>NW_027176395.1:4892671-5242671 GCF_023349555.1 Cebidichthys violaceus | reverse complement strand
TGTGATGCAATGCCATTTCAAAATCAGCTTGCAACAAGTCTTCTAATGCATCCCATGTGCACATGTGCACGTGCAGTACGTGAGTGTGTGTGCAGGCTGGAGAAAGTGCAGCATGTCCCTGTCAGAGCTGGCACTGAGGGTCTGTGGTGTAGGGAGGTGTGGATGGCTGGGACGGCCGGGTGTCTGCGGGGCCCCCGGGGTGTGGCCCCGTCCTCGTTGCTGCAGATTTATTATCCTCAATAAGCATCTCCACACCGGCTGCCAAGACCAGAGTCAGCGGCTAATTAAAACCTTTCGCTGGAATCCCTGTGAAGTCGCAGACACTCCGCCAGCAGCCAGCCGCATACCTCTGTACACCGCAAACACACACACTGTGCGTATGTGGGGGGTATCCACGTATACGTACTGTACATGCTCGGGCATGGAGTAATACACCCAGACATTTGCATTTTCCAACTGCAGACAGGCTCATGTGCAACGGTGAATCAGTAAGGTCTCTTTCCTTTACACACACACACACACACACACACACACACACACACATACACACACACACAGATACACACATGATAAAGTTAGTAAGTATCTTTAACATCTTAGTCCCATCTGACCTCTTTAAAAGAAGGATATCCTCCTAATAATAGAGTGTGCTTGCCAACTTTAATAGCTGTACTGTAAAGTTGTATATAGTAGTAGTACTACTACAAAGGAAGAGGGAAACCTCAAAGTAAATGTAGTGTTCTAAAAAAAACATACATTTTAGTAAAAACTTGAATTTATATTCACTGTGGGAAAATACGTTGTTATCTACTGCATAGATAATGATAGCTGGTCGGTTCTTCACATTTGGTCCAGACTGTAATATTTCACTATTCTTCAGGAAATTTTAACAAAATTGTATGGTGTCCAGGGAATGAATCCGACTAACTTTGGTGATCCTCTGACTTTTCATCCAGCACCATCATCAGGTTGAATGCTAATGTGCATTGTGGTGTTTATGACCAAATGACAACAACGAAAAGTCCCACACAGACCATGGTACGGACAGTGGACTGGTACTTAGACAGGTGCCCTTGAGCAAGGCACCGAACCCCAACTGTGTACCCTTCGGTCTTACATCTCTCCACCAATATCTAAAACTCTCTACATCTATGTCTCTACATGAGTGTATTTCGGGCCTCAGTGTAATCAATTGAGCTGTCCTCATGCACTGTCTGTAGCTAAATAAAAAGCAATGTGCTTTACCCAACGAATCAATGCGTATGTAAAACTCATTACCTTGAGCCAGGAAGGGTGACGTGGTTGAAGAGCGACAAAGTCTGCAGAAAGAGGAGGCCGGGTTGGAAGGATGACCGAACTTTCACCCAGGAGACCACCGTCCATGTCCAGTGTGAAACCGAAAGGAAACAGATAACTTCTGCACTGTGCCAAGAAATCTTCTTACATTCCCATCAGCCTCAGCTAAACTGTGTGTTTACTGCCAATAAGCACATTTTATCATGCCAACATGCTCAACTACAAGGAACACCACGGGTACACATTGTAGCCTACCTGCTTTACATCAGTGTTTTAGCATTGTCTTTATTAGCATGTTAGCACACTGATGTTAGCATTTAGCTTAAAGCATTGCCGTATCTAAGTAGCCCACAACAACGCAAAGCTGCTAGCGTAGTTGTTATGTCTTTGTTTAATTCTATATCTTCCATAATGTTAGAGCCATAGATCCTTAGAGAAATTTTAAAGAATGTGGATGGCTGTGTAGGATTGGATGGAAGTGGCATCATGTTGCACAACAGGTTAGATTGGTTACTTAGCACTGCAGCAACATCATCAGGCACACTCCTTTGTGTGAGAGGGAGACACAAAGGCCACAGGGAAAATGGGATGTAGCCTCCAACCACAAAGCCTGATGAGACTGCATGAAGGGGTCACTTTATACACTCACACATACACCATGACAGCGCCACCTCGGGTGTCACCGCGACCCGCTACATAACTGCTAGCAGAGCTCTCTGTAAATTCCTCGAAGGCTGAACTAAAGCTTGTTCTCTCCGGGATGACATTTGCTGTTCAAA
This sequence comes from Cebidichthys violaceus, assembly GCF_023349555.1. Classification (NCBI taxonomy): domain Eukaryota; kingdom Metazoa; phylum Chordata; class Actinopteri; order Perciformes; family Stichaeidae; genus Cebidichthys; species Cebidichthys violaceus. The sequence continues at coordinate 5,240,596 of NW_027176395.1, read as the reverse complement.
CTCACTGCTGGCTGAGCAAACCTTTACCAAAAAATGAATCAGATTAACAACGACAGCATATCTTTGCCTTAGTGTGAAAAGCTTGTACGGGAGCTCCCAAAGGTCAGCTGTTTAAGGTATATGCACAATCATTGGTCTATTGTTACATTGGTAAAATAAAAAGATAACCGGTAACGTGATCTGTGGTGTTCATTTTAGGAGTTATTTGTACCCACTTCCCGTCAACCTGCTTATTCTATTGCTCTGCAGTTGCAAAGTGGGAGTTATTTCTGGCATGTTCGGTGACTGACAGCTGACAGTTGGAGCACTTCAAGGACTCTCCTGGTTTAATAGTCAGTACAAAAGATGAACACCTGCGTTAGAAAATACCTGGTTCTTTGATATTAGAGTCAAGCCTGTGGACATAAAATATACCAAATGAAATGGGAGAAGTTAACTTCAACTCCCAAGGTGCATTCTGGTCAGAATCATCCCATCACAGTTTGAGAGTAATCGGAGTACTCCACTGACTTATCATGTTATTTATTTGACAGCTGTGTCAGACTCAAGTGGGTTTGAAAAGAAGGATGAACATTGATGCAGCAGAATCAGAGATATCATCTTTTTTTGCTCTATGATTCTGCATTCTTCTTCCTTGTCCCAACTTGGTGCTTTCATTACCCATAATGCAACCGCAGACCACTGACAGTTTGGTCAGAGATTCTGGTGTGTTATGCTAGTAGCAGCTTATGTCGCCTGGGGCCTCTAACTTGCAGCAGAGTAGGTCTGGTAAGCTCATTTCTGAGTTTTTTTAGACTTCTAGTCTAGAGAAATGTGTGTCTCTCACTCTAAATATAACAGAACGGTGAGTCTGGAGAGAATCCCTTTACTTTCCATGTAAGATGCTGCTCACAAGCTCAATGGAGTCTGCAAATACTTGGATGTCGAATCATATATGTTTTACATTTGGCCATTTATCCACATGAATTAGAAGAAAACTACTCTGTGGATGGATGTTAATAGAGGTTAATGACACATTTTAGGCAGAATATGCTGTATTTCCTCCAGCTGTACAGACCTACCAACACAGCGTTGTGGATAGAAATCTAACGATAGACTGGATAATAATAGATTTTTACAAAGACGGATGATAAAAACTAAACCTGTGAGTGCCCTGCCTTCTGGATGAACAACCTGGCCTTATCCAGAGATTTCTCCAGATGACAGGGCGTGGTTTCGACAGCTTCCTTTTGTTTCCACACATCTCTTTGAATCCAGTGATGAATCTCAGCTCAGATGTGCTTTCTTGATTCTTAAAGACAGGATTAAAGATGAAGGAAGATATCCTTTTTCCCGTTTTCTTTTCATCCTCTCTTATGACAAGCAGCGAGCAACAAACGACACAATAAAAAGAAGTGGATGAGTTGTGAAAAAAGAGCAATGTCTCCGCTTTAGATGCGAGCAACATCAGTAGAAATCTGAGTGGAGATGGGGAGGAGACGTCAGGGTTCATGAGAGGAGGATGGGTGTCCACATCCACCCATGTGTGTGTGTGTGTGTGTGTGTGAATGGTTCACACTGTCACAGGTACAAACACATGCAGTCTTCAGGTCTTTCACAGACTGACAGAAGTGAGAAAAAAAAAGACAACAATGATGCAGAGTGCTCATGTAGTTTGACACAGGGAACTTTTAGGTTCTACATAAGTTGCAAAAACTGCTCAGCAATCTCTGACCAGCCCTAACACAAAAGTAGAATTCACTTCAAACACTGCCACATCCTCAGCATGTTTTCAGTTTAAAAAAACAAAACAACAAACTTGAATCTGTGTTTTCATGTAGAGTTAATATTCTCCTAAAAGAGAGATTGAAGCGAGCATCTATTATAGAGACTGCAACGCGGCAAAGGACTGCTCTTTTTATTAAAGAGGCTAATATTACATTATAATCAGATCTGTTAAGCTCAAACTAAACATGATCACTGTTTCTTTTTGTATTGCTAATATTATTATTGAAAGCACAATAATCTTGTTTTCACAATATGCTTGATTGATACATTGATGTTAATGCATATAAGCAGAAAAAAGCAGTTATATTGTAAATTGGACACACCGAGAGACAACTGATGGACAGAGCAAGTAAACATTATCTAAACCACGCTCATTGACTCTTGGGGTTTTGTTAATGCTGTGTTATGCTTCTGTCTTTTACATCCAAATTTTTTCTCCAAAGGTTGCATTTCTTCCGTCTTTAAAAAAAAAAAAAAGACGTGAGCATGCAGCACAAGACAAAATGCCTCCCTTTAGTTGAAACTCCCCTCCATTTGTTTCTTCTACACCGTCAAGCTCTCTCCACTCTCACAGCTTGCAGGGCGGGATCGGGGTTAAATTTTGTCTGTACAAAGTCATTTAGCCAAGAGGCACATGTTAAAAGATTTATGGGGAGAAGCAGTGCCAGGGGTGAGCTTCTCAATTTCCTCCAAACAGCATCTTTCTGGAGAGAAAAAGCTGCTTCTCTGCAGCGTGTTTACATGCAAACAGTGTCAGGCAGCTCCGAAATGTTAGTTAGAGCAAAGCCTAACATTTAGATGGAGGGTGACACCCACCAGGCATAGGGACAGTGTGGAGCTTCATGTGCTGGCTCTGTTATCTGTTTGGAAAAGAGAGGGATTAATGCAATGTAATGGCAAAAGGAAAACAAAGGAAGAAAAAAATCACAATCTATGTAGAAATTAGAAGAAAAAAAATATTTGGTTTTATGACGGCGCCACAGGAAACTAGTCAAATGACGTTATTAAAGGTTTTGGTGCTGTATTAAGGGTAATTGTCCCTCTTCCGTCATTGGCTGACATTGAGCGTCACAGCTGATAGCTGATAGCTTCTTCCATTTTGCTCTCGCTCTCTGGCTTTCCGTACACCGCAAAGCTCAGCACCGTTAAGACAGTTTGCTATCGGTCAACGGTTCAAAATAAATTCAGCAAAGCGAAAAAATTTGCAAAAAATTTAACTCAAGTTAATTTGTGAGCCAATCCACTGATTACAGCAAATCCATTGAAATGAACTGACTTCAGTCCACAGTTGTGCGGATGTACAGTAAAATCTGCATATCTGTATATATAAGTCTGACCAGGCCTTTATAGATGTTTTTTATTATTATTATTGTAGCTCAGGCCATCAGTTATATTAACTATTATACTTTGTATTTACCATTAACCACTGAGGTGCTCAGGCACGAGCGCTCTGACGATTGAATTGTTTTATAAAAAATTTTTTTTTTTTTTTTCTTTTTTACATTTCTGCCTTTATTCAACATTGTGGAGACGGACTGGAAATGTCAGGAGAGAGTGAGGAGTACGACATACAACAAAGGTCCCAAAGCAGCAATCTAACCGGGGATGCTGCAGTAATGCGGCTACGAAGGTGCTTCAGTGAAACGGGTTCTCTACAAGCCGACACAGAATATCTACAACTTTGTTTGGAGTTACATCTGAAAATCAGTGCACCTAGTATTGCAAATAATTACTTATTGTACAGGTGTACAAGTGTGCACAACTAAAACACAAACTAAAGGTCACAGCAGGACATATTTCTGTGAACTGAGGAGGATGTGGCAGACAGTTTGGTGATAGTTTCACAGTTTGCCTTTGCTAAAATAGCGTTGAATGAACTGGCTGTGGTGTCTTACCGTGTTTATTTTTTTTTGTTGCACATTTGGACCTATTTACTACTTAAAACATTTAGTGTAGCTCATTTCTCACTATTATTCGCTCTGTGACCGGACCAAAATTACACACTGGTATTGTGCACGCTCATCACCTCTCAGTCCGGACTCTCGGGGAGAACAGAAGGACAAAGTGTGGGAGAAACTCAGGGGGAAAGATGCACAGGTCACACAGCGCCTACGCTGGCGGTGTGTGCGTACACGCACAGGAAGCCCTGTTGATGTTCTCCCTGTGACATGTTGTTTATCACAATGCAGACTCTTATTATATATTTAAAGGACCTTTGAAATGATTATGAGCTTTTGGCCCACGAGCCCCCGAGTAGAGGAAAACAAAAAGAAGGAAGCGAGCGAGCATAAGGCAGAGCAGGGAGAGAGAGGGAAGGAGAACAGGAGGAGGGAGGGCGAGGGAACGTCTCCAGAGCAAAACAAAAGGAGAACAAACAAATGCATCTCTTTTAGAGAAACAAGATAATAGAAGAAGAGGAAGGAGAAGAAGCAGGAGTAGGAAGGAGAGGGAGGGGCGGGTGGGGGGTGTGTGGGGGGGGAGGGGGGGGGTATCTTTGTTGTCGCTAGCTGTTGTCGGCGTCACTTTTAGCTTCCTCCTTTTTATTTTTTCATCGACACAAAATTTGAGACTCAAAAGCGGCATTTGAAGTCAGAGGAAAAACACATAGAGCTAAGAGCGGGCTGAGCTCGGCGGAAGGTGGCGACGGCGGTATTTGAAGTGCTCTGCTCCGTGAGACGCATTCAGGGCCTATATGCTTTGCAAAAATAATGAATTATACATAAACAAAGTGGGGAGAGGTGGGGCGGACGAGGCATGATGATCAGAGCGGAGTGGAGGAGGTTGAAACCCAGGGATGCAGGAGTGTGGATGATCAGGCCTGTTATTACATGGAGTGATGTTCCAGCTGATCACAACATCAGGCAGCAGGAGAGAAAAGTATACACACTATCACCGACTTTCACCTCCATATCCAGAACCAACACGGTAGACTCCTGAGAACGGTCCATTTATACCTCATTATTCTGGGGAATAAGACTCTTTTCCGGTGGAGTTTGTGTTTTTTTATTTCAATGGGTGAATCTGCCTTTTATATTGTGTTTCCTCATGCCCTCACACGTTCTATTAAGATTGTCATAGATTATTGTTCTGGATTACTGTTATTTCTTTCTAATATTCTTTTTTTTACTTTGTTTTTATTTATTTATCATTATTATGGATATTTCAGAAATTTGGTACAATATATCCACTTTATATCCCAGCAGCTTTACTTTATATTCTTATAGTTTAGGGTTTGTAAAATGTCCCAAATCACAATACAATGAAGGCAGGGCCGTAGCCATGATTTAAGTATTACTGATATTTAAACTTTTTTTTTTATATTTGACTATGTAAATTAAACTGAAAAGTTCATAGAAATTCCTCTGAAAATCATTGACCTCTCATAACTTTATTTATTTTTGTCCTTATTTTGTAATTATGATTATATAATTAGTATAGATTTAATAGTTCTTTCCAGGAAAGTTCTACTTAAAAAACGGTTGGGTTCTGTTATTCACCATGCATGTCACATGTATATTTATAGTCAGATGTCTTCTGAATCCGAATATACTGTATGGTGGGTTATGAACTAAAGACCATAATGGTGAGGATTACTCATCATTATGGAGTATAGTAATATTTTGCAGTATAGTGTTGTGGATGTAACTTTCCTTGATGTACAAATCCTTCAAACTTCCGTGAATGTACACAGAAATGTGGTGAAGTCACTAATTCACTTTAGTTTAGTGTGAGTTCGTTTTTTTGCACATCAGCAGCACTTGTCTTGCCTGACTGTCTCTGGGAACTTTAAGGAGGGAAATGCTTCTCTTCCATCTTCTTCTTCATTTTTTTTTTTTTCCTCTTTCCTTCGGTGGCTGAACACAATAGCTCTCCGCCCGGCCTTGCCAATCCCACAATGCCTGGCGGTGGGTCTGGCAATAATTCAGGGCAGGACTAAACAGCTGGCTGCCTGACAGGAGAGCTGCCAAGAGCTGGCAACGAGCGGCAGGCTGCTAACCCTTTCACATTTTTAATTAGACCCACACAGCCATGTCTTTGAGCCATCGTAAATATACCGATGACATGCCGAGCATCATTTGTTCAGAAATATTCGCTTACAAAATGCTGGGCTCCAAGTCCTATTTTTTTTCCTCTAACATCTAGCTTGCAAGAATATTCCAGAATATCTTCTTGTGTGGGAGTCAGACAAACAGCAGCTAGAGAAGATTTTTTAAAGGTGTTGAGAGATTGTTGCTCTATAAAGGAATGGACTTATGCTACAAACAATATAAACTAGACTCTTGGGCTACTTTTCATCACTGGTTCACTGGTTTTCTCCCATAATAGTGTTCAGATCCCCTCGACAGAATGAAATACCAGACTTTCTTAATACATTTTAGAAAACCTCCCATCTCCCCACCAGAGCAACAGCTTTTAAACCTTTCACCATCCCACAGACATATTGCCCATCATCATTTCATGTCAACACAAGGCTTTCCCTGACCTGTAGAGAGGACATCAGACTTACTTGTACAGTAGGAAGCCTGTCCAGCTCCACAGGCCGTGGGCACAGTGGTACCACGGGGCCGGGAGTACGAAGGAAGTCCAGGAAACAATGGGAGCGAGGTGTTTACCGGAGCGAGGGCACCATGTGCAGGAGGGATTACCACAGCATTATGACTGCAAGACGCCTCGCCATCTGGACACACAGCGCAGAAAAGGCAGAGTGTAATGAGTTTGCACAAAAAGAGGGCTGATGAAAAGGACAAAATGTGTGATGGATGCTTTTGTCTGTCTCAGATGGAACAGGTGAGATATATGTGTTGCACACACATTAGTGAGGAATGCAATTGCTGTCCTTGAGCCTTCATTAGAAGATGGAAATGGTAGGCATATGTATTGTTTTTTTAATTTAGTTATATTAGTGAGTTCAAGACTTAAATACAGATCAAGATATTTCAGCAAAAGCTGTCTCAACATCACGAGTAGATCACCATGAATTAATTTACAGGTGTCCATGTCCTCAGAGGGTGATTTCTAATCATTTTGCTGACTCTGACTTTTCTTGTTTGCTTGTCACAATTATGTTTTGGCCCATTACAAGTTAACTGAAAAAAAATGTAGCCAGATTTCTATCAACTTTGCTGTCGATATTTATGGTCCTCAATCAATAATTCCTAATGTTTTGATGACATTCTAACCTTTCTGCAACTATCCTTTCAAATGTCCCCATTTGTAATGGGACCGGTATGGGGTTCTGGACTGACCTCTTTCTACTAAGCTGGCTTTTCTTCGTTTGAGCAAACCAATAGAGCAAACTGCTTATAACTGCAACAAATGTAGAAAACAGAAGAAGACTGGAACCTCTGCCTGCCTTCCATGCTATGATGTTTATGCGACACAAATTCAAATCCAAATGGCAGATAAATGGCAAGCACACTGAATGCCAAAAGGCCATGGCCTATTTGGAATCTACCTTGAAAATACATTTTAGTCAAGCAAAGAACAATTCCAAAGAGACGTTGTATGTGTTTGAAATGTTATTTGGGAACCATAAAATATATCTGTCTTAACACGCAATCGTGAGAGAAACACTGAACCACCTTTAAACCAAATTGGTTTTGCTTGAAGACAGAAGTGGAAGAGACAACTTAAGAACTGTATACTTAAAGACAGGAGGAGAGCAACGCATTATCAAAATCCCCAAGTGGTTCCCATCCCTGCCTGAAAATCCGGAAGCGCTCATTGAGCAACACTTTTTATTCCATGACAATGTCAGATGTCAGATTTACATACAATTTGAATATTCATGATCCTCAGAGAATGAATCCTAATGTTTTTTTGCTGACTTTCTTTCCTGTCACTATCATCAGGCCAAACACTTTCAAATAGTTTCTGTCTCTTTAGTGGCTGAATGCTCCACTACGTTCCCCAGCTAGTCTCCAACTGTCTCTGTCTGTGGTGTGCTGCTGAGCAGGTAAGTACAGCGGGTTTATCAGAGAGATTTTTGCTTAAAACAGTTTCCTGCTTTGGCTGGAAATGAGGTTGTTGCGACACAAAACTGAAACAGTAAGCTAAAATGGGCAAAAAGGATTCCTGTTGATTATTCCCTGTAGGTTTGTCACTACAAAAGACACCTCTCCCATTACACATTGTCATGTGAATTATTGTTCATACAGCAATTTTGTATAGAGTGCAGCAAATTGAGAAGCTTTGTGTCCGTACAAAAGTCCTGAATGATCAGGTCTAGACAATGCATGATGGCTTTCTATGACTTCATTGTCACTACAATAAAATAAATATGGAACACCAAATCCACTGTTAACACTTTACATACTTAAAATTCACAACTCTATATACATTTATGGCCTAGCATGCAGTAATGTCATGCATATTCACCTAAACCACGTCAAAGCTAGTTGATGTCATCGACACATTTTCCCAATTGGAGAGCTCAAAGCTGGACAGTCAGGCTCCTCCTAAAGGTCTGATTTGAACAACATCTGGGTGGTGTAGCAGTATGCACATCTAGCATTTGCATAGTTGTTTAGGCTACAATTTTTTTGAACAAAATACCTGTAATTTTGGAGTATCAAACAACTGGCCGTCCCCCCTCTTTGTCTCTGCGCATGAAAATTGATTTTCCACTGATCTGAGAAAAGGAAAGCCTCATACAAAACATGTTGGACCCCTGACGAAATCTGTCCTCTCTCTCCAAACCAGTCACCAGCAGAAAAGTTGGCATTGAATTGTTTTGCAAACCATGGGATACGTTGTCAACATTTCATAAATCACGCAGGCAACCAAACTACTTGTTAAAATAGTTTAAAAAAAATCTGTGTTCATATAATAACGTAACTAGTGTCAATAAATAACGACTACCCTTAGGACTTTCTTACCTTATATAACAGGCACATCAACCAAATGTAACAAGCATAAAGTCAATGTTTGTTTTTGGTTTCACACGGGACCCGATATCAGACTTATTTGACCCATTGAAGACTTTCTCACTTTTTATACGTGTTCTTTACCACACCACTTTCTTTGCTCTCTGGATATTCTTCATCACTTGATGCAAAATTGACATTCAACGTGTCAAAGGTAAAACAAAAAATTGGCAACTAGGCTGCTTTCACACACAGCCCAGACATTGTGTGTGTGTGTGTGTGTGTGTGTGTGTGTGTGTGTGTGTGTGTGTGTGTGTGTGTGTGTGTGTTGTGACAGGGCCAAGGGTCTTGGCATGCCAGTGCAGTGTGTGTCACATGGAGACAGTATGGGATGGTGAATGGTCATTTCCAGCTGGGATCACATCTGGACTGCAGGGAAAGTGACAAAGGAAAGGATGAACTCAAAGGACTTCTAGCCGGCTCTAAAGAGACCGCACTTTTGTGTTTGAGTGTATCAAAAATAGATTCTGAACTGATATTAAAGCAGTGGTCTCCAAACATGTGCCATCCAGAGTCAAGGGTCTGGTCCTCCCATGTGGTTGAAGATGTGTTAAATTGTGAAACTGGCTGCTGCAGTGTTTGCTTTGAATGAAAACCTGCTCTAGAGCCTTACGGTTCATTGGTTGGAATAAACAGGGAAATACTGCACACAAAGCAGGAGCAGTGCATGTTTGAATCACTGTCTGCAGACAAAGATGGACACAGTATTAGCGACATTACTTAAACTACAGTACAGTTGTCTAATGAGACATTTTAAAGGTGCAAGATAAGTGACTGGGAGCAATTCAATTGCCTCTCAACATGGGAACAGCAAGCTGGCTGCTCACAGCTAACGGTGCTAACGATGCAAACAACGGCAAAAGTGCCGACAGAGCTACCAGTTGGTAACCCCACTCCATTATATCTTAACATAGACAATAGTTGTTTGCTGCTATATTAATGCTTGTAATGTTAATACAGCTACCATATATCATGTATCTAGCTGCAGTTTTGCACATCCAGGGCATCGTCTAGTGACTGAAGTAATTATGAAGGCAGTAAAGGAGGAAGCGAGGAGTCATACTATAAAGAGGGTTACATTCTGTGTAGGGACAATATTGGGGTGGATAGGTCAAACAAACACAGGACTTTCACCCAGGACACCACTGTTCATGACCTGTATGAAACCAAATGTCAATGTTTCATTATTTTAACTCACACACATAGGTAAGGCCACACTGTACTCATCTGTGTACATCAGTTCAGTGAATTTCTTCCCACTTTTTGATTGATTTGTGCGCATGAGTTAAGTGCACATACACTTTCATTCCACTGTAGTCCCTAACTGGAGTGATGTTTCGCACTGTCAAGCCACACATATGTAGCGTTAAGCTACAGGCATTAGTCAAATTGATATATTAAACCATCTGCAGAGATTCTTCTTAGCCTCACAACAGGCGTCTACCAATAGCATGACAGAGACCAAAAAGTAATGAAGTTCACACAATACTGCAACAGTGTCTACAGTTAAGTTCCTCTTTGTTTGGAACTTAAACGTAAAAGGACTTAACATGCTATTTAGACATAACATACTGCAGCATCCTTTACGTGTGCGGCACAGTATCAATGAATACAGACACATGTCAGAGTATGTTAGGCATGACGGGCCAGAGTGTAGATCCCTAAACCGAGCTGAAGCTGCAAAGTCAAACTGTATCATCCTGCCTCAGAGGGATGTGCAGCTCTCTTTGATCCAGACCCAGTGTAACTAACAGGGTTTTGATTGACACATCGCGGTGCATTGCCGAGGTGGTCTATAATGTCAATGACAACTGTCCCTCTTAGGCCCTTTTGTGTGCATTTAGGTTTCAGTGCCCCCTCCCTCTGCTATTTCCAGCCACACCTCACTGCAGATCTGTGCAGAGAAGGAGGAATGGTTGCAGGGCTGCGGCGGCCCAACACGAACAGGCCTGTGAGGCCTTTGGCATCAGGCCCAGACGGAGAGAGGAACCACTGGAGGCCCCGAGGAGGAGCTTTGGGGAGGGAGGGGTGGATGGATGGAGGGAGGGAGGGAGGGAGGGGTGACGAAGCCTGAGATCAGACAAGCTTGAGGCAGGTGTTAAAATACTCGCCCTGGTTCTTTTGGTGGCAATCGCTCCGCAAAAACAGTCCGTTTGCAGTCAGCTTCCATGTGAGTCATACACACTCGCTTTTGTTTCTATCACTCATCAGCATGTTCTCCTGGCCAAGTGGTGTTGTCTTGTCAACCTGAAGGCAGCTTTCTGACACACTCAAAGTAGACATACACAATTGGTAACAAGCTGCAGCCAAGGTGCAGCGTCCAGGCTTGCACAGAAATGTAATCTCCCTAAACTGCTGTCTTCTGCCGAACTCCTTCTGACTATCGCCACTTGGGACTTTGTTGCAGCGATGACGCTATGATCTCAGCTATCAGCTTGGTGAGTTCATTGTTATCACAACCGATAGACATCATAGCCCAAACTCTGAAAATAAGACAACGGTTGTAATAAACTGAGACTGTTCTTCATACTGGAGAAGTTGTCACATCTAACTGCATCACATTTATTAAGGAATAATGACGACTTATAGCCACACCTCCACTCCAATCCCAGTTCTCCCAGTACTTAAAAGTGTCAGGGGAGTCAGAAGGCATCTGTTGAGCTCAAGGGTCGCAGACGAGAAGTGACCTTAAGGTGACCTCAGGGATCATTTCTGCCGTTTCCTTTCAGCTGTCAGTCATATTGTGAAACGCCCTGAGGAGGAGGAGGAGGAGGAGGAGGAGGAGGAGGAGGAGGAGGATGAAGAGGAGGAGGCAGGGCCTGTCTGCCCCCTATTAACTCAGTGTAACCTTTCTGTCTTCTCTTGCTCTCCCGTTGTGACTTTTTCCTGCACCTTTATTAAAATGTAGCCTACAGTTTGACTTTTACTGTAGAAGATAAATACATAGAGTGAGTAAAGCAATGCATGCAGCTGTGTGTGTGTGTGTTTATAGTGTGTATGTGACCCTCCCCCTGCCTGATTATAATCCAACCTCTGCCCAACAGACTCTTCCTCTGTGTTAGTCCTGTTCAAACCTGAGCCTTGGCCCTAGGGACACACACCTGGCTCCTCTCCACACACACACACACACATAGGCATACACACCTGGTCACTCCATCTCCCTCTCCTCCTCTCTGTCTCTTTTTCCTCTTCTTTTCCAGCCTCATTTCCTCGCCGTGTTAAGATGCTTATTTTCCATCTCTTGATCTGCAAGTCATCCTTAAATCTTTTAACACGGCTGTGGCCCCGCGGACTAATCGTATTCCATAAATATTTAAAAAGGGCGGAAATCCGCTGGAGGTTGCCTTATCTGGAGCCCCGACGATAATCATCTTAACCAGGACCATTATGATTTTAATTACCTGTCTTTGATTTCCTAACTCAGGAGCGTGGTTATTCCTGGCCCCGCGGTACATTCCAGGTTAAAAGGGTCTCTGGGATTAGCTCCCCCCTGATAATTGAGTCCATGTCAAAACGCAGATTTATCCGTGGAGAGGTGTTTAGAGTTAAAATCTCACGATCCCTTGTCTTCAGCCAATCAGGGTAATATTGCAGAGCTGATTCTGGAAGATGCCACTGGCTGCAGATGAGTTTAAACAGTCTGGTGACTGCAGCGCACCGCTCCTGATATTATTCTGCTTCCTTTAAACTTTGTAAAAGAGAGTCAGACTGGGGAAAAGAAAGGCTTTTCTTTTCATTGTATCTTTTGATGTTTGGTTTTGATATTGTAATATATAAAACAAAAATAATGAATTCAGAACAGGGTTAGAGTTTGTTTATATTTTAAATATAACTACATGTTGTTTTAGCAGCAAACAGCAAAGGCATTATATATACTATATATATACTCAATAATATCTCACTGGAAACAAGTCTAAAATGTCAATGTGTAATGAAGTATCATTCCTGTCATTCCTCCTGTCCTCTGTCCACTTGTCTCCCTGTCATCTACCGCTGCAATTTTAAGATCTGTAGCAAACTAAGCTCAACATTTAAACAGCATACATTTTAACTGACTAAGGTTTGATTGCACTCACAGTCATGGTTGTACACAGGGATTTAGAAACACCGAGGTCCAAACACAGAGCTTTCTTATGGGGCTTTGGATTTTCCTGATCTAGCTATGCACATTTTGAACTGTTTCGAGAACAAAACTTTGATAATACTAGCTTTCAACCATGTCAGTGGGCAATAGCATACATGATCTGTCAAGCAGTTACACAGAGTCAGTGTAAAAGTTGCAATGATTGATCTAAACTACAATCTGAAAATACAGAAGAGGGTAAAATGAGGTATAATGACATCTGAAAATGAATGTTGACAATGTTTAATTAAAGGGTTCAAGTAAAAGCTAAATCACCCTACTGTTCTCTCTCGCCCTCTGTATTCACTGCCTGTCTCTTTCTCAGTGACTCCTAAAAATCATTTGCTAAAATGATACACACCTTATTTATTTATTTTGTTTGAGGGTTTTAATTAATGAAATGTGTCTCAAACAGTACAGACATGTCAGCAAAATATGTCTTTTATAACAATATATTCATAGTATATTACATTGTTATTACACTAAATTCTGTTTTAAATGTTTGTGTTGTTAAATTGAGCCTTTAAGTTTAACCGTATAAACCAAAGAACATATATAGCAGCACATTTTACAAACAAAGAGGAAATGTATAATATGAAATGTCGAAGTTAAACACATAATCCAGGTTAAAGGTAAGTCAGTTGCAGTTTAAATCTTTAAATTATGAGACTCATAACTGCCCCATCTAGAGTAGATCGGACAATAATTTCATTTCTGTATTCCGTTCAGTAAATGTGTTGCTTATAGACGTATTCCTACAGAATTGAATTGGCTTCTTTGACAATTTTAGCCTTATTCTTTCAGCTGCAACCCCAGCAGTGAGAAATGGACTTGGGGGCAAACGAAAAATAAATATAAAAATAAAATTGTGAGCAGACTTACTTTTATATGATATAATCACCCACAGCATACATTAATGCATACAGTCTGTGGACTTTAAGGCACGACTTTACTGCAGCACATGACTCAAGAAGCTGACACTCATAAGAGAATATACGTATGATGTGAATGATAACACAATACCTACTGATTTACTGTTATTGATCTTATATAAATGTAATTTATGATGTTGATAGATTGCCGCCCTGTTAAGTGCATGTTGAAATAAGGGCAACAAATTAAAAAAAAAATGACCATAGTGAAATATTGTTTTTGAAAAGCAAGGCATTAAAAGGCAGGATTAAAGCAAACTATTTTGTTAGATAAAATGATTGATGATAAGATGATTTTGGACTTTTGGACTTTACAACGCGCTGTAGTTATTGGAAAAGCATGAGTTGGAAAGAAAATATAATAAATTAAAATACTGTCATAGGATATAAGACTACATCTGCAATACGTTAATTCAATGGAACACACCCATGTCTTTATAGTCAGATCTACTCGTGCTCTATTTGGAGCAGTGATGTTATAAGCCTATAAATTTATGTATTGTCAGCTGTCATTTTTTTACATTCAGTCAGTTTTAAACTGTGTTGCTTTTAGCTCGGATTATGACTTGAACTTCTTTGATTGGTTAGTTGTCAGTGCTTTTTATACAAGCTCGAACATAAGCTGCTCCAGAACAGGTTGGGTGTGCAGCGTAAGACCATGGTGATCTACACCGGTAGCTAGTGAAAGTGACCACTGTTTAATGTAGCGCAGTCACACAGGAGCTATCGGTCAGATGAGGTCTGTCTGGGGATGAATGGCCTTGAACGGACTTGGACTTGTATAGCGCTTTTCTAGCTCTCATCATTCTCATCATTCACCCATTCACACCCATTCATACACCGATGACAGGGGCTACCATGCAAGGTGCCACCTTCACATGGATTTAACTGCCCGTCCGGTGTCTTCAAGTTGTTAACATTAGTGAGTAAAGATTTTGTAACGACAAGTTCATCCACTTCACCACGTCACCGCACACCCACACAGAAACAGGCACACAAGCAATGACGGTGATCAGATGAGCAAGTCGAAATCTTGGCATTGTACGATATCTGTGCTGCACCAAAGTCGCTCTGAAAATACGGAGGTGTAGAACTTGGTGACCTCAAGGCTGGGTACGGCAATGCTAGCAGGAAAGAACAGAGGTGGAGAAGCTCAGCCCCGACACAGAGGGCAGAGGAGACGCTGCAGCAAATTATTAAGAAGTACAGATTGAAGAGCCGATAACGTCGCACCTCATCAATACTACAAGGCCCCGTTTAATACTGGGTTTGAGTACCCATCCCTAACAATACACGTGTTTAATGAATCATACTGATAGTTATCATAATAGATTTCAGCTGACTGATTGAATTCAATTCTGCTTAGCTTTCATTTATACTCACCAGGGTTTACATTGTATAACAACACACACACACACACACACACACACACACACACACAGTATCCACCTGGTGTCTGTGTGAATGTGTGCAATGGTGGCTAGGGAACATATTTTTCCTTGCTGTAGCTCAGGGGTCACTAATAGGCGAACCACGGAACGAGTCCGGACATACCCAGACACCGTTGTATCTGGAATCAGGACCTAAAACCGATAGATAATTGAGAATTATAACATTTTGACGGAGCGCTTCTATTTGAACCGGCGCAGCTTTTCTAGCCTTTACGGTACTCGTTCAGCGGTCCAGGAAACACACCGACCAATTTCATGCGTCATAAATCACATCACGTGATGCTGCTCAGCCAGTCAAATATGTGTATTCTGACAAACTTTCCGACTCGAGGGAGATTCACACACGGGGAGACGGGGCAAGAGACAGAGTAGTCGGAGACTAATACGTGAGTCAGAGAAGTTATTTCACATGACATTCTCCAAAGAGAGAAAAGTGGTCAGAGAAACCAGAACCTTTAACCAAGATTGAACAGACTCTTATATGTTAATTCTTCCCACAGACAGTTTAAAACCAGTGTGTGTCATATGTTCAGAGACCGTGACGATTATTAAAAGCAGCAATGTGAAGCGCCACTACGAGACAAAGCATAACTCTTTTGAGAAAACATGTCCACTCACATCTGGAATGAAGTCACAGATAATAAACAATCTAACAATCCTAACGCATGAATTCACTGACCAACAATGATGTTAACAGAGAGGAATAGAGCTGAAACAAGTGGTTTCAATAACCACACATAAAACGTTAGACCCTGCACACAGACCCTGCAAACAAATTTCTCTTATTAGAAGAGGACAAGAATAAAATACCGTGGCTTTTTTGATTGACACCTAAATGAACTGAATTTAAAGCTGCAGGGCAATTCAGTTCACTTAATTTTTCTTAAATTAAGTAGGCTGGTCTTTCCAATTTGTTACAAAGCTTTCTGTTATGCATTTAATTGTTTTAATCCAGCCCTTATTTTACTTGAAACATGTATTTATGTTGTAGACTACATACAGACGTTAATATGACTGCTAGGCTACATCAATATATATGGAACTAAATCATAGCACAAGTTAGACATTATTGTGATGTTCTGGACCTTTGCATGAGGAAATTAACTGTAAATGGACCTCGTTGAACCTCGTTGAATCTGAATTGAATACGTCTGCTGTAGTCATCTGTGCTGCTGCTGCTGCCAGAGCAGGGGAGAGGGCCCATGTAGCCCCGCAGACAGCCAAGCCTCATTGCAAATAAAGAGGGAGGAACATGTTCTCTGGAAAGCGCTGATCAGGCTCTGCACCCCCCCCCCCACCTCCACACACACACACACACACACACACACACACACACACACACACACACTCCACCTCTATATCAGCTTTGAGATGACAAGAAAGTGGAAGTGACTGGGGCTAACAAGAGAGCATAATTGATCTCATTGGAGTAAGCAATGACATACAGTATACAGAGCCATTCTCGGGACACATTCTCACACACCGTACAGTGTATGTACGGTGTGTGTGTGAGTCCATATGCATTCAGAGGGGATCAGTCACAGGGGCCACATATGGGCACACTCATGGACCCAAAGGCACACACTGGCACAGGGTTTTAATAATCATGTCTGGAAAAATTTACTTTGAATCCAGAGCTTTTTTATGTTTGCCCACATGCTCAACAGGCCCCTTACATTTTTACTGCCAGCTTGTTAAGTGTCTTCTGGCAGCGTGGGGTAAAGAGGAGAAGCCCATTCCAGCCGGTAGTCCCCCCCAAAAAATCCCTCTTCACCAGCCAAACAGCCAATTACACATAAACCAATTCATCACTCTTAACAAAATCATTATTAACATAAATATTCTGTCTCTTTTTAGCTGGAGTTAAATGTAATAAATGTAGTTGGACATATGGTAAATGGACCAACCACTCAAAGCACCTTTACACTACATGTCATTCACCCACCCATTCATACACTGAAGGCAGGGGCTACCATGCAAGGTGCCACCTGCCCATCAGGACTTAACGTTCACACCCATTCGCACACCACAGGTACAGCCTTTCAGAAGCAATTTAGGGTTAAATGTCTTGCCCAAGGACACATCAACATGGGCTGGAGGGGATCGAACCGCCAATCTTACAATTAAAAGACAACACACCGCCCCAGGGAGCAGGGAGGTAGGTTTCCAGCTAACATGCCAGCTTATTGTTATGTCACTCTTGAGCTAATTTCAAAAGGGATAGACTTTCTAATAAAAGCAATTGAAAAATGATTTTTTAAGTTGATGACTATTATACCCTTTTTAAGGTCTACTTGTATATAAAATAGGATGCGGAAGGTGAAATGGTTTCTTATACGACTAAAAGTGGAATTGCAATCTAATGCACTTCTGCTTTGGCTTTTGCTTTGCTTAAGCCCACAATCCAATAATGAAATATGACAAAAAGTGATTTCTCTGCATGTGAAATGCTGATTCAAGTCATAAACATGCGCATGTATAAATGATGTCTTAGATTCCAAATGTGAAATCAAATACACCAGTGGACATGTTTGTCAAAGGCCATCTTAAATTTAGTTGAGATTTTTTGTATTTTAGTAAATGTCATTGGAAATTGAATGAAATGACATTTTCCTTAATTCTAACATAACCCAGAAGTTGTTGTTGGACTTAAGCTCAATCGTGGGACTGCAGTCACCACCACAATGTTTTCCCACTGTCTGACTGTGGGTATGTCACCTGAATCATTTTTACACAACCACATTTGTGGGCCTTAAACAACACTGTATAGACCCTATTATTGCCAGCGTCTTCACAAGTATGCGTGTGCATGTTGGCAATAGAAGTGTGGTTTTACTCCAGCTATCCAGAAGAGGTAACTTGCTTTAAACACTGAATTTAAACTGTTACTAGCATCAAAAGGTCTGGTTCTTGTATATTCAGTTGTCAGAATCTATATGCCAACAGCAAACTGAAGTTCTACATCATTCTGACAGGATCACGGTTACAGGAGGAACAGGTGATTCAGTTTAAAGAGTGACCATGTTAACTGGTGACTTTCAGTTGAATGAGTCCGTGGTTGTTCCTAGTGACTGCAGCTCCTCCTAAAATCCTTCAATTTACTTCAATACATTTTAAATATGTACTCATCTGTGTTTATTATCCACTCCAGCCATTTAGGTAAGTTACTGAGAGGAACTACGGACACATTTGACTGACCAAAAAGCAAACAAAACCAAAACACCCCGCTGCGTCGATGGCTACAATCTATTACACATGTTCAACACCACTGGACTGATCAAAAGCGCACAAGTTTGTGAATAAATTCAAACCTCTGAGTCTATGTCATGGAATTTGATGTTCTGTACATTAGTATAGTTATCGTAAGTATGTTGTGACTTGTATGCTGGTCATTTTTCGCTGGTGTTACATGCTTGCTTCTCCACCAAACACATCTAAATACTGGACCACTTGCTAATGTGTTCCACCCACTCACTGATAGCACCCGGATCTGGAAAGACAATTTGTTTAGGTTACATTCATGATCTTTGGTGGTTAATGTCCTTACGTAGCTTGACAAGCTATTGCCTACTTTACGTACGTCATTGACTACAAACTGTAAAAGGGGTTCCTCTTCTGTATGATGCTACTGCATTACAATCACTGAGGATGCATTCATATATAGAACTGAACCATAGAAATATCTTACATTTTCCTCTCACTTGACATTCTGAAGCACGTATGGCGCGCCTCCCCAAAGACCCCTCACATTACACCCTAATGGCTTGTACGCACACACACAGAACACACTTGCCAAACCAAATACACACAGCTGTCACGCTAAGACTCTATCCAAACTCGCACCACTTCTTCCTTGTGATTATGGAGAGCGTGTTGGCACGAGGCGCCGGCCTAATAGCCATTTAGCTGATTCCAGTGAGGAGATATTGGGGGAAAGTTGGTGGCGAAGTGCTTTCATGCCGACTGCCAGCGACGGAGAGCCCCGGCTGCCTTCCATCTCCTGAATGAGAAGCAAATTATTCCAAATCATTTGGGAGCGAGAGACAGAAGCAACCCCTTTTATTTTTTGGATGCATTAACAATGTTTTCAGTCACTTTGTTGGCGGCATCAAAAAGGTGGGCCCTGCCAAAAATTAGCTGGATAAATTGCCTAATTGATCCATTCACTTTTTAACTGATGCTTTATTAGGAGGCTCTGGAGTGAGGAGGAGAGGTGGGGAAAGGCTGGAGAATGCTGCTTTGGCTACACACACACACACACACACACACACACACACACACACACACACACACACATGATTAGAGTCCACAGCATGAAGAAGTATACTTTCTCGCAGTCTTCAGTGGGTTTATTTAAGAATAAACACCAAAACACACTTTTCTGTCATCCATTAAGTTTCCAGGGTTTCTCGCTCGAGGTTATTCATGGAGATATTAACACACTTCATCATCATCAGCCTTCTTAACTGTTAGCATATTAAAATGCTTTAATCCATGCATAAATATTGGAGAGCTTACACTATTAAGGTGATGGATGGAGGATGTTCAGTGGGAACACCTTGTATTATGGAGTGACTGTGGGGCAAAGTGAAGCGATTGCACTGAGCTTACTGTAGATTTTACACAAATATTACAAACACAAATCATCGGTATTTGAGAGTTGGCCACGTAAAAAATGTACAACTTGTCTTCTATGAATGCAGTAACTGCAACATTGTGAATTGAATAATAACAAAATCCCGAAAAATAATGATCCAGTGTCGACAAACTGTCTGTCCATGAGGTCTAAACATACATAAATTATGTCTGCTACAATTCAGATTTCTAGGATTTTTTGAACAAGCCGAAAGTTTATAACATGAGCAGAGATCTCTCTGCCATTAATTGGTACATAACAATTGTAGAAAGTAAAGTGTTTGCTGTCAAAATTTACTGGGGGAGGATACCCCCCACTATATATGTGTCTCCCCCATTGTTGAAAGGACACCTACGCCTTTGCCCTCGTGGATGAAACATTTGTCTCTTTCTCTCTTAGTTACATAAAATATGCTCACATTCCCAGCATTTAGAACGTTTGTTTTAGTTGTTAAAGTACCTCAAGGTTCTATTGAAAAAGTCTGCTTAAAGTTGGCTTTCTGACACATTGCTAAAGCAGCTGTATGTACTCAAAAACACCCTCCGTGATGGCAGGGATGTGAGCACGACTTACTGCTCTGTGGTAAAGCTGTGGTCGGCTGGTAGGTGACAGCAAGACTGGAAGCATTTTCAAAATGAAGCAAGTGTAGAGCAGAGCAGGAAGTGTTCCTGGTTTCCTTCCTGTAGCGCGACACTCACTTATGTTCAGCCCTTCCTAAAAAAACCTCAGACAAAGACTGGTTCCATGTTTTCTGAATGCCCCGCTTCTTGTACTTGTCCTCATCTCGTCTGTTACCTCCTGACAGGCACAATTACAGTTTGACGACTGGCATGAATTTGCAGAATAAAGTGAAAGACATCAAATCTGCTCTCTACAATTTAGTCAATTTAGCAACAGCAGCCTTGTACGACATCATATCTACTCTTTCAAAGTTGGAAGGAAAGTAATTAGCTAAGTGTATCCTCAAAAATGTATCTGATGCCGTGTCAAAGTTTGTCTAATTCCTGTTATTTCTTCTACAAGGAGCAAGCGCAGCACTTGTTACAGTCAGCATAATTAATTTGATTGATGAAAGAGGTATGTGAACATCAGAGAGAAGAGGGCAAGCTGATTTGAACTCCCTCAAATACTCTGAAACTGTTTTAGTGTCATCAATCTGTGGTATTCAGTGCTTTCGACAAGTCATTTTGTGATAAAGCGTTGTCTTTACACTGAGTTTTTGATGCTCAACCTGCCTCAACCCCTACTTCCAACATCTCCCAGAATGCCTGTCAAAAAACCCAATAAATGGGGTGTGAACATGTTGCATTCAACTGGGGGGCTTCATGTGGAGAGAAATAGTGAATGTGGCAGCAGAGGTTTTGTGGTTGAGAAAATGCAAGCATCACCGTTGTTAGATGAAATAACTGATTTGTGTTGATTTCCATTCTGTGGGAAACAAATAGTATATCTCCCTGAACGACTGGTGAATACATGTTGAAGCAGAAGTTATGTCCTTTCATGTCCTTTGCCTCAAGAAAATGAGCATCAATACCTTCAGTGCTCTCATCTTTCCTCTCCTTCAGCTCCTCTTCTGTGTCTGGTTAGAGGGCCTGGGTAAGTTCTTCATGTGAATACCGATCAAGTTATAGGTGGGGTTCACACAATTGATTAATCCGAGACCAGGGGCCATTTGAGGAGCCCTGCAGTGGTGATGTCTGCTAGAATGGGACCACCCTGCACTGCAGAACCAGGAGTGGGTTTGGACGGAGCTACAGCGTCTGCAGAGTTCTGCTGACTTGACACTGCTAAGCTGCTGGACTTGGCAGAAGATGAAGCCAGCCTCATCGGTTTACCCCCTCCGTTGAATTCCATGGTGACGCTTCTGCCCCTATCTGGATCCCATTAGGACCCTGGCCCACCAGGCCTCGAGCGAGCAGGGCCAGGGATTATGGATGAAATCAGGATCAGGCTTGGGAGGCCCCACCCCACCTAGCATCTACTGTCTAGGTCATACATCTGCTTCAACACTAGATATGATAACAATGATTACACACGGTATTCTCTTAGTCTCATGTTAATACTAATGGTCACATCTGGCCCCCTAGTTTCTTAGATATTGTCTCTATCATTGTCTACTGCGTTTATTAGAAGTGGGGTTACCAGAGCAAAAGACCTGACCGCTGAAGCAACCATGTCACTATATAGCAAGAATTAAAATGGGCTGCAAGCTGCTCCTTTTTAAATTGTAGGCTTCAACAAAAAAAGGCAATGCGCTACTCCTTCTCTCTGATTGTTGCCTGAGAGTAATTTATAATGGTGGCACCCTTCTCTTTTTTTCAGACCTGATAGCCATTGCTGCTAACACTGATTTACCTAAAAGTTATTAAACTAAAATCATAACTTAATGTAAAACATTCAGATTTTCTCAACAAAATAAATTCCAGGACAGGCTCTCTAATACAAGCTACTGTATATGTCCAATTACTATTCTCTATCAACCAACTATAGCAGGTTGTTACATGAATAATCTCCAACATATTAACATTCATGCTTGATAATGTCTCTATCTGTGTCCCAACATGTGCTGCTCTGTCTATCTATTTGTTCTTTCAAGGACAAAGACCACAGCTTGCTCTCTCATCAGGCCACTGTATCCTCAGTGCGAAGCACTCAGGGCACACAGCCGTAGTGAGTCACCAATCACTTTGTGTTGTTTTGGGGAAATGGGGAGGGGGTGATTAAACGGATAGGGGGGAGGTCAAAGTCCATCCTCTCATCTGCTGCTGTGTCCCTCCGAGCTCTTATCTGTTACTGTCAGTGTCCACTGACTGACGTCTTCGCTCAGCGGTCAGGTCCTGGCAGCCATGCCGCAACAACACCACCTGATACACAACTAACACAACAACAACAACAAAATAAACAGGGGGCCTCAACGATTCCCAAACCTATAGCCTCCCTATCAGCCATCCATTCTTCCATCCATTCATCCCTCTATCCATCCACCCATATCTCCCTAAGCCTACCAGTTGACTTTGCTCTGGTCACTCGCAAAACTGACAGCTGCCCTTCTTTGTTTGGGAGGAAAGTCAGGCTAAACTCCAGGCTAAAGTCATCAGATGAGTCCAATTGATTGTGGCCTGGTTTTGTGACAAGCAGACTTCCCAGGAGAGCAGTGAGGATTCAATACAATGAGTACTTTTCTAGAGGAGTGGTTCCCGACCTCTTTGTTTGACGTACCCCCACCAGCTGAGCAGATGAGCACAAATAGGCTACCCCATCTGACACCACCCATCATGTTCCAATTATGAAGTTAGAATGGATTATCAACTGGATCTTTATAAAACTGTATATTGCATTCATATCTTTTCATTCTTTCCACGAGGTCGGTTTGGTGATAGAAATATGTCAACTTCTCATCCAGTAGGTTACTTTTAACTAATTATTTCAACTCTTCAAACAATTAATGAAATAGTTTATCCAAACTTTTAAAGGTGCGCTGCATAAAATGTGGCCAGAATTTTTGCTTAAAACATAAAAAAAAATGTGCCTACCTATTTGACTGTTTATTTTCTTCCTCAACCTAAATATATGGATACGTTACCCTCCTGTTATGTTGCGGGTCAAATTGACCCGTTTCAAAGTTTGAAAATCTAGAACAAATATTTTAAAGTACTTTTTCTATATGAAACTTCTTCTGCTTGTCTTAATTAGTGTAATCAATGTCAATTTGACCCGGCAGTGAAAATGGAGGCTATATGGGGTCAGAAGTGTCAAGTTTAGACCATTTCCTTTGTTGAAAACGTGAGACAAAGAATTTCTTACTCCCTCCCACCCTGTTTCACCCCATTTCACACACACACACACACACACACACACACACACACACACACACACACACACACACACACACACACACACACACACATACAAGTGAAATAGAAGAGGATGTGTCTGAAGATGAAGACCATCTTGAGATCAATTCAGATTATGATGGTACTGATTATGAACCATCAGATGAGGAAATTGATGTACCTGTTCCTCCAAGTGAGACATTCGTGTCATAAATTGTGAAATACAGTGGTCATCCTCACCCAATACACGTCAGCCAAGACTGTTTGCCGAAAATATTATGAAGACAAAATGTATTTGAACAAAGCACACTGTAACGACATGTCACTCATGTGCTGTGTAGACACAGATATATACACACACACACACACACACACACACACACACACACACCTCGTTCATTGTGCTCATCTCTTGTTCATTTTTGTAAATTTCTGTTTCTTAACACTATAAATAAACATAAATCAAGTTTACTTTCAATACAAATTGAACTATGATCTATGGAGGGGTGAATAACTCCATTCCACTAAATACTGATTGAATTGTTAGTATTGGAGTTGGTGATGAGGTACAAACTATATTTATTAGGATTTTTTGGGTTTCTGACTACTTCTTGGACATGCACCGGGAACATCATGGCTTTACCTAAAAAACAAACATAACAGGAGGGTTAAAAAAATTCTCTTTTCAAATTAGATGTGCTACAATCTCATAATGTACCCTATGCCCTAATAAGTACCCACTGGAGCTCAAGTTCCCTTGGTTGGGAATTACTCAAGCATAAAACCAGCCCAGCCAGGACTTGACTCTATAATGAATGATACATTTAAAAGTTCTCCAAGTAGACAAAAAAATAAAAAAGAAGGGTTACTGTCAGGGTAAAGTGAAAGTCCAAACAGGTTTGATGTTTCAATCAGTGTTAACTCAGACAAGTAAAAAGACAAGTCTTGTGGGCCCTAACCCCGACAATTTGATTTTGCAGGCCAACAGCAAAGTGATGAGACCAGAGCAGGTCTTCCATTGTGTATTCCCTTTCATATGTCAACACCCTGAGATGTGCTGAAGAGGACTTCTGAAGAGGGAAAGTGTTTACTAATCAGTGTATAGGTCAGCATGCAACAGAATATTTTGGCCAGTGGGATGGGGCTGTGCTTTGATCAAGAGGGAGTATTCTGTTTGAACGAGTCATTTGGCTCAAGGCAGGAGAACTTCCTGGGGACAAAACAGCCCAGATTGGGCAGCTGTGGGGTTAATATAGTGATGTTTAAGGGAATTGGTTGATGCCCCAGACCAAGACTTTGCAAATTATTTCATATCAAACAGAACCACAGAAGACTGAAGACCCTCATTCGCTCTGATAAAGTCAGAGACCCAACTGGGAAGACTGTTGCCGGTTCAGTGAATCTTAGAACTGATTGATCTTGGAGAACTGACTTTAGACTCGGGCTTGCCAATTCAACATGTACTATTGGAGCAAAGAGATCTCCTAATGCCCAGATGATTATATTTGCTGTTTTTGAACGCTGTCTAGTAGTTTCTGATCACATTTTTCTTTTTCCAAAAATAAGTTGGCTGCCCTGGACCCAAAAGGAACCCTCAATCAGTTCCAGATTAGTCAGCTACTGTACAGGGGGACGCAGAAATCACTGATTATAGAAGTGATATACTGCCTTTTGTTTACACATGTAGTTACTTGAATCATGAACGGAATTTATCTGGAAATGAAAGAATTATTTTATTCAGGTGTTATGGTGGCTCAAAGTTTTTGTACCATAGTATATACATAAATAAAGTCGTTTCAAGAATCAAGACACCAATTTTTAGATATTGGTGCAATTTTGTGGGAAAAAAAAACATAATTAAGACTGAGACTAACTGAAATGGTAAAATTTTAGTAAAAAAAGTCAATGGGATGAGAGTCCTAATTTTAAGAAATAAGTCATAATCTTATATGTCATTATAATTTTACTAATTAAATTGAGATTAAGCATAACATTTGGATACAATCATTTTCAGACGAATAGACTTTTAATTTAAAAGAACATGTTGTAATTGTAAGAGGAAGTTATACTATCATGAAAAATATAGTTGCAACATTCAAGAAAACAATTATATGTATTGAAAAAGTGATAATGTAATTTCAACATACAACCTGATTATAAGAGAATAAATAATGGTTTACTTTTTAAAAAAAAGAGTTAAGACCAAAATACATAGCCGCTGCACCGCACGTGTCGAAACAGCTGACAACCACCTCTCCACGACGCTTCATGCCACTATTCTATTTCCAGCCTTGCCGCCCCTGAAGTACCACTTTTTCCGAACTTTTTTGTACATTCCGGCTCCTGTAGCATAATTTAAGTTTAGACTATATGTAGTCAGAAAACAACTGGTATATGGTAGCCTACGGACTGTGCTGGTTGTTCTGCTGCATTCAAAACATAATGTCACTGCTTAGATTAAACACTGTATTAATTGCATTTTGTGGTCTAAGACCGTCATAAATAAAGTTGAGGGGGAAAAAACCATGTCATTTTTTTCATGCTGCATGTGGTCTTCTGTTGATGTGCTGAAACACAATGCTTCTTATTGGTGCAAGGGGCTGCACTTGTTATGCCACAAGACCTTAATACAAGTCTGGGATTCACATGCATCAAGCCCATGACCTGCAATAATGTGATTTCTAGAGCTTTAGAACCATGTCCAATTCAAAACATCCCCAAAACCACTATGGCTTCTCCAGGAGACATGTCACTGGACTCCAGAGTAGAACCTCTACTACAGGTTCTGGTCACCATTGTTTTGCTGGCCAACATTCTGTGTTTCCAAAAACAACTGAATGTTCTGAGGGTTGTGTTTGCTGTGTTTGAGTCTCTGCTCTGCCTCCTGCTTACATTTGTCCATTTGCAGAAGTAACTCTGTTGACCTTACCCCCAAACCAAGCTGAATTGATAGGTAAGATTTTCTGGTTCTAGGCCTGACTGTTGGAAGTGAGGGCTTTGAGTGACAACCTGGGTCGAATTCGTTGGTCACATGCAGTGGAGCTACTGTTGGGCTGTAATATTTCAGCTCTAATTTTAGCTTTTGGCTACATTCTATTTTTAACCACTCTTCAAACGTATCTAAAGGGTGTCACATTGTAGTTGGATTATTGAGCAACTCAATGTTTTAGGCTCTTGGTGTGTATGCTAATAGATTCTGTATAAATGTTCACTTTGTTTCTAGTTGAAGGGGAATTATTGTCTCTCTTTCTATCTTTCACTCTGACATATACACTCACATTTATGTGGGAGGACCATTGCTGACAAAAATCATTGTCTAACTTCTAAACCAAGTAATCGTTATTAGAAACTAAACGCAGATGGAGATATTTTTTTTTACATTGTGGATCTCTTGGCTCATTGAAATGCTGCAACAGTTTGTTGGCTGGGCTGGGGGGCTGACAGTGCTGGTCACCCCACACCAGACCTCACCTACACCGGGGGCACACAGAGATCCAGGCTGATTGATTGGAGAGGCTTTCTGCTCATTCATTAGCCGGCGCTCCTATCTGACAAGGCCTGGCTGCTACCTTCATGTAGACAGCCCTTTTTCTGCGCCGTGGGGTCCCGGCGACGCTCACTTCAGCGGTTTATTAATGACATTTTAGACATTAATATTGCAGGGGATTAGGGATATCCTATCTCCTTTATTCTCCTGACAAACCCCTTTACTGTTTTTATTGGATCAGCCTCTCTCTTTCTTTCTCTTCTCCATGCTTGTCTTTTCTCATCTCAAGGAAATACACATAAATATTTTGTTTCTTTCCCCTATTTTTTGTGTGTGTGTCTCTATTCCAGCTTTATTGAGCCCCAAATGTATTTTACATTTCTTATGCTTACCTCCCTTCCTTTCCACTCGTTTAATGAAGTTTTTGAATGATCCGCAATATTTCTTTCTTTTTCATAACAAAAAGGGCATACTCAAGCAATGACATGTAAAAAAAAGCTGTTGTTTCTCTCATTTAGTGCACTGTTCCTTTGAGTTAATGTGAAGAGGAACCAGGAATACCTTGTTGGGGGATGGAATATATGATATATGATTTTTATTTGGTACTTTAAAGACCATGATAAGGGAAAAAAAGGTACTGAAGGTCATGAGCAGGTCTACAGCCATGCTAGCAGCTCTGTGAAGCTGTAACTATAGTGGCGCTTTAAAGTTAAATGCTAACGTCAGCATACTACCATGCACACAATGACAACTCTAACATGAAGATGCTCAGCAGGTAAAGTTAGCATTGTATGCAAATGTGCTAATTAGCACTAAACACAACCTAAAACTGAAGCTGATGGTATTCTCATTAGTTGTGATCATAAATCAAAGTATTTGTCAAATTCAAATGTTGACGTCATGGTGGTGCTAGAGGAAAAGTCAGGGGATTACAGACCTGTCTCAACGTTTTATCATGGCCCTGTGTGTCCACACACAAGGCACCCTTTAGCGTCTGAATGAGATGCACCTGGCCTTTAACTCCGATGTAAAACCATTTGGTTCGGTTGCATGGGGGGTAAAAAATAACTCAGGACTTTCGCCAGGGATACTGCTTTTCATGTCTCTGCGTGAAACTAAAACCGTTGACTCATTTTACGTAAAGTACTTAGATTGCGTCATGTCAAGTTACTTAGCCTAACAAGCCTACTAAATAAATAAATACGTATTTGAACCTAAACTACAATCTTTTACTGAACCTAACCAAGTACTTTTGTGACGCCTAGGAGTCGTTACCAAGCCTTCGTATGTGACGAGGTGGAAATATGAACGGGTTGCTGGTTACAAAAGTCAATAGGCTTCATGCTCTTGTCACTGCGTAAGCAATTCCATAATACACATTATAATACTTCAATCCGTTATACTGTCAGAAATATAAGCAAGTTTTATAAAAAATAAAAAAAACGCTTTTCTTCTGGCCCTCGGTTCTGAAGTGATGGTAACGCCCCTGGGAGCCCTTCCACCTTTTCCTCTTCATTTTTTCCTGTCCTCCTCCCATTGCCCTGGCCCGTGGGGCAGAGCTGCTGTATGATGGCATTTGGAGGCATGGTGGAGTCAGGCGGCAGTGGCACGAGCTGTCTCAACCTACGGCTGTCTGCAGGGTGTAGCGAAAGCTGAGGGAAGGCCTTGGGACCCCCAGAGAGCAGGAACAAGCCGAGGGTTTTCTGATGACATTTCTGATGCTGCAGGGAGAGAGAGGTGGTTATACAGCGGCCCGCTGGGCGAGAGATCTGCTGATGATGATGACAAATTTCCACTTGTCTTTATACAGTCATATGGAAGGTTCTGATCCTGGTAATAGTCTATTTGGTTATTATTGAGTCATGAAGTGCTTGTGGCTGGCCTTGACACACATTGGCCAAAAAGTTCATTCTGGTGTAACATTTACATGCATGCTTATGATGCAAAATATGAGAAAAGAAAAGTCTTTCAACTTGTAAGCAGCTGTCACCAAACATTGATCAGTTAGCTGAGGTTTCATAACGTGCGATAACATGTATGCCAATTAACGGTTTTCTACTTCCCTGAACAATATTATACATCAAGAATACTTATCAGCCTGTCTACAGTACACCAGATGAGACACTCATCCGTCACAAATTCATCTGATTGAACAGATACAGCTCAAAAAGTAATTGTAATACACTTCTCTAGTTTCTTTCTGAGGGTTAGATTTTTATTTGACAATCATGAAATACATGTAATACTGCTTCACCCGAAGACAGTTATCAAATACACTTACAAAACTGTTGAAGATTAAATTACACAATAAGCAGGCTGACTTCCATTGTGATCCTCTGGTTGGATGAGCAGATTGATCAGTCTCATGTCTTAAGCACAGAGCTGGAGTCAGAATATGCTTAGCTTAGCCTGAAGACAAGACGCAGGCGGAGGAAAGTATCTTTACTCTGTCCAAAGCTTGAAGAGACACCTTGACACGTGAGACATTTCAAGCGACGGAAAGGGTTCTAGTAAACTTTTAGTTTTCAGTTAACAGACAACTCCCAGACTGGAAAAAGGCTCTGGTAGTGACCTGTCAATCACAAGGTAACCCCGCCCTAAAGTATACCCTTCTTTATGGTCTATTTGACTCTTGATAGATCATAATTTACAAAATGAACATCATGCTGTATTGAAGAAGACTTGGAACTAGAGATTGAGACCATCAACTCATGTTTACTGAGGTAACAAATCAAGTGAGAAGTAGACTCATTTTTTTATAGACTTCTATACATCCAGAGGAGTCGCCCCCTGATGGACATTAGAGAGAATGCAGGTTGAAAGAACTACCACTGGCTTCACTTTTCAGACCTGGATGATAAAACAGGTTATGCTTTAGGGCGTGGCTAACTTGTGAGTGACAATATGCAGTTTGGTAGTTTGTGTTGTCATCTTAAAACTTGAACTTTTTCACAATGTGTTTTCAGTTCACCCTCATGGGTCACTTCTGGTTGCAAAAAAACAAGATGGCAACAGTTAAAATGCAAAGGCTTCAAAACTGCAGTCCACAAACCAATAGCTGCCATCACAGTGACTACATCCACTTCTTATAGATATGCTATGATGGCATTGTAATGCCAACTGAGCCAGCTCCAGAACAAGCTAGTAAGTGGACCTTGAGTAAAGAAATTGTTCTCAGTCTGCACAGTTGAAAGACTACAAGCATTTTACTGTAGATGTATCGCAAAGGTGTTTAATGGCATATCCCAGATATGCCATGTGTTGTCTCTGACATTTTTGCCACCATTTCCATGACCTGTTGTCTGTTTCCAGGGCAACAGTCACCTAAAAGGTGTGACAAAATGTGAAACCTACTTCTAAGTTCAATCGTTGACCTGCTATAGGGGCAGGATGTTATTTGAACTGAATCACAGGACTGATCGCAGAAACAATACATTGATACTGAACTAGTGTTTGGTGATCGATAGAACAGACATGAGTTTTTCCATTTCACCCAGGGAATGCTGGGTAAGACACGTCTCATCTGGCCTGCCCACCCCTGTGTATACCACCGCCATTACCATGCGAAACTACTACACCTCTCACCCAACGATTAGTGGCACTCATTCAGGTATTCATGCTTTTCATCACCATATGGAAACACTTCTCTACATCACACGACCCCCTTATTCCTGCAGCAGCCCCCGTCACACACACACACACACACACACACACACACACACACACATCCCTCTCCTTCTCAGCTACTCTTTATAGATTACTGGCATAGAGAGTTGAAACTGGCTTCAGATCTGTGCAGCTAACCCATGGTGGCTCTGTTATGCCTGCCTGCCTGTCTCTCTGCCCGCCTGTCTAACTGCCCTTCGCTCGGCGGGAGGCCCTGCAGTCTTTAATGAAAGTCATGAGGGAAAGGGAAGTAGGAAGAGACAGAAGAGGAGGTGGTGGAGGCAGTGGAGATTTGGCAAGCAAGTGCATGCAAATCGCTCGTACCACACAGGTTTACTGACAAAAGGATGAGAACCATTCTACTCTATGCTGTGGCTTGTTAGTTTAAGATTAGTGTCATCATGTGAAGAAAGAATGATTAATGATTTTCATTTTGTTTGTCTATCCATGTATTCAAGCATTGCTGTAACAGAAGACTTCATTACCCAGAAATCTTACAATGTGATGTAAGCACTGTCTAGTCTGTGAAGGTTTATGGCAAAGGGACAAGTGGGAAAAAAGTTCTAGCATTGATGACTTCAGCTTTTTCTTGCTCAATGTTTCTTTTGATGGATTTTTTCCTTTACAAGCACACAGTCAGTCAGACGATCAATATAAAGAAACAGAAAATAGCTCATATTTTCAAGACAATTCATTTCTGTCACCACCCACTCCCGTCATTACTTTGGTCAGGACACAGAAAAAAAACAGAGGCATTAAATACATTTATTTAGGAAGACAACTTTGTGTGTGTCTCTATGAAAGTATATTTCTGCCAGAAAAATAACCAAAAACCGTGAAAAGTTAGTGAAAATTGTAATTAAAATATTCATGGTGAGTCAAACTTACTAACAAACCACTAACACTGAACTATATTAAAAGTCAAAACTATGAACTACTGAGTAAAACATCCTCTTCAGCAAAATGTTGAGATGGTATCTCAACACTGTGACAGTAAGTTTGACTTGAGGCATATCTTGAATATA
The DNA here is from genome assembly GCF_023349555.1 of Cebidichthys violaceus. NCBI lineage: Eukaryota > Metazoa > Chordata > Actinopteri > Perciformes > Stichaeidae > Cebidichthys > Cebidichthys violaceus. The sequence goes on along the minus strand of NW_027176395.1, from coordinate 5,208,750 downwards.
TTATCTAAAATAATTTGACATTACTGTCATAACTGTGATTTAAAAAGAAAACAACATTTTGGCTTTTAAAATTGCAAGCCACCAAGTCCAAAGTTTTACTTTTTAAGTATACAGTTTGACTTTTAAGGTCAAATCTGTTTTTTGCCCTTTGAGCCAACATTTCAAACAGAAAGTCAGATTATTTACTTTTTCAGTCAGCATTAAGTTAAAAACAATAAGAGAATTAAGTTAAACAGAGTTTAACCAAGCTAAATGGCAGACAATAAGGATCAAACTTAAGTCTTTTCTTGGTTTCATACTGTGCCATTTTATATTTTCACTTCTGTTTGTGACATAGAGTATCTTTAGTTATGCCATTCTTAATATTCTCTTCATCTGTTGATTCATTACAGAAATAGTCTTTCATATATATATATATACCATCCATACATGTTTGTGTGTTTCGGCAGGTAAAACAGCTGGACTTTTACATACTGAAAAACTCTTTGTCTCTAGTGCGGCTTTAAACCCCAGCCTTAATAAACGTGAAATAAAAACTCTCTCCGCTCGCTCTCTTCATAAAATGTCTTGAGGGCAAACAGCGATAAAGTAGCGGGGTGGGCTTGTACCTCCAGCCCTATTAATTGGCTGGGCCGCTGGGGCCCTGGGGCCGAGCCTGTTACCTGTGTGAAGAGAGGCGATTAATGCCTCCCCTTTGACCGAGCCAGGCTCTCAGCCCGGCTCTGCCGAGACGCTCTCTAATTAATCCACTCTTACTGTTGTAATAGGCTCTTCCTCGGGGAGCGCTCGGCCTCGGCTATAAGCCCCCCAAATATGATTTCTCTCTTACATGGTAAACAACAGGCCCTCTCACGGGACGGCAAGAGATGAAGGAGGATGGATTTGAAGGATGCAAGTAGAAGGGAGAAACAGAGGAGGGAATAATAGCCTGATTCTGTTCTACCTTAAGAAATGATGTCTGGCTGACAGTCATTGATGTTGGTTACAGTTACATTTTTATACTCTGCTAAGATGTGGACTGAAGTGACTTTACTTTACACATCACAACCATTTTCTTTTTCACCTAAAGGGTAAGATGAAACATAAAGGACGCCATAATGCTGGAACTGACAGCTTGCTGCCTTTAACTATTGTGAGATTTTTATAGTAATGCAGTCCAACCATCTGTAAATATGGAATGTGATTGCTTTTATACTCTTCATTGTTTTTTTTCAAGATGATATTTAGCCATCTGCATTAGCCTGTTTAGTGCTTGTCCATTATCTTCACATACAATGACTACCGGATCATGACGTTCTGGTATAGTAGAGAGCTATGCTAGTAGCTATGGATCATGTGACCTTTGTATTTTCAGCAATTATAAATCAGCTTTTGGTCTCTACTGTCACTGTAATGATGGTTTAGCAGCAAAATGAGTCTGAGTGGTTTCGGTTATGTTGAATAGCAGACTGTTTCTGTAGTAAAACTGACCTCAATGTCACAAAATGACCTGTCAACATTAGTGCATGCTTTTGGTCTCAAATTAGATCTGGTCGGATCCTGGTTGACTGTTTTTCACTAACTAGGCCCTTTACTGGCTGCAAGTCTGCAGAAAGACTAATGGATTTGATAAAAGATTCAGTATTATTTCACTGACTCACTTCTGTACGGATTTATTGACTGCTGAGTAGATAGATATCTATTTACATTACATTACATTACCGTCATTTAGCAGACGCTTTTATCCAAAGCGACTTACAATTCAGTATCTATCTATACACCGTAGACGCAGCTACGGGAGCAATTGGGGTTAAGTGTCTTGCTCAAGGACACATTGACACGGGACTAGTAGAGCAGGAGCCGGGGATCGAACCGCCGACCCTCTGATTGAAAGGCGGCCCTGCTCTCCACTTAACCACGGTCATATTTAGTCCAGATAACAGCTATTTATGGTTTAGTATTAGCTAACCAACAACTTGTTCATTTAGTATGCTAACTTGCAACTCAGATTGGCCCCAGAGAAGAAGAGAAGTTCTTCCAGCTGGTCTAGCAAAGCTAGAAAAACTGTGAGAACTGAGTATCGTCCATGCCCAAGGACCTCCTCTCTGAGATGGATGCACTCAATGCTTGCCAGGTCAACCTCTGTGCACTGTCCCCAACACCGAGGGACAACAATGGAGAGATCTGTGGCGTTTCTGGTGAAGTTGCTGGGAAGCTCTGTTGTCTTCCATGGTGTTTCAGCATACTAAAACTGTTGTGTGGCAAACAGATGGATGATTTTCTCCCTACCACTAAATTTGTGGGCATGGAGGAAGACCCAGTCGACTTCACTGTCTATATGGACAATGTACCGCTAAGTGCGCTGTCTGACAATGAGATATCCCACCCTGTTTCAGGAGTTATCACAGACAAGGGTGCCAAAGTCATAGGAAAGGAGGATGGAGTGGAGCCTAGCCTGGTTGTGGGAGCCGGAGATCTCCTGACCAAGACAAACACTATGCAAGGCCAACTCCACCTTCCCGCCAAAAGCAAACACTTGCAGGCAATCATTTTATCTCTCAGCAACAAGCAACGGTGAGATACAAATTGCCTTTTTTCCCAGACTTTGTACTGGAGCGCTCACAGTCCTGGATGTCCCCTAAGGCTCAACTCTCACTGCCATTTACTCAGTTCTCAAACTTGTAAGGCATGAACTCCGCCAGGTAAACCAACATCTCTCCGATGGATGGGACACTGTCTACCCATCAGGTGCCAAAACCTCGGTAAAAATCTTGGCGAGCAGCAAACCCATGCTCCCCAGCAAACAGCGCAGATTTTCTGCCTGCCACGTCAAGCAAAATATACCGTGCCCAGGAAGTTACCGCTCCTGCACAGAACACAGCCTTGATGCTGCAAGGTTGCCAGGGGGAGAAGTTGCGTGAACTACACCAGCTCTGACGAAGACGGAGAACCCTGCCGGGCTGTTGTACGCTGTACACAGAACGGGCAATTGTATTCTCCGACTCTCCAGCACAGCTCTCCAGTCATAGCCTTAGGTAAAGGCTGTACTCACAGAGCTGCCCGAGATGCAACGCTCTGAATTTCTCCACCGATTGGTTGAACCAGACAAACTGCGACCACAGAAAGAAGGACAGGGTGCTACAGGTGAGTATGCCCAGGCAAAACATCCCAGTAACCAGGAGTGCTCCTGCCATCGCTCTTACTCCCCCACAGGTCGCAAAATCAGTCCACGTTTCAGGAGGAATACATCCAGATTACCACCTTGCTTATTGGAATGCACTTTCTCAATGCCTTGGAAGTGTTGACTAGAAAATGTGTGGCTGTGTTGTAGAAAATGTTTTACTACAGGAGAGGCAAGACATTGTCTCCTAATACTACTTTGTGATGGTGGTGAGCAACTTTCTTTGTAATGAGCGGGGTGCCTTCTTGGAGCAATGAATCAATTCCTTAATACATCCATGTACAAGTCTGAGCATCTCTTTGGCTTTTGACTGTGTGATGACGATAACAGTGTGTGTTTGATTGCAGTGCTCGATCCTAGACTTTATATAAGAAGAGGACGTAGTAATCGTGCCATCACCCATTGGTTAGTGGACTGCCGCTTTAAAGCCTTGAGTTCTGCGATTTCCCCTTCGCCCTCTTGGATTACGGCTGTCTCCATGTTGTTGTTTTTGGCAACCAAAGAACAAAATGTTCCATATTTGGAATGTGGAGGAGTGACGCTGTATACAGCTCTAGTAGCAGCAGAGACCTGCCAATCACAGTAAGCCTGACCTAAAGCATACTCCTCTTTAAGGTATATTTGACTTGAATTTACTAAATGAACATCATGCTGCATTGAAGAAAACTTGAAACTAGCCATTGAGACCATAAACTCATGTTACAATGTTTACTGAAGGAATAAATCAAGTGTAAAGTAGGGTCATTTTGTCATAGACATCCATACTATCGGATTTCTTTAGGCAACCGGAGGAGTCGCCCCCTGCTGGTGAGTAGAGAGAATGCATGTTTTAAGACACTCCCACATCAGCTTCAGAACCGGAGGTTGCTTCCTGTGCTCCATCTACCAATAACAGCTGGTCCTAGCTTCTCAAACCAGGTGGAACGACAGAGTGGACGAGAGATGGAGACAGAAACGCACACTACAGTAGGCCTTAAACCATGAGGTTGTAACTCTTCCTCCCATAAGAATAACGATCAAGTTCCTTATAAACAACTATTTCAAGCTCAAGGAAAACAATGGAAACTGCAGTAACTGCCATGTCAGCAGACCCAAAACCCCATTCTTGTATCAAATTTCTGAGTTATAGATATACGTTTGTAGCAAAGTTATAGCTTTCAAGCTAAGAGCCTAAATCTGACCCTGATCATAACAACCATAGCTCTAAACCTGACCTCTGACCTACAAAACCAGGATTAACTGACTAAACTGTCAGCACTTTGGAGATTTCTCCTCATGTAACTATTTTTATGAAGTGATAATTGGTCCTCACAAAGATAGACATACATGAACACACCACACACACACAAACACAGACACATGCTCACACCCTGAGCCCCTCCTTTCCATCAGCGGAACTTTGGCAGTCTGACCCTGCAGCTCAGAGACCAGAGGTCTGCACTGTGTCAGCACTGAGGTGGCAACACACACACACACACACACACACACACACACACACACACACACTCACACACCTACACACATATTAGCGGCTGCAGGCAGGCAGGAGGTGCTAAATGGCCTCAAATGGACTCAGTCAGCAGCTAATGATGCTAGCACATGTTTCACACCACAGAAGATCAGAGAGGAGAAGGGCCAGCGGCCGCCGTCCAAAAATGACTTGTAATGGAGCAAAGGTGGTTATACTGTAGTTCTGAGGCATCATGGGATCGTGAGGGAATAATTTACACCTGTCTGACAACATGTCGCTGACTCCAGATCAGCTTTGAAAGCAAAACTGAGTTCTTATAGCAGCAATAGAATACATACACATATCTTTCTTGACCTTGGAAACAACAGTTAAGAAAACAATCTCACTGCTAGATCCCTTTAGCAGCAGTTGTGGAGCTTTCGGTCAATATTTGTGTAGATTCATATGAGAATTTGCTCATCTGCCACCTCTAAGACAACATATTCTCACTCCAATGAGTCAAATACTGCAGCTTGGTCAGTGCTCATGAACCTCAAATCATGACACTCTATGTAACCCTAGCATATGTTTTGGATGTGTCAGGGATGACGTGTCAATGTATGCTCATTCACTGTAATTCGTAAACATCCCTCAAAATCGATTTGTATGTAATTCAATAATCATGAACCAGGAAGTAGTGAGACAGCAAAAACCAATGCAATCAATACAATTTCTGCTCGTTATTCACATTAAACTTTTTTAATCAAATAATTGTGTTTATATGGAGAAAAAAAACACTATAGATGACTATAACAAAAATAACATTTAGAATTTTTTATGTTTTTCTGACTTCATAGAGGTTGAAGTGGTTTGTAGGATGGATGGAACCTTGTAGACCAGCTGCTATAATGAAACAACAAAGGGATATGTATCTGCCAATATGAATCATCAATGATCGGCAATTAGTATCAGCGGCAAAAACGTGATACAGGTCTCTAAAAGTTATATTTGCTCCCTTTTTCCTTTTGTGCTGATTCGATCTCTGATCCGATCCGTGACTCTGATCGGTGAAACGATCTGAACCGTGACTTTTATGATCCGTTGCACCAATAATAAATATATATATATATATATATATATATATATATATATATATATACCTCAGTGTCCTGAAGATGAATACTTGAAGATGAATACTTGTCCTGAAGATGAGTACTTGGTGTTCAAGAGAATGAACTGAAATGACTGAAACACAATTCAATTCAATTGATGCCACATATTAGCACAATGTGACTCGTGCAAAACAGGTTTAGGAAGAGGAACATAAAACTATAGACCTTGCAAATATTACTTCACCAATGTAGGTAATATATACAGACTTGCAAATGATAATACTAAAACTGGAAATGTGTGATATTCATTTCATGCATATTCAAAACTCACCTGGTAGGTGTTATTGCAATAATAAGCACTAAGCTGCTTTTCTCTATAGGCCTTGCATACTGATGGTGCGTGTGCCGTGCCTGCTTTGCACAGAAACAGCTTGAATCCGGAGTCACATATACAGCTCACTAATGAGAAAACAATAGGGGAGCCGAGGCACTTCTCACGCCTTTTCTTCACATATTTCCATATACTTTCTCCAGACTCTTCCCTATTCTTCCTCTTTTCTCCTGCAAATGTTCTTGCTGCTCACCTCACACTTTGTCCTCCTACAGCGGGGTGTGTGTGAGTGTGTCGTCCCAGGTGGGAGGTTTGGTGAGAATTCCCCCGAGGTCTGGTCGGGAGATGATGAAGCAGACACTCTCACCTATCAAAGCCTCAGGCAGGGGTCCCACACACCCATGTAACTGATATTATTTCTATTTGATGATTAAGCCACAAGGCCAACTGTGGCCACAGCACCATTCTCTACGTCAGGGAGGGGGATTTTCAAAGGCAGCAGTGGAGATGAGAAACCAAGTTACAGTTCTGTATTCTTTATTTAGTCTTTTTGCAGAAAATGTTCCACTATGGACAATGATAACAAAACAATCCCTGTGACAATCTGGAACCAATACTAAACTGGGGAACCCTTAAAAGAAAGTTGTTCTTCGTTCTCCTTAATGAGAAGATCATTATAATTTAATATCTTTGTGTCCAGCACAGACATGCCCAGGATAGCACAACAACTAGAAGTACTGCAGGGGGACACTCATAGACACACATAGATACATTAGGGGCAACGTCGAGAATTGTCGGCTTAAAAAACACCTTTCGAGAGAGCGTCGCGCAAAACACTGTGGCGCGCCTGTGAAGTGGGGCTGTGGGTGCAACCGGTTTATCAAACGGGATCTCTCTCTTTCTATTTCTTTCCCTCTCTATCACGACATGATATGAAGTCCCCCTTCTCTCTCACATACTTCATAGCTCTCTCACATATGTGGTATCTGGCCCTACCACCTCTACCGGCATCAAGGCCTGGGCCAAGAGTCTCATCGACAAGTGGTGCGACTCATCGGATGGTGCCGAAAAGGTGAGAATACTTTAACTTTCATGCATGTCTTAATGCTGCTAGAAGAACATGGAGCAGGGCGCAAGAGAGAGGCGTGCGGCAGGCTTGCCTTAGGCTGCCATATGAAAACAATGGTTTTGCTGGTGACGCATTTCTAGAGACGCTTGATCATCCCCTTAAGTGAAAAAGTACATCTTTGAAAAGCCCCAAAGCTGTCTTATTTACATCATTGGTGAGATGTAACTAACAGTGGTGTAAGGAGTATTCAGATCCAGCAATAACACACTGTAAAAACACTCCATTACATGTAAAACTCCTGCTTTCAAAGTATTCAAGTATTATCAGCAACATGTGCATCATATATATTTGCATGTTTCAGTAGTAGCAGTCTGAAATCCATTTAGCTTCTTCAGTTCCAGAGTTCTGGTATTGTAAATGCTGCTCACTGTCACACTGTCATGGTTTAATGGGACACTGGAATAGAAGTTGAGGAGCGCTACTGTAAATGTTATTAGTAGCACCTGTACTTTCCTTTTCCTTATGACCAATTGGCTGCTGGGAAAGGGACTCAGTGGTAGTTAAGAAATTGCTGAGACCAATTACACTTCACACGTCACTCAAGGCGTCACACTGCTTCCGGATACCTTAACAATGTTAGCTGATGATCATCCAATTTCTGGTAGCCAACACATTTTTTTCATCCACATTTGGGTTTGAACCAGTTCCAATTCCTTACCCATTCCTGCTCCTCCTCCGTCCCATCTCCATCCCCCCAGCCATGAATGGCTGCCATTCTGCAGAGGATGAGGGCAGTCGTCGTGTAATCACCTGGGTCTGGGGCCGGAGGACAACTGCTGATGATGAATTGTTCATTTGTTCTGGCTGCGGCTGGGGAGAGAGCACAGACACAGAGCCTGAAAGAGAGAGAGCCCCAGGCCATTACCCAGACACAGCATATGCACCACAATTTTAACCCCCCCCGCTTCGTCCAGCTAGCCCCCCTTACTCCACGTTCTCACACATCACAGAGGCTGGAGAGACATGGATCGGAGACCCACACCTCCACCCACCACTCCATCCTATTTTGATGTACACAGTGAGGGTCACCAGGGGTCACGTCTGGGGGGGGAGTCTGGATGGAAACACGCAGTGGGGGAGTAGAGACAAGGGACTTGTAGCCTGAGGGTGAATCTTCTACACACACATGCAAACAGATGCAAACATGCATGCAGACACTATAGTGGGCTAGAAGTGCTTTGACACGCACAGCGTTACATAGGCACAGTGCAGCCAACACTAATGTTGGTAATGCATTTAAATTGTGCACATATGTACACAGACAGGAAGACATGAACACAAGCAAGCTGCTCCTCACTGGAATGGGAGCACAGGTGCATGCACACATAAACACATGGTAGACTTGCAAAAAGATGCTTTTCCCCCTTTAATTTAACCTTTAACCCCCTTAAATCCAGACTTCCCTTTTTGTTTGTGGGTAACATTGTCTTATTCCTCCCCGACTGACAGTATTATAAACTCTATGTTAGCTTGTTCCATCTCCTCATTAAATATTACAGATTGTGTTATTTTTGTCAAGACAAGTCATGACTGGAAAAGCTGCATTCATGCAACTATTCTATATGATATCATTTTATACACATTTCAGACATATCTGGTGACTTTAAGAGCTCTGTTTTGGTTTGAAATAAAAGCGTTTGTGTTAAGACAAAGCCTGGCTGGACAGCATGGGTTAACACTTTTGAAGAGGTCAATGACAGACACATTTCTATTCAAGAGGACGGCTTGCTAGGCCTCTTAGAGGGGGGTTGGGAGAAAAAAGAGGATACATATTGAAAAAAGATAAACAAAACCAGACAGAACATTCATTTTGATTCTACAAACGATAGATTATATTCAATGACAATATTTTTTAATATGCATTGCCAAAGTTTTTTTTTGGTGAGGATCGTGAAAAATCTTGGTTATGGCAGATAAACAATGCTTAGAGCTAGGGTGCATAATGCAAAAGAAACATGTCACTATATTTGTTGAAATTATCTTTGCATCCCAAATGTAATCAATAAACCATAAGCTCTGATGAAACTTTTTTTTTTTTTTAAATCCAGTATCTGTGGCTGTCGCAGGACTGTAATTAGCCTGCCATGTGCGCACTCTGCCCTTACATTTATTGAGCATCAACGGAGTCTTGCACAAGCTAGCTTGACAGCTGTTGTTCATAATGATCATTTTTGGGGGAGTGGCTTTGGAGGGAGGACTACAGGGACGGGCTGTCAGTGTTGCCAACTTGGCGACTTCCTTGCTAGATTTAGTGACTTTTAGAGTTAGTGCTGCTAGCTACTTTTATTGGAAAAGAGTCGGCAACACTGGGCTGGGTTTTAGGTTGGATCATTTTTTTTAAATCTAGCGCACTCTTGCAGGTTTCTCCAATGTTAGCTGTTTAAAACACTTGAACATTGGAACATTAATTGAAAGTGAAGATCTGTACGGGACAAAAACTGATTACCCACATGAAAGTCGGTAATGTGTCACACCCATCCTCCACTCTGATGTCAACATGTTTCCACCCCGCCACATAAAGGACACACTACCTCATGGGTTGGCACTGAACCATGGCACTGGATGTATATTGTACAATATGCAACCCTTCAATATGGACCTAATTCCTAAGTATAGTATGCTTTAAAGAGAGGTTTTCAAAAGGAAACAACAATCAAAGGCCTTTGTCTATATCACTAAAGGTAAATGGAAAATGTGCCTTTTTGTAATATGGGGGAAAACACTCCTCAAAAGTGACCACTGGGAATAGTTATATAGCTGAATGACACAGGAGACAGGGTCGCACACTGTTGCAGACTGTTCACCTTGGAGTTGAGACGATCAGCGGTCACAAATCAATCGCCTTCATATCACAAACTATTGATTGATATCTCTCTGATTGTCGGGGGCCTAATGTCCTATGAGAACAATAAAAGCCTCCAAATTGGCGTAGTAGTAAAAAAGAGACGACGGGCAAGGACATTTTGGAGACAGCATGATCTGTGGCAGGATGAAGGTGGGCGGACATTAGCAATATTAGTATGTATCGAGGAAGAGGCCCCTGGCTGTATCAAGCAGGATTTATTAACACAGATTGATCCAGGTGTCTTTGAACATGACTTTCCCCCCACCGGCCCCTCCAGATGGATACTAATCCCTCTGCTGTGCAGAGAAGATTCAACGATCAGTTCATCTTCACTGGGGGTCATTTACACTGTAAAATTCCTTTAAAATCATGCTCCGCACTCAGGGTCATTTTATGTAACTGCAAAGTTAAAGAGCAGATATCTTTGCCTTGATTGAATCCCTAATACATGGCTGCTGGATTTAAGGTTCATTACTATTGTATTTTTACTCTTACTTGTTCTTTATCATCATCTTCTTCTTCATTCTTTAGTTTAGGAAATACAGTTGGTAGGAGTTGGTTTTAGCCTAACGCTGTTTTGAGAATACAGTCTCAGATTTACAGCAAATCATAAACAATGTCTGGCAGAGCAAGTTATTGAAAGATGTGTCACTTTAAACAGAGATAAAAAAAAGAAAAAAAGGATACATTTCAACCCTTAATGCAGTTAGAGCAGACTAAAGACTATTTCGCCAGAACAAAAGCTATTAAATGTAGCACCATCAACACAAGGCCCCTCCCTAAACATTGTCCGTCACAGTGCATGAGGATGGAATCTTTAAGAAATCCTTCATAAATAAAAAAATATTTTTTATCCCAGTAGTTTCCCATTGTTTGTCCTCCCCCTGAATGATAGCTTTAGAGCATTTTTAAAAGTTCTCAAAGCATCAGAAGTGACTTACTTACTCACTTTCAACTGACAATAGAGAGCTTTCTGGTGCTGAACAGAGAGCTGTCCATGAGAGAAGGACAACAAGGCCGATACTGCTGGCATTTTCCATTAAGAGCACAAAGCAAAAGGAGCTGGCACATATGTGCAAACAAAGAAGTTAATTAGTGGCTTTTAGCATAATCCATGGGTCACGTTTTCCTTTGAAATACCATTCATCATTTAATGACCATTGACATGTTGGCATGATGGGAGATAGCTGAGCTCGCTCTACCATCTGCAGCTTGTCTTAATTAGGAAATCCAGGACAAAAAGAGGTCAGTCAGAGCAAGCGCGCTGACAGATAACCAGGAAGTGGCTCTAATGGCTGCTTATTTGACCTCTGACCTCTCACATCAATGCTTAAGGGTCATGTTCAAGTTTCATGAGGTATGCATTGGTTGTTATGGAGATGAGTCGCTAACAAGCAAAGCTCGGGGTTACGACCCCCAGTCCACTAATGATGACCTCATATGGCTGCAGTATTTATCAGCCCGAACAATAGACATGTCAGTGTGGTTTCATATGAATATTTCAACATTGGCCCTGGGTAAGGAATGACTGATTACCCTGTCTGAGCACTACAATGACTGTAGATAAGGAGCACACCATGGGAAAACACATATTCACATACAGTCACAATATTATTTATTCTCCCAGGTCAGTGCCATAAATAATAAATTCTACATCTGACAGATAGAATTGTTAGTTGTGTATGCTTAAATAACTCCACCTGCTCTAATCTGGTGTCTGTTTTATTTATTTGCTGCGGCCTATCATTACTCGCTGCTCATGTAGCATATAGGGATCAATAAAGTTTAATATTTACAGTTCTAAGTTATAGATTTCCTCAATCCTTCCCCTTATATTGAAAAGAAGTATTAAGCCACTGTGTCATAATTCAATGAGGTTGGAATTAGTGCTTAGGTCCATGCGAGGCTCAGTGGTCCTCAGAGTCATTACAGGGAAGATTAATTCCGTCCATATTTGCACATACAATTTGGCCATCCCAGTCCATTGACCCTGGCACGTTTCCTAACGCTTTAGCCTATACTCCAGCATCTGTCTGAGACCGCCCAATACACAACACAACACAGGAGGAAGAGTGTGTGTGTGTGTGTGTGCACTGGGAGTGCTATGCAGTCTGCATGGTGTCTGCCTGTGAAAGTAGCTGAAGCTGTTGGTGAGGCAATAACACTAATGAAAGTGAAATGTTTGCCCATAAAGTCATGTATTATTATCTGTGGCTAATTGAAACAGTGACTCAACCAAAATCCTTCCCCTGATGTTGGTAACAGCAGTGTCTGAACCAGGCTTTGAGTATAAGACGTAAAATATTGTGTTGTTGTTGGATTTATATATGTACATGCTATGTGTTATTGTAATAAGTCTGCCATCAAATATTTGAATAGAGTAGCTGCTTGCCAGGGCTGGATTTCATGCGAGGGTATGATGTATTCTTGATACGCCACATGTTCAAGGTTTTCTGTATGTCATATACATACAGGAAGATAAATGAAATCTTGTCTCTGCATTTAACCCATCCTAAACTTTAAGAGCAGTGAGCTGCTGTGAACCACCTGGGGAGCCACTTGGGGTTCAGTGTCTCATTCCAGGATACTTTGACATGCACACTGTGGGCCGGGGCCCGCTCTGCACTGAGCTACAGTCGCCCCAGTAACAGTTTGCTACTTCATACAGTATAAGCCATTATCGAATTTGTGTTGCCAGGTTAAAAGAAATCTCTTTTACATTGCATTAGTCATTAAAAGGATAGTTTGGGTGTTGTTGAAGTGGGGTTGTGTGAAGTCCCAATCCATAGTCCGTGTATTACCTACAGTAGATGGCGGTCAGCAAGACCCCAGTTTGAAGAAACAGACAGGAGAACCTGCGAGGGAGCAAAGGAATGTACTGCTGTGGACAGGGGCAGCAGCAACATCTATTTTTGCCACCTAAAACAAAGGCCCACGTAAAATTCTATATCAGTGTAAGTGTGCAATATAAAAAAATATTAGAATATAAGAACTGAAAATGGAAGATATCTTTACCTTTTTTGTCAATCAAATCTTTTGGCTTTGAAGCAAGCATAGATAATTTCTGAAGATATTTCCCTCTGGAGTTGGTGGAGACCAAAATCAGAGCTAAAAGAGAGTTAAATTCAGTTCACTTTATTATCCCGAATGAGAAACTTTATTCACAGTCTGGTGCACAAGATAAAAAACACTAGAACAAAACAAGAACAGACACAACAATACAATAAAGGGTACAAAAATGTTTCCAGTTCATGCAATATACAGATTACAATTTTCTCTAAATTTCTAAATTACGAGTGCAAATTAAGTAGAGTAATTGCACAGGGAACAAAATAGTTTTTAATCGTATTGCTCTTCAGCGGGGAACTCTTTATGTGCAGCCTCAGGGAAGACTTTCAATCTCAAAGTGGAGTAAAGTCTAGACCTGGTCTAATACAGACCTTGCCCCTTTGGAGAACTTGCTGGTGAAAGATAGCTGGGAGGTCTGTGCCCCTATTACCTAATCAGCCACCTTTACAATATAGCTGAGGTGTTTTTTTGTCCCTGCTGTTCAGGTTACCATACGAAACAGTCATGGTAAAAGTAAAAACAGAGTCAATTAAAGACTTATGAGACAAACAGAGACATTTCCTATCTACATTTCTCCATGTTAATTAAAGGTTTTTTTCGGTAGTTTTCCTCTACCGATGTGAGGGTCCCGGGACAGAGGATGTTGCATGTGTACAGATTGTAAAGCCCTCTGAGGCAAATTTGTGATTTTGGTCTATACAAAATAAATTGAATTGAATTAAACACATTGAACTTCTTCAGGAAGTACAAGCGTGTCTGTCCCTTCTTACAGACAGCATCAGAACTGGCATCAGACTTTAGGTTTTTATCAATGACTGTTCCATGTTGTACAAACACAATGGTGGGAGAGATGAATTCCTAAAATCATGCCCATGCTCAGATTCATCTTTATGGAGCAGGCTGATGCTAAGCATGCTGGCTTCTACAACTGGTGGTGTAAAGACTGTACAGCAGTGGGGACAGGACACAGCCCTGAGGAGAGCAGTGGCGTTCTGACAGAGAGCCACTCAGCCTCAGCCTCTGAGACCTACATGTTGAAAAAAAGAATGTATTCAATGCCTCTGTTCTGAAGTAGTTCAGCTCCTTAGGGGTTCTGCTTTTAGCCACAGGGACAACAATTGACTCCTTCAATAACTTTGGATCACTTCCCTAAATACATCTCTGAAGACATGGGTATCAAATGTTAAGTCTTTGTCTCTATCGTAGCCTACAACTAACTGGCTAGTTTTAATTTTATGCTGGCTATTTTCCTCATTTGGTACATTGCTGCTGCATGCATACATTTTCCTAAAGCTTATACTTATATTATAACTTGGCCTGCCTAATTTGCACTCTGACCTCTCTCCCCTTGCGTTTCATAAGCAGTCATTGCAAGTAAAGTTTTCATCTTGGAACACAGAATTTCTCTGAATACATCCATGGTGGTTTTAGCAGATTAAGGCATGTAAGAACCAGCACTCAGTGATGACTTTGTTTACAGTAATTGATATCTGAAAATGAATATGGTGTTGATTTGTCGATCCCAGCTGACATTGGGTGAAGACAAGGTATGCACGCCCTTGACACATAGAGACAGACAACCATTCACGCTCAAATTCACTATCTATGGGCAATTTAGTGTCATCAACTAGCCTAAGCTGCTTGTCTTTGGACAGTGGGAGGAAGCCGGAGAACCCTGAGAGAACCCACAACCCAACAGTGCTAGCCACTGCACCATCGTGCAGCCACGGTGGCCTGCAGTAATGTAAAAGCATGAAAGGCTTTCTCTAGAGCCAGTGTTCGGTTGGTCTGTTCTGGGGTGCTGTAGAAACATGGTGGTACATGGCGGACTCCGTGAAGAGGACCTGCTCCCTATATAGATATGGTGGGCTTATTCTAGGTGAAAGCTAAACGAAAACACAACAATTCTCATTTTCAGGTGATATTCTGCTAATTGATCCCTCTTAATCCTCACAATGGCCCTTTATATAATATATCTGTCAAACCATTTAAAAGCTCCATTAGCCACACCAGCAGCACGCTGACCTGATCAGCTTACCTGTAATGCATGCATGCTTACTTCAAGTTTCCTCTGCAACTTCAGCTACAAGAAAAGGAGAATAAGAACTTTTTTTTTCAGAAAATGATGAAAACCAGGATCAGGTATTAATTCACCTCTCACTCCTAATCTGGATGGGAACGCAGGGCAGCCCTGTTAATAACCGCAGACCAGCGAACACAAAGCACAGGAGGGAAAGAGGGGAGGAGGAGGGTAGCAGCTTGTGAGAAGAATAACATTTCCATGGCTGATCTGCCAGAGCAGTTGTCGGGAGGTTAAGGTGAAGGCCAATCCAGCTGTAAGAGGGGCCAGGATTAAAGTCTTTGAGATATGGATCCAGGGGCTCTCCAGCTCTCAGTACCAGGGCTTAAGTATCATATCCGTGGACAGACGGATCAATACCCCTTGCCTTTCTTTCCCTCGATCTTCAAGGAGATTTTTTGGCAGTGCTTTCATGGGGTCCTCTCCGCATGCCCCTAATGACACGGTGGGAGCTATCGTTTAGGCGGCACGGCTTCCATCCCAGCAGCTCTTGAGGGGCTTCTGGAGTGTCAAGAAAGGTTGTAAGTCTTAAGTATTCATATAGAACATGTTGCTGGGACAGAGGTGTAAGTATCAGGTTTCACATGTCATGAAGGGTACAGCACATAAGCGCCCCGCAAGTCATATATGCTTTTAAAAAACCATAACAATTCCTCTTATCTTTGTTGCAAGAAAATAATGAAGTTTAGGATAAAAGTAATTTCTTTTCAAATACACATTAAGCTGAAAGCTCAAGGATTAAGCTGCTTCTTAAAATTCTCCATTCTTACACTTACATTACACTTGGACCAGTTTATTTACATTTTACATTTTATTGGTTTGCATCAGACCCTGAACACCTTCCACTCAAATCTACACACACAGATATCAAACACTAAAGTCTGTGATTGGAATAAAGTAACTTAACAGATAACTCACTGGGTCTGTCACAATACGTATAGGATTACTAAGTAATAGTAAGGAGGAAGTTCAGAAAGCTTTTATTTTGAACTAAAAGTCAGATTGGCAAGTTGCAGAGGAAACTACATAAATATAGCCTAAGTACATTTTTGTCGTCTCAAGTAAAAGGTCCAGAGAGTAGAGCATTTTTTTGGATTTGAGATGGCTGAACCCTGGATGAAACAAACCCAGGATGAATTTCAGCCACAACCTTTTGTAATGCCACAGGCCACCTCTGATCTGTGATTGGTAGCCGACATGAATCAAAACGATCGATTGACCCTTGGTTCCAACAGAAGCCTGTGGCCTGGAAACAACAGGGTTGGCGACCCCAACGTGTGGCGTGAGGCAGGTCACTGTGACAGCCCAGCAGACACCGATCACAGACAAGGGTTTGATGAGGTTTGGAGGTGAATATTATATCAAAGCCCCTGTCCTGTGTCCTCTAAACCCGGACAGGTTTGACAAAATAGAAACACCATTTACACGACTTCATGACAATTTCATCATTGGAAATACAAAAATATATGGGTGCAGACAGTCCTAACTTGGGAATTTCACTGGAAAAACCCTACGAATTTCCTGTGAGACACTTTCTCACACACTGTGGTCCAAGCCTCATGAATGCAGGGACCTTCTCATGTTCTCCACAAACTGTAGCAGTCAGTATAAACAGCCAGTCAGACTCTGGCGCCCATACAGAGGTGGATTACAGCGATCCATGCAGTAAGCTCAAAGCACGCTGTGCCATGCACGCCTCCCCTACGGCCCGGTTTACACTGCTGCCGGCACGCCGCTCTAAATCCACTCTTTGGGGCACTCAGAGGGTGAAAACGTGAAGCCCACCCCTTTTGAACTCCTGTTAAGTCCCCCTTTCACCGGCTCCCATTTTCCAGAGGGGTCAGCGTTCAAATTTGATTTCATGCACTGCGCTGGCAATGCTGGCTGGCAGCGGCTGTAAAAGACTGTGTGTTGAGGGAGAGATTATCCGACAGCAGAGAAAGCCAAGTTACGCTGACCTAATTGAAATCAAACGACCTCTCTGGGCAGCTCACAGAGCATGATTAAAGCTTGGTCTTGGCCACCTCTGTTTACTTTAAAACCGATGGCAAGTTTCTATTAAATCGACACCCAGCATGACCGATGAAGTCACTGGGGATGAATTCGGGCCACAGCTGAGAAAGAAAGCCATGAAAACAGCTGCTTTAAATAGATACAATTAGAGCAGGCTTTCTCTGCCACAGAGCATCACAATGCTTTCATTAGAGTGTCGGTCTGAGTTTCCAAAGATGGCCGCCAAGAGATTACTGCTGACACATTCCTGTAAACTGTAAAAGATGCATCGGGCCCTAGCTTTTTAGGGTTTTGCCAGTCCCGGCCTGGCAGCCAGCACCGAGGACAGCGGTGCCAGGAAAGCGATAGCTGTCCCAGAGTGAGGGCTTCCAGCCAGACATACTGAAATGGAAAGTCAACCTGCAGTGTGTGTGTGTGTGTGTGTGTGTGTGTGTATCGGCTCCAAGAAATAAATAAGTAGCGAAGTGATTGACTGAACAAGAATGATCAAACTTCAAAATGCTTTTGATATGGCTACGATCTAATGGCTGTCTCTCACACACACACACTCACCTCCCACTGTGCCGTCTCCCCCTCTAAATCACCCGCCTGCCTTTAATTCATCACGCTCATCTTATAATTTCATCCGTACAAATATGGAGTGGGCCAACGTTGTGCATCACTGTTTCATCCCTCGTCAAGCCTTGAGTCAGATACTCTTAATAAATGGCTGAAAATAAATCATATGAGATGAGAGGACTATTTGTTTTTTCCCATTCCCAGACGAGAGTAAAACATTAGTGAATGTGAATTGCTGTTTAGTGTTGAATAGGGAACTGTAATAAGGCTTTGAACAGATACACAAGATGGAGAGATCTGGACTGGCTACATTTAACCATTTCAAATCAAAACAGGCTCTGGATTGTCGCACTTCATTGAACGTTGTTCCCAAGTAAAAAATTAAAACCTCATAAGATCTGTAACTCCTGCTTTGGTATCCGGTGAACTGCTCCCTGTGTTGTGGTTTTTCAATATGAAAACAAGAGGGGCGATATTAAAACAATCAGTGTAGCCAGTCTGCCTTTAGCCGAACTATAATTCAAGGCAGCTGTTCTCCGGGACTCTACAGGGCTGATGTATCAGAACCCAGTGGTTTTCATTTCAGCGCCACCCAATGTTAACTGAATAGAGTGTGTTTAGTGGAATTATGATACAGTAACAACAGCAGTGTTAACTTTCATGTTCAAAGCTGTTAGCTCTGATCCCAGTGTCTTCTGTCTGGGCAAATCTGCAAGTATCAATGCCTTTTAAGTTTTAATTTCTACTTGACTAAAATACAATGTGATGTATACTATTCTGTACATACTGTGGCTAGATATTGACTCATGGGCATAAACCTCATTTATACATATTTTGTCATTTACGTTTTTGTCCCATGAGTCAATGCTATTCGTCACCCTTTACTTCTGTCTGTGGGTTATACAAATACTTAACTAATGAAAAGCATTAAAAAGAGCTGGTGACTAAATCTTGTGACTCCATCGGATCCTCAAACTGTCTGCAGAACCTAATTGCTCCACCCTGCCTTGTTTTTGAATGAAGTGCAGCACACAGCAGAGCTGGAGGTAAATAGTGACACGGTGATTTAGTCTGACTTTGTCTAAGGCACTGTTTCCCACCAAAATTATTTTTACACTTCTAAACAGCAGTCGGTTCTCGTGAGACATGTGCCTGACGCCGGCTGGCCTTCGCCCTGACTACCGGCTCTACTTTGACTTGGAGAGGCCCTGGTGAAATTGGCCCACCTCTCCAACTGTGAGCTTTACAGCACCCCTCGTCCAGGCATCAGATCAAACTTTGCTTGTTCATCAAATTGTGCTCTGATGTTAACATTTTGTCATAGATTGAAGTGTTTGCGGGGGAGACTAGCATAGCTAGATAGCAATGTGACCTCAACAGCTGAACAGTCTATGATAGTTGGTAGCAAATAGTAATACATTAGTAAGACATCCAAGGACATTTATTTTTGGTGGCTTACATTCAACTCTCATCTACAACTCATCACAATAGTACCCAGTGTCCATTATTCCCTCCAATATGAGTGTTGGATGGTAGGAATAAGATAGTGACAATTTTGTTAATCTTAGAGTCTAACCAGTAGCAATACAAATATGAATTTGTCCTGAGGTTTTTTTTCTTTTTCTTCTTGCACACGTCATATTTTGTTATACAGGAACAAATGTTGATTAGACTTTTGATATAAAAATACAAAGAAATGTATATCGTTAAATGCACAATTTTACTGGGGATGTGATGTAAAAGGATTAAAAAGGCATTTTTCATTTAATCTCAACTTTAAAATCTTGAAGCATATACTAGTCCTACACCTCTCCTCCCAAGCACAGTGAAGTCAGTGAATGGTAATCCTGTCTCTCTGCAGACCACTCTGTGCTCTTCAAAGGGACAAACAGACTAATTTGTTATTGGAAATTAAGTGGAATATAATAAATGAATTGAGTGCAGGCGAGTGCTATCAATTCTTTGAGCAGGCTTGCAAACTGATAGCTGTTACATAATCGACTGTGTGAATAAAGGTATATTCACGTCTCAGACTCACAAGGTTGAGGTGACACTAGTGTGGAGATGAAGAGATAAAGAAGCTCACAGGAAATTTTAAAGAGTTGCTACAAAAACCACAAGACTGTGTTATTACAATTTTCTTCACTACATGCAACAGTTTTATGCTGCTCTTAAAAGCTTAAGTTAAGTTGTTTACTTTATGCTAGGCCAAACATGCTCTGACTCCAGCTTTGTCCTTAACACATTAGATTGGTGTTGTTCTTCTCACTTAGCATATTTAAAAAAAAATGTTTTAAATGCTTGTAGGCTATAAAACCAGCTAAAAATCAGGCAGACAGCTAGTTTGCTTGTTTGACTTGGCTTTCCAAATTCAAGGCTAGAGCTTAGAAGGCTAATAGAAAAAAGCAAGGGCTGACAGTAAAATGATGGACTTGGACTTGCATTTATTTTGTGCCTTTCTAGTCTTCGACTCAAAGCGCTGCACACTACATGTCAACATTCACCCATTCACACCCGCTCCTACACTCGTGGCAGAGGCTACCATGTAAAGTGCCACTTGCCCATCAGGACTCTAAACTAATTCACATTTATCCACGCTCACACAGCAATGGCACAGCCCTCGGGAGAAAGTTGGGGTTCAGTGTCTTGCCCAAGGACACTTTGACATGTGAAATAAAGGAGCCGCTCTACCTCTGAGCCACAACCGCTGAGTATATTATCACAACGCACTGTTGGACAAAGACTTCCAGGTTCAACTTTGACCTACTTTACTTGGTAAGTAGCTAATCTGGCTCAATTGTTCTACCTACATCAAACGTTTTAATGTTCCCAGATCTTAGCAATGATCTACAATGTTACCATGGATGATAAAATCAGTGGTAAAAGCTACAAAAATGAAAGTGAAGTTGTAATAAACACATTAGTTTAAATATATAACTATCGAGGTAAGATAGCTAGTTGAGCTGTTCTTGAATTGTACTAAATGTGGGTGAATTCTGACCCAGCTTTGTCAATTTAAATCTGGTGATGTGCACTTTGTCAGATTTGGGAGCAGCTTCCAACATTAGCATTTGGGTTCTTTGGGCTACTGTCGATCCTTGAATCAGGCTGGTTTTGGCACATCATTAATCAAGACTCTGGCATGTTTCTGGAATCCAGACAATCATTTTTGGCTTCCTGAGAACATAATGTCTTAAACCATTACACCACAGCCTACAGGGGAGTTAGATACAGGGTATGCTGGGTAATGTGCAATGGACAATTAACTCAAACACACTTCAGCCCTGTACAAAAAATATACCAAGTAGGCCAACATCCATTATAACTGAGATGGCCATTCACTCTGCAAACCATGACCAAGTGGATAAAGGTGGGTTTCTTTTTGCTTCTGTCCGGCAGAAGGAAGCAAGTCGGACAGTGCTGCCATAGCCAATGGAGAAGCTGTCCTGATGGCTGGTTTGTGGGAAAAACAAAGTCGGTGGCGTATGGCAGCCATTATCTCCCTCTGTGATTAAAAGCAAGAGTCTGTCCCCCTGCCTCAATCCCCGGCCTCTGGCCAAGCCACCGACCACAACTATTTCTCCTGCTCCCTGTGTACCATTTAATCATGTGTGCGCTCTTGACTATTGTGGTTAGGCCAGTTTGCATATGGAGAGGGGAAGGGACTGTGTCTGAAAATGAACCAGAGAGATGTCTTCTGTTCTAGCTTCTACCCATTTCCTTTCTTTGCCCGACTAAACTTCTTATGTTAAATTTACACTTTTCGTTCTCAGCAGCATGTGCTTTAAGATGTCCATCTATGTGGAGAACAAGGTGAGGGAAGCTTTGGTCGAAATAGTCCCCCCAAAAAAACTGTAATGTATCCCACCTGAAACTAGTTTAACGAGTTAGTTTTTTTTAACATGTAGAAAACGGACATGAATTGTTGATGATGCACATTTCAACAACATTGCTAAAACACATTTAAAACTCTATAAAACAGCTACCTGGCTGCCGAAAGCAAGAGCTCTAGATTATGCTATTTTCTTCCTCGTGTGCCCCTTAATTAAGTTTATTTGGATTCATAATGACTTTTCTCCACCTTACTTATTTTATAGACCCAGCTTGCATTAGTAAATAAGTGTTAAGGAGTCTCAATGCAAAACTTTGCTGCACTGTTTGCACAAAGCGACCGCTTACAAAGTTGTTCCTACCCTAAAAGTGAAGACCACTATTCCCTCTTGTTGATAGTTTGAATACCTAAAACAACTTTTGACGAGTCATGTGTTCTGTCAGAACACCAAGTCTTGAGTTTCAGAAGTGTTTTCTTTCTCTGGACTCAACCTTACAATGTTTTGAAAGGCTGCATGCCGTTTCTTTGAATAAACCTTTGTCTTTTGACAGATCGTGCTGGAACACAGTCAGAGTGACTGCATGTGCTCAGGCCGGCAGAGGCTGAGGTGTGAGAGGCGTTGTAAGTGACATGTTCACACCTCTCCAAGCTCAGGAAATCCCCAAGCAAGACAAACACACCGTACTGTACGCTCACACACATACACGCTGACAATCAAGAGTGTATGAGCCAAATGAAAATGTGTGCATGCACCTGCAGCACATACTGTAAATACAGTTAACCTTCAGTCCCGCAAAGGTTTCTCACTCTATGGTCAACCATAAATATGTCTGTACTGTGATATGTATCTCACTTTTTTTTCTTTTGCTATCTGTTAGTTACAGAACCATCGCAGTGACATGAAAGGGAGTGTACATTCAGCACACAGACAGTTGAACCTGCGGCCTGAGGGGTCGAGGTAATAGTGAGATCGCTATTTCTGTTATATAATCTCGTGTCTGTCTCTCCTCGATGCCGGTGGTTCTGTGCAGCGCTCGCACTGATGTGGTCTAGTTTGCCTGTGAAGCTTCAAGCCAAGGCCTGCCACCGCAAGACTCATGTTAACCCCTTCCTGTGTCACACACAGCCCTCGATTTGAGGTTTCTGGCTGAGCTGTGTTTAGAGGCTAAAGGTATATAGGTCAGCCTGCAGCCTCTCAGACTGTTTCGCTTAGAGTGACTTTAAACGGTTGAAACTCACAAACAAATAAAGTCCAGGATAAAAAATAAAACAAAACATCTCTCCATTTTTTTATTTGAGATGCCACCATTTTACCCTTTTTTTCAAAATGAAATTCTTGAGATGGATATGGACTCTATTGGAAAAGGTTAAGGGGGCACTGGGCAAGAGTTCACTGTTGAGCCCTTATTGCCCATCATCCACTTCATGATTCTGTTCACTGAGTGATAATACTGCCTGCCATAGGTTTGTATTAGTTTGTGTTAATTTGATTAAAAACAACATTATTTCGGAATATACAACATAAAAGTGTAAATTAAGGCTTTAGCATAGAGAAGGTGAAACGACCTCTGTAATATAATGTTAAACATTTTGAGAGAAACTATCAATACAATTGTATTGTATACTATGTATTGTATTGTATATTGTATACTTGGATGGCCACAGGAATCTTCCATTGCTAATGAGATGAACTTTTCATTTATAAAAAAAAACCAAAATAATGTGTTATCTCGTCTTTGATAAGTTACATAGTGTAGTTTCAAGGCACCTGGTTGGCTATTTGGCATTGAAGTGCTAAACGTCTTTGCAATAGAGTGGTGCAAGGATGACTTATTTTTGTAAGCCAACCCCTGAAGTTAGCATCACACTGTTTCCTTTATCAAAAATCCAAAGGGATTTTTTTCATTGGATTGGATTAATGCAGAATATAAACTCTGTGGCATACACAAGTTTATGATATATGCATATATTTGCAATATATTTTGTTCGGCAAGATTATCTTCACAAATAAGCATCACTTTTAAAAATAATTTAAATTAGAAACAATAACCCATTAAAATACCCATTGAATTTGAAGTGCAAAAATGTTAACTCATTTTCAGGTTTTAGGACTCATTACTGCAGCACTCTACTAACATTTACTGCTGTGTGGGTTTGCCAACGAGAAAAACTTGCCTGATGTAACTTTGCTAGAACTTATTCTCTCAGGGTTCTTGCCTTTGACTTGCCTCAGGTAAAGGACATTCTTCAGACTTTCTCCAGTCACTGAATAGAGACATTTGACCATAGTTTTATCAAATCTGAGGCAGGTCTGACCTTCATGACCAGTGAATGAAGACTTTGGCTGAAGAGATGAAGAGGTTGATGGAAAGATATTGGCCCACATTCTAGCGGCCAAGGCTTTTTGATTGAGAAAATGCCATATGAGGGAGAACATCAGCGCCTTGTATCCACTGAAATAATAAGCTGACCCAACCACCCCCTTTTTTCGCTGTGCCTTTGAGCACTGGCCAACCATCTGAATCCACTCAGTCCCAAATGAGCAGCTTATTTTTCAAAGTGTCTCTCATTTGTGCTAGCTCGGCACCCCGACTTGAGATGGGAGGGGAAAGAGGGGGAGAGCGAGATGGAGCGGAGAGCAGCAGTGTCATCTTAGAGCATGTCAGATTATCCTGTCTGGCTTGGAAATCCTTAGATGGGTCAGATTTTCCCTGGTGGAAGGGTATGTGGTGGGAAAATGGGCAAAGAGCGTCTCTGCGGGGCCTCTGTATCCACACTCTGCTGTAAAGAGGTGATACGTGATTTTTATTGTCAGTCCAGGCCCCTGGACAAAATGAGAGCCAAGGTTGGTATACAAAGACAGCACTGCTTTCAGAGTTTAATGGGAAAGTTGAAGGATAAAACATCAGTCTTATTTTTGTAGTTAAAGTTACTATGAGGAACTTTTAAATGGTTATGAAACAGTATTATTTCTTATTCTTAATGCTTGTCATAGGGTCAAATTCCGACAAAATCGTGGAGGTTCACCAGAATCTCCTACAGCTCAGATTCCAGCCGAGACCAATCCCTCGCAGACAGACCCGACCTCCAGTCGGAGCTCCTGAGGAAGGTGGTGAGCTTTGCGCCCCGCTGGGAGCCAACAATTGGCCAACATTGCTGGGCCCGTTGGAAGAAAGGGAAGCACGGGAGAACCAGAACCAGGACTGTGCAGGGCAGACCCTGCTGCAGTAAAATTATAGCTTTTCGAAATGACTGAGAGCTTGGAAGCCCAAAATGAAATAAAAGCCGTCCTTTATGTTCATAATAACAGGATTGTATTCACCAACTAAATTTATGAGATGTGGGAATGCAGATACATGGCCTAAAGTGAGATAGGGCAAACGATAAACACCAGCCAGATGATCAGACAAACCCTCAGTCTACTCAAACTTAATTAAAAGAGAAAACAAGGGCAAATGTACAACTATTACCCAAACTCTCCGTTCACTGTTTTTCCTCCTCCTCCTAACTTTGACTTACCATACTTGCTGAAGTTGTGCAGTGGATTATTAAAAACATTTTGTGTACACTCATTTTCAGTTTTTCCCTCCAAATAAAGAGTTGGAGATGATGTGGCTTTAATGTTGGCTTGTGACCGATCCTGTCTCTCACGCTCTGGAGGGACTGTCATCAGCATAAAGTTGGTCATTTGTTTAAACACTTGACCGATATGTATGTTTCCTGACTAGCAACCTTCCTCCTTTAGTTGTGATAATAATGACTGTTTTCTGTCTGGATTAAAGTTGGAAGTATATTTGTATAAGAATGTTTAACCATGACTGTGATCTTTCCTTACCAAGTAGCTTTAGTCATCTAAACTCGGTGGGCAGCAGAACGAGCTGTAGAAAACATCTCATACATAATTAAGGAGGAATATGTACAAGATGACAAAGATGATTCATCAAACATTTGCCTGTTAACACATACAGCAGAGCTAAATTAGTATTCATCTGGAGTCCTGTAAGTGCAATATTTACTCTTTCTTTAGCTCCTATTTTGTCTCCACCAACTGGAGAGTGTATGGTTGCTAAGCACAACAGTCTCTTACCGTGTCTTTCTGCTGAGTGGTGCTGCCAGTGGGTTTATCAGAGTTGTCTTGCTGAAAACAGCTGCATGTTCCTGCATGCTGCTGCTGGGGACCAGGTTGATGGGAGTGGGGAGACTTTACCAAAACCATAAAGTTGATTTTGATT
The DNA here is from genome assembly GCF_023349555.1 of Cebidichthys violaceus. Lineage (NCBI taxonomy): Eukaryota > Metazoa > Chordata > Actinopteri > Perciformes > Stichaeidae > Cebidichthys > Cebidichthys violaceus. The sequence goes on along the minus strand of NW_027176395.1, from coordinate 5,182,939 downwards.
AATTAATTAGTTACAGATAAGGAGACACACCTATGAGTCATGTTTGCAATGGTCACATTGTCACTTGCAAATTACCATTTTTGTAGTTCAGGTATGAAGATGTGTTGGCTGTCGGGCATCATTGTAACCACATTGATCTCAGCAACAGCTTACTTTGGTTGGTATAATCTTATAATAACTGTTGTTGATGGCCAAAACAATGAAACTAAGACCAAGTTGTACGTAATGGATTTCTGTTGACTGAGGTTATACTGGTGCTGTAGAGCAGTGAGTCGTTGAGCAGGCTCTGTATCCATCTGTTCCAACATCACATGTATGGGGTTGACATCATGTATATCTTTGCAGACTGCAGACAACTAATGCATAGCAACAGTTGGTGGTAGAAATGAGCCTTAAAATGTAGCAATGTGTAAATACATTTTGAAGAACTAAATAATACTGATGTGAGTGATGCAGCTTGCAATGTGTGTGTTATACCTTGAAGATACACACAATGCCTTTTGGTGAGAAACTGGATCAAATCCTCATTACTTAACTTACCTTAATAAACCATTTGGATTCTAAGGTGCTTCTCTTTTAAAGCTCCTCTAGGCAAGAGCAAATGTTTACAGCTCTGAAAGGCAGCAGCTGTTTGAGCACTGTGGACAGTGAACGTTACATTCAGAAACCATGCGCTCCCGAGAGTCAAATCCACTGATCTGTGAGACTTTACACCAAGGGAAATAAAAAGCCCAAGAAAGCGCAAAAACCTAATATTGATGAGTTCAGCATTCTTTGGAAGTGATTTAAATCCAGAGAATTTAGTTTCAGTTTGGATTTCTTTCTTAATTTGCACGACTTCTCGTGAACGTCCAAACCCAACTGTAGGGCTTCATTTGGGCAGAGCGGTAAAAAATGGATCTAGGGAATCAATTAGGGATGCTCGTCTCTGCTGCAGCCCCACTTAGTGACTTCTACATACATTTTTACCCAACACAAAAATCCTTGTGAAGCTGTAGTGAATGTCCTAATTTCAGAGAACTAACACCAGCCAAATGGTGTATGTGGCTGGGAACTTTCTCTCTACTTTACTTTCCACATTAACAACTGGCCATTAACTTCAGAATCATGTCTGTCACGTTGGTTGGTGATACTAAACCCACCATCTAGTCTGGACAACAGATGGCCTTTTTAACAGCATGTCTGACAGTTCTCTCCATAAATCCAGAGCCAGGTCCGGAAATATTCTCTTCCATCAGTAGATGAAGCCCTCTGTCGTACCTGCTGCCCTCCCAGAAACCTCTGGTATTCTCATGCAGCTCCTGAATGCCCTACAGTGCAGGAGAGACTCTGAGATGTGAAAGTATCCCTCAATTGCATGAGCCACTTGACATTTCTTAAAGGTTGGTGAGGAGCCAGACTGGCAAGACAAACTGGTCCCACAGCAGATACTGTACTTTAGTGCCTCTTTGATTCTCTTAATGTACCTTTCATCATGCCATTATACCAAAGCGTTAAGCTCTCAATCTCTGCACATTGCAATGCAGCTTGTATGTATATGTGCACTAATGCACACGTGCTCACTTCAAACTCTTTGAACACACTTTGACGCAACATGTTTTAATCGGTCAAAAAGAAGTTTTCACGCTCTGGTGAAATAAAGGTTTTTAATAGTACGCTTTATGCAATAACCATCAATAAAGCCATTAGTGTCAACTCATTAGGAATGTAACACCAATGTTTTAAAATGGTTATCAAAGATGACCAATACATTCATATTTAGCAGTATATTTTACACTTTAAGAATAAACTTACATCACTGATCTCTGCATGTAATGGCAACACAGTCAAAATAACAACTAAAACATATTTTTACCAATTCTGCTTTTTCACATTTGTCCAATGCTGATGAATCTGTGATGGTCTACATCAGGCCGACACTGGCCTCGGCAGATAAACAAAACATCTAAAAAAGTAATTCATATCTACTGCAGTTGGTACAAGCTGATTTTGAAACAATGATTTTGAATGTGAATGTTAAATACCAAACTTTTTCAGAACGTTCCTGATTCTTTGGACACATCATAAATTTGAGACGTATTGGATAAGTGACGATAAAGTACATAACCAGGGAAAAGCACATGCACAAGGATTATTTTGCTCACTCAGTCTTCTAGGGAGAGAACCTGCTGTTTTGACAAGTCATATATTCTTGTCAGAGACTATTGCCAGCATTGCTCAAGACCCGCTCACATTTACAAATGAAGTGCATCTGCTGACCTCATTGGCCTCAGGCATCTTGATTGACAGCAGGAGTGAAAAGATGAGAAATGATGAATCAGTGCGGATTGCGGCTTGGAGGGCTCCGCCTCGGAGCCCAAGCCGATTGGATCAGCATGTTTGTTTGGGACAAATAATTTTGAAGTCTCAGCCTGTCATCCACCAGGCAGACGATGACAAAGAAAAGTGCTGTGTCTAGATTGCATTTTAAACATTGGTTTGAGACGGGTAGCCTATAAAGTTCCATCCTCGTAACTTTTGGATGCCGAAGTTGAAAAATCTGTTGGACGCGGAACTGATCGGATCTGTGAACCAGCACACTTCGTCACGCACTTTGAAAAACAAGTTCTGCTGCAATGACACCGCAGCCACATGTGGATTTTATAACCTCCATGTGTGTCGCTCTGGTTCCATGGGAAAGACAGCGGCTTCTCCGAGAGAGCGACTTGATGAAACTCCGCGAGTCTCCGACCAAATCCTACTTATCTATCCACACTGTCTGCTCGGAAGGTCACAGGGCCTCAGCCCCCCCCCTCCACACCCAGCAGGTGCTTATCCCCTTTGACACAAGTGCATGAGTCAAGTGGCTGACATTAGAATAACAAAGGCGGACGGCAGCAGATTGGAGATGGCCGGGTTTCACAGGTGCTGCCGCAGCTAAATCCCGCCGATACAGCGGGGAGATTAGAAGAGTCAAAAGTGATCATGGGTAATTGGTTATCTCACCTCGAGCACCTCGCAGGGTCTTATCCCCCAATAAGCCTCCTTATACTCTTGAGTGGACGGCTGCTTTAGCAGAGCTGGATGGGGAGGGAGGCTGAAAGTTTTGGAGGATTTGAAAGATTCATTTGAGAAACTGAGAGGAGTTGTGGCTTCTGCCTGGGCATGATGAAAGAAAAGGGATACAGTTATGCCAGCTAGCACACACTCTCTCTCCCTCTGTACCCCCCCCCCCCCCCCCCCCACACACACACACACACACACACACACACACACACACACACACACATCTTGATCCACTCAGGAGCTTCATGTTAGTTTTCATTATCAGCTCTCCCTCTCCACATAATTGAGCACAATACCCGTTGAGTTGGGCTTGGAGTTCCACAGCGAGAAAGGATGAATACATCATTAACCATGACTTCCCACACAAACACAGTCCTTGGTAAACAGTATGGAGGGAGACGGCGGGCGCACTTCCACTCACGCAAACTATAGGCCTAATTTCATTTAGCCCTCTCTCGTCCGCCGGTCTGAAAAACCTCCACAAAGCCTATTTAATTGGTAATCCCAAAGACACAGAGAAGATGATCAGAATTAGGCTATATCATAGTGCCTTAATGAAAGGAGTGTTTCCCATCTAATTTAATCAATATTAGAATATCTGCCAATTACCAGCATTATTTTACTTTGCGTATGAAAATCAGGACCCTGCTCATTTATCGCGGCCTCATCTCCCACACTGGTTGCATTACAAATGTGATAACAATGGCTGATTTTTGATTTCACCGTTGAGAAATAAGAAGAGAGGGCGGTGTCCTAATTAAACTCCATTCAAAGTGTTGATGAGGTTTAACCGGCGAAGTTAATTAAAAACTTTATTTCTTCCATTCCCGGTCAAGATTAGAATCATGACGTTTGGAGTATTTAATCAAAAATATGTTTTGCAATTAATTAGGAGCTCATTTGCATATATGTATGTTAATTTGCGGGATGGGATTTCAATCACGCATCTTGAGCAAACCTCATCACGGAGTTGTTTGTTTTTTGTTTCGTACGTTAACCTTAGCTGGTGCATGGGACAGTTTGAGCAGCAGTAATGGATACTGGTGGATTACATCCTAATCTTATTTCTTTCCTTTACAGCCACAGATTAGCGCTGCGTATCTAATTTTCCTCGGATTCTCTCATTACCATGCTTATATGGCTGGGCCTTTTTTTAATTGGAGATGCACAGGACATGGAGTTGGTGAATAGGTTTTCAGATGCTGTCGACTTGATTATTGAGATGATTAGGCAACATATCTGCTATCCACGTGGCTGGTGCACAGGCACTGGAGCCAGTTTAAACACTCTGCCGGGGAGGGAAACGAGAGAGAATCACATCTCATCTGCAAGTTCCCTCCTCATTCTTTTCCCTCTTCCTTCTCCGGCCCGCAAAGGGACTACGAGAATCAATTAAAGGCACGTATAACAGAGGGAGACGGCAAGCCTTTTAGTGCTTAGGTTAATGGTGAGTTATTGTATGAGAATGACTCTGTGAACATTGCTTAATTTCCCCTCCCCTCTTCCCTCCCTCCCCCTCTGTCTCTGTCCTCACTGTGGTTAATAGCTAGTTTAAGAGCAATATGATGTATTACTCGGGGCTCTCTCGGGGGAAACCCGGGGGGGGGGGGGGGGCTCCTGTACTGAATCCATTTAAGACGCCGTGGCGATTCCACGGTCACACTTGGCCCTATTCAAACAGCGCTCACCCCCCCCCCCCCCCCCGACACACATCCCCTCCATCCCCTGAATTTAATGGCAAATTAACTATTCAGAGCTGTATTTAAATTGCGACTGTAATCTTGGTCAAAGGGTGTGTAAAACATGCAGGTATGCAGCAGCGGTTTCCAAGGTGTTAGGTCTCAGGTGAAAGAGAGGTGAGCAGATACTGTAGCCGCCTCCTAGTGTGAATATGGCTACATGTGGGCCATTTTACTGAATAATGACATTTTAGCTCTTATGGGAAACGTGTCCACATGTCCCTTAGAAATGTCCCATTGTGAAGTAATGAGTTGGCCACATTGTTATAAAAGCTGCACTGTAACTCTACAATCACAGCCAACATTTTGTGGCCTTGTTAAGTTGATATGGATAACAAGTTAACAGACACAGAGCAACATTAGCATGAGTAAAATGACCCTTTACTGTGAATAAAGTAAGGAGGCTAGATTAGGGCGAGGTGTTTGATGATTCCAGGAAGTCCTGGTCAAATTGGGCAGCAAGAAAAGACGTTTCATACACCGGTACAAACGGGGACAGATGACATCGCAATGAAAAACACAACAGACACAAAACTTACAGGAATTAGAAGCTAAAATAAGCAAGAACATTGTTCAGTAAAAACTGATTTTGAAATATTTGTAAACAAGGTAAAGATTTCCAGTTAAGTGCAGCTCATTTCTAAACTTGTGGGGCGCGGAAGAAAAAGGCCGATTTACCCAGCTCTGTTCAGGTGATAGGGATCATAATTATATATTTCAAAACGTATTTGTTTTTATGAAGTGGGACGTTGTTTGCTTATGTTGCCAGGGCAACACAATTATCTTGCTCATGTTACTACTGTCAGTGAAATCTACTCAAACCACAGGTACCCAGTCATAATAAAACTGAGTAGCTGAGTTTTTGAGTTTTAATCTCTTAATCTCAATTTAACGATGGATATTAATTTAGCTTGATTCCAATTTAGTCATCAATATCTATTGTTACAGACAACTACTCAAGAAAATCAATTATTTTGACAAAAAAAAGCAACTCAAGTTCCACTTACTAATTTCCACTGAAGAAGGCTGTGAGAGCTTTCAGGTACATTTCACAGCCTTCCTCAGCGGATGGAGCTTGCTCTGTTAAGTTAAAACTACTGGTTTGAATATTGATAACGAATTTTCATGCTCAATTATCAATTTGTCCCTCTGGCTTAGAAATCCCCCTTGACCCCACCTACTTACCCAGTGACCCAACATGGGGACACCATCCTCAGTTTGAGAAACTCTGCTCCGAATGAGGTTTTAGAAGATCGCAAAATTCAGGGTGACATTTTGAATCTGCATTGCATCTGTTTTACTTTAAAAAATGGTTGTATTAAAATATTAATGTATCAGTTTCAAACAGAGCCAGACGATAACAATATATGTGTGGATTATGGCTGCACAATACACCCCTTTCTTCCTATCCTTGCAAATGCAGGAAGACCTTCAGTCATGCATGCAGGTTTACACACACACACACACACACACACCAATGCACAGAGACATACTCATACAAAAGCGGGGGAATCCAGGGCCCAGCTGTTTGGGCCTCTACACATGGCCAGTAGAGAAGGGTGGATGGTGGGGGGGGGGGGGGCAAAGGAAAGTGGCCTCCAGCAAGTGTGCTCATTGAAGGGTGAAGAGACCCAGGGAGGGTCCCTGAGGCCTGGGGGAGGTTTTAGCCAAATTATAACTTTAAGCCTTGGGTGTGTATGTGTGTGTACATGGGGAAAGCATGCCTCCAGTACGAGCCACATCTCTGTGACCGTTACGTTTCTGTGCATATGTGTTTGCAGCATGTGTGTGTGTGTGTGTGTGCATCCTGTGTGATCAGGCTTTAATGGCGGCTGCAGCCCCGGTCCCAGCCTCAGTAATGAATGAGCTATTACCTAATGAAATCTGAAGAATGCTTGGCAGCGGCGGGCCGAGTTGGCGCCGCACACCAGGAGCCCGTTCCAACACGCAGCAGCGATGCCATCGTATTTAGGACTGGCGTTTGTCGTCATGCGAGATGGGGGCCAATGTGTGCTCTGCCCTGATTGTTTGAGTATACTATCATTAGCAGGCTGGCTTTCAATGAGTCTTTCATCCCAGAGACAAGTGTTTGTTGAATGCTAACCAGGGTTACGCCGGTCAAAGGCTTTCCAGCGCTTATGATGTAATTACAACACAGAGAACACAGTTTCACACCTTGTGTCCTGTCGGATTCTCACACTGTTACTTAAGTGTATGATGATTTCTGTTTAGTCTAGACAGTGAATGTACACCTGTTAGCTGCACATTGAAGTTTCATGAGGATTTTTTTTTTTCCTTCCCCTTTTTTTTTCAGGTTGGGGTTACAGACTGAAAAGCATTTAATGGTGCACACATGAAAAGAAAATGTGTGCACTTTTTTGCACATTAAAACCTGCACTAAACTTTTTTTTTTTTATCTTGGAGGCAGGTTGGAAAATTGGGGGAACAAATCTTTTTTTTTTTTGGTCTCTTACAGTCTGATTAAGGTAAAAATAAAAATCACCCCCCGCTGCACATACACACACACTCACACGTATTCTACCGTGTTTTCATAATGCCTTGATGTGTTCCACAACTGTGCTGTGTGTGTGTGTGTGTGTGTGTGTATGTGTGTGTCTTTGTGTGAGTATAAAAGGGGGTGTGTATATTTGGGCATGTGCACTCATTCACACACATTCACATGAATGAGTAATTGCATACATTGAGCACATTGGGACACGCTACAAACACACACGCGCACACACACACACACACACCTCCCCGAATACCACACACGTACACATTAAGAAAGTTTCTCTCTCTCTCTCTCTCTCTCTCTCTCTCTCTCTCTCACACACACACACACACACAATGAGCAGGGTGTGTGTTTCAGTCAAAGTTTGCTTTCTGTCAATGTCATCATACTGCCCTCTTTTGTTAGCGAGAGTCAGAGAATGCAAACCAAAAAAAAAAAAATCTTTATCCTCTCTATCTAACTCTATCATTTATTGCTCCACTGACTTGATTCTTATTTGCATGTTTTTATTATTATTATTACCACTTCTGTACACCTACAGTAGTAACTGGTGTCACATAAAAGAGAGTGTGTGTGTGTGTGTGTGTGTGTGTGTGTGAGAGAGAGAGAGAGAGAGAGAGAGAGAGAGAGAGAGAGAGAGCGAGAGAGAGAGAGAGAGGGGGGGGGGGGAGCATGCAGGCAGAAAACTCATCTAATGACTGCAAATTAGAATGCAAGTGGCAAGTCTACTCCGTGATTTAAATACAACCCTGGTTATATATGCACTGCCAAGTAATTGTTAATCAATAGCATATTGAGTTTTACATCCAGTCACTAACCTTTGTGGCTTTACTGATCAGCCAGCAGTGTCCTGGTGTCAATCATGTCGGCCGGTGATCGTTTACAGGCGACCGACGGCTCCATCAGCACATCAACAATAAGAGCGGGCTGTGCTGATTCTCTGTGGATGTTAAGTGTGCTACAGCTGAACAGAACAGAGAATGGATAGGCCTAAAGCAGATCTTTAAAACTCTTACACACAAGCATTAAATCCTAAATACTGAATTCTTAACACCAGATCTTTGCAATATGAACAAGCATGGACAGATAGGTGATTCATTTTGAATCCCTAAAATGTTTTAGAGAGCAGGACGAGTGTACTTTGTCCATTTTACCACTTCTTAATGAAAAAATAAAACATTCACAATCATTATGTTCCTATTTAAACTGAGACAGGGGAGCATTCAGCTAAAATATGCGTTATGAATATTATTGAATTCAAAGAAGGCAAGAACTTTTTTTTTAATTGTGGGGATTACCCTCACCATCAATTAACCCTCCTCCCACTGATCCATTATAAAACAACATATGCTCTACCTGTACATTCCCGCATGAACACTCAGTTACCAGTTTAACACCTAAACACCTAGATAAATCTGATGTGACAGCCCTGCTATTAACCCTACTTACGAAGGTCATAATGTTTTGAACATGTATCAAGATAAAGCTAAAGATAAATCTTTGAAAATCAATTCATTCAAATGGCAGGAAAAAGTGACAAATGCAATGGCCAAGAGCTTCACACGTTGCAAGTTTTCTCCATCACAGTAGTTTAATGCCATTACACTATCCTAATGTTCCCGTTCAAAACTCAAAATGTCACCATTCTCACAATTCAGAAGCTCAGATTTGTAAACGTTTTGTATTTTTGCTGGAAAGAAGACTTTATAAATAAGAATAAATATTCGTTGCTGATTATTTTCCTTTTGATTACCTAATTAATGACTCAACTAATAGTTTCAGCTCTATAAAGAACAGAATTCAACTTTGTCTGGATCTGTCAATGGTCCCCCGTGTACACCATTTATTATGATGCGTATGTAGAGTTGTACTCTTTACTCTGGACACTTGGAGGTCAGAGTCATCACATTTCCAGCTAACATCAGTTCGGGTGTTTTACTGCCCTCAAATGGGTCAAAGTGGATCACACAGACCCAAACAGCATGTTGAATTGACTTTCTTTTTTACCTTGAATATATTTTAGGTTTATTTTACAGTTTCACTTTTTCTCCTAAAAAAAATAATTTTATTTTTTAAAGTTAATACATTATAGATTCAACAAATTAAATTAAACTGTATTTCTATTATATAAGACCTGGGTCAAATGAAACATGCTCTTGTTACTACATGATAGGTCAAATTTGAAAAAACAATAATAATAAATTAATTGTAATAAATGGCAAATGATTTCAAAAAGTAGAGCAGTTTTAAATTAAGTTGAGGAATATACATACCGTATGTGTTTGTTTCATGTTCTATATAATTAGCAAATTATTTGATTGAATAATAAAATTTTGCTCCATCAGTATTATTCTGAGGCATATCATTTATTTTGCTGAAAACATGTCACTGGCGGCTGAGGAGGCAGAGAGCAGAGTCCTGCAGCGTTCACACACTGTAGGGAGTAGTTTCATAGAGAGGGGCTCCCCTAGTGGACACATCAGGTACTTCCCTCCCCTCTCTTCACAGCTCAATCTCTCCCATTACGATGTCACCGCTGCTCTGAGTCATTTCCACGTGTATTCTTTTGACTGGGGGAGAGAGTGGTGGATTAGACTCCTTTTTTGACCCTATAATCCAGCTAAACTGTGGCATCAATCAGCAGAACCTTTAAACCAGTCACAGGCAGGTTCAGGCCGCTCTAAGCAGGCTGTGGCATTGATTGAAAGCTCCAGGAAAGGAGGAAAGGTGGCAGCGGAGAGAGCCTGGACTAGCTGCTGTACTGCTTTCACATCATACGGGGTCATTCACGCTTCTAGGAAATGTTTTGATGCAGAAAGTCAGGGAGGACCCAGACATACAATCACCCGAGCTGTTAGAATCCCAGAGTTTTATCTTCAGGCCCTCAGAGGTCCCTGTAACTTCACAATCCTCTTACTGGTCATTGCTTCTTGGGGCCGCTAATGCCATTAAAAATCCAATCCACACCGGTTTATCCCCTTAGGAGGACAATGGCTCTCGTGAGCTGACCGCTGGGATTATACCAAGTAAATCCAGCCACATTGGTGGCTGCAGACTGTGCTTCTTTTTCTGACCATGTCTTAGCTTTTACAACCTCATTGGAAATTCAGATTTGGGATTAGGAGAATTAAAGGTGTTTAATTTCGTACGTATTTTTTTCAACAATAAATTCACCTGTTTTGGGTGTTTCTTCTGCTCTAACTCACTCAATTTAAACTTCTCTATGATTGTTTATGCCGTTGTCTGGCACTAAAACTGCACATCTAAAATAATTGCAAAAGGAGTGCTGAACCAGAAACATACTCTTGTACCACAGCTCACAGGAGATGCAACTCATCCAAGACTAAGGCAGCAAAGAACATATTTTAACTCATTTATTGATGTATTTATTAAACACTTTATTCAAAACTTTTGTTGGCAATAAATGTCCATCGAACCCTTTAAGACTTTTGGCTATTTATACTGCATGCTTATGCAGATAACTAATTGGCCTTTCGCTCAAACAAGACCACCACACTGCATACAGCTACAGTGTAACCTCTTCATTTGTATTTACACACATTAAAGCTTTATTTTTACGTCTCAATTTATTGTCTTTGTTTAGCTGTGGCTCTGTGTTCGTTTCCTTCCTGCAGTTTGTTCTCTGTCCTCTCTGTAAGTAGGCTATGAGAGCTACTGAGAGATCCCTTGTGTGTGTTGGCATACTCGACAAATGAAAGGGATTCTGGTTCTTTCAGGAGGGTAGTGTATACTACGGCAACTAAGGTCCAAACAGGACTGCTGGGTCCTCTAATCCCCCTTTACTCTGTCCAATACGCACACTGTTTTCTCTGCTGGTTGAGAGTTAATAGATTGATTAATACCACTCTCATACTGTATGTACCTGTTGAATAGAAAATACACCCAGCAGCTGGCAGCTCCACACAAAGACTGCAAGCGGGGGAGACCAGGTAAGTCTCACTTATACAACATTTGTTTGATCCATACAAGAAATGAAGTGTAAAATCGACGCACTGTGGTTTCGTGTGCGGCTTGTGTGCCGGACTTTTTCTTGGTCAAGAGCGGTACCTCCTTTAAGCCTCTCAAAGGGTGTTTACAACAGATCAAACTTACGGCAAATCGCTTTGTAATAAAGCAGATTTATCCTCTCTGGCAGGTTGAGCCGAGTTGATTTGCAGGTTTTGTAGAGCGAGAGTGACATTTACCCCGCTGATATCTGAAGTACACTCACAGTCGAACTGTGGTCACAACTTTTCTAAAGGCTGCCTCTTCTCTCTGAGCGGAGCTTCAACTGTCTTTGTTTTCATCCCAAGGCCTTGGCTATTGTCAGAGGCACATCATGGATGTTACATGCTACATGGGCTTTCAGAGACCTCGTGGTCTGAAGAGCCTCAATAAGAGAGTTTGAGGATCCGATAAAGGCCTCTCGACCTCTCCTCCCTCTTTCCTCTGTTATTGCCAACTCGTATTTATGAAGCGGGGTATGTCGCGTGTGTCAAACGGAATTCAACCATTAATCCTCCGCTTTCTATGGTGGGCAAAGTCCTTCACAGGGAAGCCGAGCTGTTGGACACGGAGCCCTCTGCCGACGTCGCCCGCCGTAGACAAAAGGGGCCTCTCCTCCGCTGTCAAGATAACGCCACGGCAGCTATTGTAAAGTCACAAGGCTATTGTGTAGTCGATTTCTCCGCCGGTTTGCAAAGGCCCACACAGTACAGTAGACACGCAGAGACACACTCCAGCGCAAACACACACAAAGACGACAGAGAAATGTGACAGAATTGGACGCTTCTACTCTTCTGAAGATGCCACTCGGAGGAAAGAAAGGACGGGGACCGAGGGGGAACAAAAGAGGAGCGTTTTCAAAAAAAACACTTCTGAACGCCCAGATCAAAGGCAGCCGAGGAGAGAGAAGCGCGTGTGTGCAGAGAGGAGGAAAAATAAAATCATAAATAGTGAGTAAACAAGCCGAAATGGAGCGAGTGGTTGAGCGAAGCGGGGAGAGAGTGGTGTCAAAGCATCTTAACCACGTCCACAAGGTGTCTTTCCCCGCTGCACAGACGAGGCCAGGTTATCACATGGCAGAATTGACTTTTCTCTTGGTGTTACGGAAGGCCGGCAGGTGTTTGTGCGGCGCGACGAGGCAGCTGCAGCAGAGTGAGGAGATAACAACCAGGAAAACAAGCCCTCCTCCTCCACCTCCATGTCTTCTTTTCTTCTCTTTTGCTTTTTTTTTTTTTGTTTCTTTCGTGGGGGGGGGGGGTTCTCAGGGCGGCGACAATAAAAAAAAAACACAAAAACCACAAGGTCGCCTCTTTCTCTTTCTCTCACCAGAGTGTTACAAAGAGGCCACCATAGGAAACGATACCCGCCCCGGTGCCACGCTCATCTGTCCCAGTTGAGAGGAAGCGGGCCGCTGACATTTTGCGGGACAGACAAACTGGTGGTAGCAGTTAGAGTTGTGCGTCTTCTTTTTCTACAAGCCCTGACCTTTCATCACCCCACATGGTTGTGACTGTGCCAGCTTGTTTGTGTGAGCATGCTGGGCTCTCTGTGCTCGTGTATACTTCCTTATCACAGATGCGATGTTCCACATTTAGCGAAGAAGCATCAACATTGTCAAAAAAGTGGTAGAATTATCACAGGGTTTTTTTATTTGGTTGTTGTTGACTTTAAAACATACAATATTGTTCTTTCCCTTCCACTATAGATATTATGAGCTGCTATGGAAAAAAAAATTGCTTGCAGGTGTCAGAGCCGAGAGGTCAAATCTTCAAATGACTTTTTTTTCATGTGTAACAGGGACAGTCCCAGTTCCACACAAGCTGAGACACAATGTACTGTAACCAGAAGGTTGAGATTATCTGTGCAACAACAAACTTTTATGGCACATTTGTATGTGTTATGTTATGTGTGTGTGTGTGTGTGTGTGCGTGTGTATGTGTTAAAATTAAGTCATATCTACTCATGGATCGTGATTGTGAGGAAATAAAAGGGTTTGAAGTTTTAGGCTGGCCAGGCAAACTGCATTACAGATAGATGGTAAAACATCTGTTTCATGCCATCGTTGGCACAGAACATTCATAATAATACATGATATAAAAACTGCCTTTAGCAAATCTTCAGTGAATGCGAGGGGAAAACACAGTATCTACAAACAACATGTGGTATTTTATCTTTATCGGCAAAGTTTCTTTGAGAAAAAGCAGAACATTATGTTTGACGAATGACTTAAGGTTCACTTACACACTTTGTCTGTTGTGTCTGTTGAAGCAAGTCAAACGTATATTCAAATCAAAATTATAAATTATTTCACAATTTAACACATTCAAATATGTTGGCTGCTATTAAGTGTATGTTTTAGCAAATTTAACAAGATTCCATCAATTTATTTTCTGTAATTTATTTATTTACATAAACATTTTTTAGTCATCTAACATATTTTCTACCAGTTTAATTTCAGCCCAATTAGATTAACTGTTTGTCTTTATTATATATTTGGGGGGGGGGGGGGGGGGTGCATTTCATATTCAGTTAATGCCTCATTTATTATCAAGATGTTGGATAGTTATTTATATCCTTATTTTCAATCAAGCTCAAGCAATAGCTAATTTCACTAGCTAACGCTGGTCATGGTTATGTCTCCAGCTATCTTTAGCGTGGTTTGACTCTGTTGTTTTGCTAACTGTCAGCTAAATAATTATACGCCAGGTGATTGCGGTTTAGCTTATTTTTTACATCATTTCGTTTAGTTTTCACACAAAAAAAATACATTTCAAGGGGTTTTCTAGTTTTAGTGAAAAAAAAGGAATCACACAAAAAGTCCCATTCTGGTCAAAATGAATATGTGTATGAACGTGATGAATTTAGAAAAGTCATCTGGAAGACTTTTTGACTCCATTCACGTCATGTAAGATGAAAACACGGTTTTCCATTTGTGTTCCGACTGCTGCTGCTGCTTCCTTCTGTGAATACGCTCCGTACTCGCTGATAGAATTACACCCAGATTCCACTTTTGATCACAGAGGGGTGTCAACAATAACATATAATGAATACAGCCGACTAATAACCAGATGTTGGAAACACTCCTCACACTATTTAGCCATTTCACAATCAAATGGGAGCTTCTCGGGGGCAAATTGTCTTAATATTGCTCAGGTACAAATTGACCACGCTGGAGGAACGGCAGCAAAACACGTTCCCTCATCAGACTTTAGATTTCCAGGTACAAAGAGAAAGAAATAAAAACAGAAACAATCAGCAATCTGCAGGGGTTTTTTTGTTTTTTTTTGGCTGACCTCAAAGTACAAACTCCTACTTGTGAGACAGAAAAATGTCTGAACACACGCCTACCTGCAGCATCTGACTGCATGGCAGATTAACAGCTGTTCTGTTCTGTAGATGTTGCTGCAGCACAATACACAGAACGATATTATGTGCTTTGTTTTAGCTGATGATTGGAGGCTAATAAACAGTCACTCCTTCCTCATCTTTTTTACATACATTTCATTCTCTGACTGAAAATCCAAGATAATTGATATATCTTTTTTTTTTTTCTCAAAGCAAAGGCAGTTCAATTATTCAATCTCTTCACTACTGAGAGAGAGAGAGAGAGAGAGAGAGAGAGAGAGAGAGAGAGATCCTATATGCCACAAAGCCTTTAACACACACTGTCACAGCTAATGGACGAAGCAATCAAATATTTTACAGAAAACCAAATATGCAGATGTGTCGGCAGCAATTTAGCGAGACATATTTTAAGAGCGAGGGATCCGAGAAAGGAGGGGACGAGAGAGAGGAGAAAAAGAGAATGATACCAGGAAAAATCGAAGGAGACGTTTGATGAATATTCGCCCATTGTTCCTGGGAATGTAAGTCGCCACCTACTTCAGAGCATCGGGAGAGGAAATAAGTCAAGCTATTCGGAGCGCGGGGTGTGGCACACAGCAGCATTAAGTGGCGCAATTAATAGTTTTCTCACATATCTGGAGAAGTTATTAAGAGAGAAAGTCGCACCTAAAGAGGCTCTCGAATTACACTCCGAGATTTGTCACTTCCAGCAGTCGTTTAATAGCTCATTTGAAACTGTTGACCCCAGTTAACAGAACAAGCCCACTCGAGCTTTTAGTGAATTAGTTCAGATTTAAATGAGCTAAATGAAATCCCACTCCCCTGCATGCACACACACACACACACATAGAGACACAGAGGCGTTTTCATCTTACAACATCTCCATTTAACTTATTATGTGCAGTTTATTATCATAAAAGAATAACTGCATTAAAAAGTAAATACAGAACATTCTGACCTGTAGCTTATTCTTCATCAACTTCATCCACATACGCTTTTCTCTCATATCTACCTGCAGAAAAACATATGTGAAAGATGAAAGAAATAAAAGATAATCTTTGATAAGCGTCCATTGTTGAAAATAACCTGAAAATATCAGCAAATGTCACACGTGGGGGAGGGAGAGAGAAATAACCCAATATAATACACTTGAGGAAATATTTGCCAATCTAAGAATTTCATATGGTAAATGTTAGCGGTGAAACAGTGTGCTGCCAATAGAATCCAATTAAAGAAAGCCTCACGATGTTTTTGAGGATTTTCACAGGAATGCCAGCAACTGGAGATATCGGTGCATAAATTAACTGCAACGGACTTAATTACACAGGAGGAAAGCAAGAGGTAGAGAGAAAGAAAGAGATGTGTGCAAACAGGGAGGAATGGAGGTGTGGAGATTTTATTCTTTTTACAGCAATAACTCCAAAGTTGAAAAAGAAAAAGAAAAAAAAAAAAAATCAGTGAGACACTCACCGTGCTTGAGGCTCCTCCATCTGTCTCTGCTACACACATACACTCACGGAGCTACACACACACACACACACACACACACACACACACACACACACACACACACACACACACACACTCTTTACCCGGCCCTACCGTCCAGCAGGAGCAGGTTAAAGGTGTCTCCTCTCTTGGTTCTGGTCTTCCTTCAGCCTGGATATTTTTCTTTTTTTTGAGAAACACACGTACGTACGCGCATACATACTCGTAGCTGCTGTCTTAACCAGAGAATATAAACAGACTTCCAATGTACCTCCTAAATTCCGCCTCAGAAGTTTGTACACGACACATAAAAGCTGCATTTCCCCCCGTCTGTGAATCAATTTCTTTCTTTTCTTTGCTTCTTTTTTCAGTGGTTGAGAAGTGTGGGGGGGGGGGGGGGGGTGTTTTATGCTTTGCACATAAATGTGATGCATAGACTCTGCTTGCTCATATCTGCCTGCATTGTATGTGGGCGGGTGTAAATCCTCATCTTCCTGTATATCCATTAGTAATGCAACACTCTAAAAATAAAGTGTGCCCCGGCGTATCAGTGCCTATGAACATGCTGCCTGTGTAATCACATTTTATATACTTCTTTTTTATCTGTTGCTGGGAGAGAGAGAGAGAGAGAGAGAGAGAGAGAGAGAGAGAGAGAGAGAGAGAGAGAGAGGAGGGATGGGGGAGTTTTGCAGGTGTCTCGGCGGTGGATTGCGGGTGCTGCAGCTCTGCATGGGTTTATAGATGGCGGTGATAGGCCAATTGTGAATCCCGGGGTTTTACCTTTTCACCAAAAACTAGTATTATACCAGCAAGATGGACTATATTGTGAAAGGTGTGATAAGTCCCACTTTTTTATCCCACTCCTCCTCCATCCCTCCATCCTCTCCTCTTACTCTCTGCTGCACTGACACAAATCAGCATGCTCAGAATAAACTGCATAAGTTATCAGCTCCTTGGAAAGCAACGCATAAGGGGAGAGCAGCAGAAAAAAAAAAGGAGGAGACAGAGAGAGGGGAGACTTCTATCACTTAATGAAAAATAGCTTCCCTTTTGGACAGAACTTCATAGGGCTGCAATCAAGCCCTGGCCCCCACTTCTTGACGTGCAATCCAGGCAAATCAAGTCAGCATCTATTAATAATATTTCCCTGGCTCCTTTCATTCCAGCGCGTGTCCTACCACTGTCAACGCTGTGATGGAGCACTGCCTTTATCTCCACCCCGGCCTGCTCTGTCACAGTGATAAACAATTCTAACAAGAATCAGAATAAAGATCTCCCCAGTAGACTCCCGGAGATAGAGGGGGCCCTTTTTTCTCATTTTCTAGACGGCAAAATTTAATCTAGTGCCTACCCCCCCACCCCCACCCCCACTACCCCCCACCCATCCTTTCACACATACACACACACATACATATAACCCACCCAAATTCCCCCCCCTTTCTTCTCCCCTCCCTCGTTCCTCCTTCTTCCTCCTCTGCCGCCCTCCCCATCTTCCTTTTTTTTTCCTCCTCTTACTTCTTCCCTACTCTTTTTTTTTTTTTTTTTTTTCTTCCAAGCGTCACATTCAAAGAGATGCAAATTTTCTCAGAGCTGGGACCTGATGGAGTTGGAGCGCCGAGTGAATGTCAAAGGGGGTGGAGGAGTGGAGTGGAGGAAGTGTGTTGGGGGGTGGAGTTAACAGCGTTAACCATCGCTCGGCTTGGTCCGACTGGATCCGGATAAATCATTGTTGGGAAAAGGTGAGGCTTGTGTCCTGACATCCACGGACGGACAACTGGAAGGAAGTGAGAAAGTAGAAGCAACGTCACCAAGCATTTCATTAAGATGGAAGTCAGTCCTCCTTCTTCTCTGCATGGGTTGAATATCCGCAGTGCCTCAACATTTAGCCGGTGAAACTGATGGAGGTGATGAAATACTAAACGCTAAATTGTAAGCACAAATGTGAAAAGTAAAGTTTCATGAAGTGAGTCTTTCAAATAGGAGTCTATAATATGAGCCTATGGTGAATTCATCTTTTGGGGTTTGTTACATGTAGATTGTATTTTCAAAATAAACTTCCAATTAGTTTTCAGGTTTGCTTACACAACAAAAGTACTTGGTTAGGTTTAGCAGACAACTGTGGCTTGGGTCAAAATAAGTAGGTTTACTACGCAAACAAATTAAAGTAAAATAAGTTAACATTGACTTTCGGTTAAAAAAAAAAACTCAACAAGCCTTCCCATCCTAAGAATCCAAACATAATGAAGACTGCAACCCTAACTTTAGAGCTGCACTAATAAATATTCGGAGTGGAGACGCTGCTCTTGCGCTTCGACAGCAACCAGCTGAAGTGGTTCCGGTATCTCATCAGCATGACGCTTGCAGGCTTAGATTTACCGGGCACGTCCAACTGGTGAGAGGCCCTGAGGTAGACCCAGATCACGCTGGAGGGATATATATATTTGTCTGGCCTTGGAACACCTCGGAGTTCACCAGGAAGAAATGGAAAGCTTTTATTGGGGAGAGGGTCTTCTGGAATGCCCTTCAAAGCCTACCGCCCCCACGAACCCGGCCCCAGATAAGAGGAAAGAAAATGGATGGATGGATTACTGAGCTTAAAACATGTTGGTGGGTGCACAATTACAGAGTAAGGCTAGCTCTTTCCCCCTGATTCTTCATGCTAAGCTAGGTTACCCCCCGCCCATTCCTCAGAATGCTGAACTTTTGCTTTTTTCTTGGACGGAGAAGTATCATATAATTTCAATCGGGAGCAACTCCTTCATATTTTCATTTCAACTGTCTTGAGTGCAGAGTTGTACGAGGAGGAGAGACTGCAGGACGAAGCTTGATGACATAAAGGAGAGCGAGGTAACCTGGAGCGTAGGTGACAGTCGGAGAGGCACTTTCTGGCTCATCACCTCAGACAGGAAGTGACAGCTGGGAATGGCCTGCAGTCAATGAGGTGAGGAGGCATTGATCAGACTGGCCGGTGTGAAAAGCCTGCAGGTCAGCAGGACACTCCGCTGCTCCAGGATGACTGGATGAAGCCAAGCGGACACTCAGTCACTTCACTATCCGACTTTGTGTGTTGAGCTTTCATCATTGAACTTAAACATGAATGCTACAGCATCACCTAAAGTTAAAGTAGGACAATCAGTAAGTACTTTTTAAATATGTAATCACCATTTTTAGTGCACTCTCCAGCGATCACTTGTCAATAAAATAGCAGCTGGTAGTGTAGCGGGCTCAAAGGACAGACTTTGAAGTAAAAAAATACGCCAACATCACTCTAATTGTATTTTGAAAGCTGTGATGGAATGCATGCTTTTGTTGTTTTTAGGTGTTAAGGCTATTTAGGTTGATGACACTAGCTAATGCGATTAGCTAAGTGGAAAAGCAAAAACATCCAGTTCAGTTGAGGCAATCTAAGCCTGACACTTATTATTAGTATTAGTGGACTATTTCTTCCCGGGCCCAGTTTTTATCAGATAAAATACTTCAGACTCATTATGTATTATTACAAGCCCACTGTTGGGCTGAGAAATGTCATAAAGATATAATATAATGATAATGAAAATGTGTCGGTGATGCTCTTTTCTTTGTCTAAGCAGCCATGGTTCCTATCACTGCTTCCAAACAAACCATAAAACAAAAAAAGGCTTCTTAAAAATCCACAAAGTTTAGATCGTATTATTCTCATCTACATCTTTGCAGAAGGGCTTAAGCAGCACGTCATAGGTTCAAGCTATGGGCTCGGGATGGAGAAACCTGCTAAACTTGCATATGACAAGTGGATTCATAAGATTATGCATAGTGATCAAATTAGCAGCGTTGGCAATGTATTATGGTTGTTGGAGTATACTATATAAATGTCTATTTTAAACATTAAAACCTCAAACTAATGGATTTGTCCGCTTCTAACTTTGGCCACACCTCTTATAATATAGAACGCATCAATCTTCACCTGGATCGTCTCATTTTCTAAGAAACAGCATCAGAGGGATTTTAAAGATACTATAACATTTCACATATAGGGACTTTATTGGTTAAAGTCAGCAGTTAACTGTATTAAGATATCAAATACCTTCTTAAATACTGATATACAGATCCCCTGTTTAAAACCTCTATACTCAGACAGCATAGCTGTCACCCATTTACGTTTGTGCTGTTTTGTCCTCACTACTGTAAACTTTCTGTCTACTGTACCAGCTTCACAATCTATCTTCCCTCTATATGATCCGGTGCTGCTTTATCCTGCAGACCAGCCCATCATGAAGCAGCACTGGCAAGGATAGCGAAAGAAAAAATAAAAAAAGTCCTGGTAAAGATGGATTACATGTGAACAGATCTGTGGCAGGTGGAGTGAAAGCCATGCATGCTCTTGAAGACAGGGTAAGAGAAAGAGTGAAGGAACGGGAGAAAGAATAGAAAGGAGGACAGTGGGACAGCCAGGGAGGAGGGAGGGAGGAAAAGGCTGCTCAACCCAAAGGACATGTGAGGGATGATTCTGCTGAGGGAGGAGCAGTAAATAAAAGAGGTGACTGAGTGTGTGCTGAGGGCGGAGGAGGAGTCTGCAGTAACGGAGGGAGGAGGAGGAGGAGGAGGAGAAGGAGGAGGAGGAAGGGGAAAGGACTTGGGAGGGTGACTGCCCACCTATCCATCCCTCTTCCTCCCTCCTATCAACCCCCCCCCCCCCCTCCCACCCACAATCCTTTTTCCTGACAGCTTCACCCTTCGGATCAGTAGAGCTGGGGATCGTGCATCTAATCCGTCCCCTGATGCATTTTTAATTGTGCGAGAAAGCAGAGTATGTGATAGGATGGGGCTGGGGTGGTGGGTGTCACAGTGGGGAGGGTGAGTTCATCTCCCCGGTGTCACACGTGTCAGTGAAGTTAGACTGGTGACAAATCAGCCCATATAAATGAGGTGCTCAGGGTGGAAGTGTTGGAATACAATGGCTTTTACCTGTACTTTGTGATGCGGAGGGCATGTTCAGTGTAGGTAGTTTAGCCACATGTAACATCCATTACGGACAGCAGATGTTGTTGACTTGTCCAAGAGAGAGGCCCACACAAGGCAGTTATATTATCAGTGATTACAGGGATCCTGCTTAAAGGGAATAAAACAAAAGTAACTACAGTGAAAAATAGGAGTTCAGATTTCCAGATCATCCATCATAGTTTAAAAACAGACTTCCAGGTTTAAGATTGGCCTTCCGAACTTAACATGGTTGTGCATGCACACAGTTTCACTACTCACATTTTAGCTCACTTTTCTTTTACGTGATATTCTGGATAAACTACTTTTTATATATAATATTTTCTGCAAAAAGTCCTGCAAACGAAAGGGCAAATAGTTTTGTACTAGCTTTATTTGCCTCATTGCCCTGTAAGTTTCGGATCTGATGCCCCCGTCAGCAAGAACAGTGTGTTCACAAGCGGTTACAAGTCACCATTACAATACTAAGAACTGGGCCTGGTGATACATCTTAATAAGATCTGTATCCATACCAACACTGAACCAGATTGGATCATGGGTAGAATAACTACTATGTTAAACTTAGTGGACCTTTGTTGTCAAGGTTAAAAGAGGAAGTTCTTGGTTCTTGTTCGTTGGCTGTCTTGGTCGTGATTGCTATACCCCACCAATAGATATTTACTGGGAATATAAAAGTAATCAAAGACAGAGACTATCCCCTTTCCTGGACATTACAACATGAACCGGAAGATAAGAGCCAGGGGAAACTTCTAGCCTTTAAAGTGGCAAAATGATAACCATAGAAAGGTCGAACTCTGGGAAAAAGCTACGTTTCGGTAAGTTTGCATGAAAGCTGGGGGTGTACAAATTGCCTGACTCTGAAAAGACAAATAGGCAATCCACACTTCAGTGTAAAAGACACGATATGCCTCACAAAAGGCAAGAAAAACATATAATGGCCATTAAGAATTGTGCGCTGTTTGAAAAGACATCCAGTCTAAGTGCCTCTTTCCTTTCTGTGATGCACCGAGTTGAATGGAAGTTCAAATTGTGGACTTAGACAATAGTTTACAGTGCGAGCATTCATCTATCAGATACTCGAAGAAGCCATCTGTACAGAATGAGAAAAATGCTTCACAATTCACAAGTGAAGTGCTGGTGCAGGTGATTTTAACCACCAAGGCAAGTGAAAAATGAAACTCTTGCTGCATTTTTTTTCCTCTTCAGCCAAGCCAACAAGACGTGTTCATGATATAAACTTCCTGAATACAAGCGGAGGCACCTGCATCCTTATCTTCTTCGTGGTTTGGGGGTTGTGGGAGATTGTGACGCAAAACTCATTCTTTTTCACCCCCACTACTTCCTGTAGCTTGAACTATTCTCTTTTTCTGGTAACACTAAGACTTTTTTTTTTCTCGTACATTTGAGTGCTAGTACAATTCATCATAATACAAAGTACAATTTCATCAATATCAACTCATATATCAACCACTGTGTTCCTGCATCAAGTATATTCTCCAAACAAAATGCCCTTGCCTGTGTGACCTATTTCATTAGTTCACTTCAGTTTTCTGTTTCCAGTCTGCAAATTACTGATCAACTTTCTAAACTTTGAGCCTGATCTGCAACGAGGCAATTTACGGAAGTATCCATAAACGGAGCCAAAGCGGATTTGCAGAAAGATACGTGCTTCATTCCACAATGCCAAGCCACCAAATAGGTAAACAGGGGTATGTGTGTGTGTGTGTGTGTGAGACAGTGTCTGCAGGCATATTGGAAATAACACCTTGGGAATGGTCTGCGGTTCAACGTTCCCTCATGAAATATGATTTTATAAATCCTTCAAAAAAATTATAATAACCCAGATAAGCTCGGGGCTTAAGTGATCCGCAGAATCAGTGGTTTGAGAGTTTAACATCAGTACCTCTGAAGGTAATTCTGATGCAAATGTGTGTGAAGACTCCTAGATAAATGCCTTTGGCTGGTGAATGAGGTCCAGGTGGGAGTGTGCTTTATATGTTTCAGAGAGTGAAAGGAAGAAAAAAAAGAAAAGATGCTGTGCGGTTGAGAAAAAAAAATTGAACAAATCCTAAACAAAATGCCGATGGCAGCTATGCTGACTCGCCTCTTAGTGCTTTGTGACGGGCTTTGCTCTATTTCATGTGGGTATCATCCCTGGTCCTCATCCCTCTCTCCCTCCCTCCTTACCTCTCTATCACCCATTCACTCGCCTCCTCTATCAGTTAGCTTATAAACCAGCCGCTATTCCCAGCGGTGATTAGCCCTGCTGCTCCTCATCACTCAAATGACTTTTTTTGACCATTTCCACTCTAGGACGGATGCTACACAGCTACACAGAAAAATAGGAAGTAACACGGGGAAGAAACACACAAACATGTAGGCCTACTGCATGAAGTCAAAGTGTATTAAAGGATTACTTTGACATTTAGAATTTTAGTCTATTTTTCTTTGTTAAGACTTAGGGAGATGCTTTCTTGTCTTGCTTGCTTATTTATATGGCTAGCCAAAAGCTAATATTTCAAAGTAGTATACCTTCTAGCGGTCTCTCCTCATAGCAGCTTAAAGGAATATTTTTGTATTTATTTTGGAAATTAACATTTTTTGCTGTCTCACAGAGAGTGAGATGAAAATATGATCCATTTCATGTTTGTACTGAGTTAAAGTCGGGATATGGTTAGCTTATGTAACCTGTACAGTTACCTTTACATAATAAAGGTAACTGTACATATTGGACCGAACTCCAATAATAAAGGAACTGCTGGAGCCAAAGAGATGGGTGACTATAGTGAAATAGAAACACTGGACACGGCTGTAGATTATTGACTGCACCTAAACCTGATAATAAGCAGGTGGGACCCAAAGTGTGTTCAAGTCACAATGTAGGTTTCTACACAGATTCAATAAGAAAATAACAAACTCCAAAAATAAACGGTGCGCACATAAAAACAATAAAGACCAGGTATTTTTTAAAGACTTGGTAAGAGTCACAGTTCTTACTACAAACCCGGTGTGGGACCAGTATGAATGAAGGTATGTATGTTCATCCGTCTCCAGAGCTGTTTGTGTGTGTACAGTTCAATCCTATCGCACTTGACAGAGACATTCTTTAATTCACAGCCTTCTTACTGCAGGCAACAGGTTCTCTATTATGTGGGCTGGGCTCGCCATCCAGCACTGGAAAAGGGTTTCTCTGGAATCTCTGAATCCGTCTCTCAAATCTCCATGGGTGGCTCTGCGACCTCCTCTAAAGTCCCAGAGTTTCTTAAAAGGTTTCCAACTCAAAAAACCTGACCTATGAATGAGTTTAGGATAAAATGACCTTCATGCGGATTTTATGAGCATTCCTGACCCTAGAGTAGAGCTTATGAAATCAACTTAACGTTGAAATTGACACACTTCTGTTGTTCAACATAGACAGTTCACTCTGATCTCACAACCACAATTTTCATCCAAAACCAACAAACACAAATAACAAGCTAAATGCAGTCACTGCTGCACCTATAACATATTCCTCATATCAATTCTTAAAAATACATAACACTAACAGCGAAATTCACTAACAAACTACATCTTAGCCAGGAGCTAAGCTACTGTAATTGACACAAATAGTGCAAAAAACATAATAAACAACAATCTTTTTAATACACCAACACAGCAGAAAATGTCTGCTTATCAGCCGTTTTTAACTTAAACCCATTGCGTATCTTGTATTTATGTTGCTAACACTTTTAGCATTATCTTAATGGGATTATACACTTATGACACTAATTAGCGCTGCGGCTAGAGGACTTTTTGATCACTTACGTTTTCAGCATGAGTCAGTGGAGTTGACAATAGGAAAAATTAGCATCACAGCTAGTGGAAATATTCTCTAGTTAGCTAGCTACATGCTACAAGTTGACTCGACTCACCAGTGCAACGACGTGGTAAATTAGCTTGGGAAATGGCGTCAGACTGCTGTGCACCAACTGGTATATAACGGCGCACTCTTAATCCACACTGTGATTTTTTAATGGCAATGTAAAGTATGAATTAACGCATGTAAACACAACATTAGCTTAAAATGAGTTTCTCCATTGTTTCGCTAAGTTTCTTACCACTCAATAATAACGCCCTGCTCTCATCAAAGATTCAGCTACGACTGTCACTTTGCCCTTTCACCTTCACTGACGTGACCAGTCAGTGGACATTCGGGAGGTGGGCTAAATTATTTTATTGGCTGATGTGTAAGTAAACTTAAACTTATTGGCTATTTGGCAAGATTGTCAACAAAACATTGTCTTTCCATTCGTTAAACTATCTAGAACACAAAGATGTGTGATATGAGTTGATTCATTTCAAATAAAATTTTATGATTCTATCAATACTGAGATTTTTTTTTACTGCTGATTTAGCTACTGTGGGCTACACTTAGCCTCGCAAAAAGACTGCAGACAGGGTGAAACAGCTAACTTGGCATTGTTCACCGTAAATACTTACCAAATTTACAATTCATTAAATAACATGTAGCATCTTTGTTTTTTAAAAAAAGTATACAAACAGAAACATAAAAATGACCACTCCTCTTTTTGTAGTCTTATGCTTAGCCATGTTAACTATTTCCTGAGGACAGTTCTGTATACAAAACACAAAAAAAACATAAGATTGATACCAATCGTTTCACAAAAAGGATCATGCTGAACTTTTTATTCAGTATTATGTACACATGACAAACCGCCTTATGCTCACCAAGATTAGAGGCCTTAATCCACTCTCCACCAACATTAACTCAGTGTCTCAATTAAAGGTATTTAAACTTATTTCCAAACACAGACTAGCCCAGGGACTTTGTGAAGGATCTCTTTTTCTTTAGAGCATTTGATGCATTGATTGCTGTTAGGAAGTACAAATAATTTCTACAAAATATAACAAAAAAGGTTTCTAAAATACATGATCAACCTAACTGGAACATTCCTTTGCTCTAAGTTATGGGGGTACACTTTTGAAAATTGAAGGAGGACATATGGTATTTGGGGGAACTAATGTGCTTCATGTGGGTTCGCATGGACATTTTCAGACCAAAGTTTATGACACCTGTGTGCCTGGTTCTTGTCAGTACCATGGCCTTTATGTATTATTGTCTTATCAAGTAGATTATGTGATGGCAGAAGATAGACATGGCAGATAGGAGATTTACAATCCCAATATGATTAGTACATGGCAAAGGATAAAATAGAATAACAGCATTCTCACAGAGTGTTGGAAGAGGTCCTTGCTATGTAAACATCCCATATTAGATTTATTGTACTACGTTAATAGACCAGTTGTTCACCATCTACATTTGATACAATTATGGACGAGTGAAAACGGCGCACTAGTTAAATTTACAAGGCTTTTATACCTTAATTTGGCCTTTTATAGCCAGTGGAGAACAGAAGCTAATAAGAGCCTATTTTAGCCATGTTCAATGGAATGTAGCTGGAGCACTTAAAAAATGTAGAGCCGGAGATGAGGTGTCATGGATTCTCAGATCTGATCATGGAGTCATTTGTGTGTGTAGTGTTAATTACCAGCACATACACAGTCCCTAATGCCTTTCAAATTAACTCCCCAATACTCCCTTCTTTTGAATCTGGGACTCTAATGAATGGTGAAATTGAAAATCCCCATATTGATGTCATTTTTGCCAATGTGATACACTGATAATTTTTTCTACCTATTATTAACCGTGCTGTGCCTTCAAAAGTGAAATAACCCCCTGCTGTTTCAGTTTCCCTCAAAGGCCATCACTAGCCATTTTAAGCACACACTAATAATTGCCATGACAAACCCAGGCCTTGGTATCAATTAGCACCTGAATAGGGGACTGCGGGTGGGTTTAATGGGAGCTGTTAGTCCGCCAGCGGATTGTAAGTGCTACATAAAACTCTACACGGTTCCTACAGTAAGTGGCTGGCCAACCACGTTTTTTTTTTTCACCAATCTACTAGACTGAAGGCTTTTGTTTCATTTCTGTCCTCTTTTGGCCAGCTAATGGAGCAGGTCTCACAGCCTGGTATGAGCCATCACTCAGCTTGAACAGGAAATTAAAACGCAAAACAATTATTCTAATGTGCAGGAATAAGAATTAAGGTGTATTATTGTCTGATATCATTAAGAGAGGGTGAAATGATAGTGTTTTTAGTTTGTAGCATATCTGCAATAGGACATAGATCAGATGGAAAGCTTGTCTGGTATGTTTAGAGGACCTGGTGTAATGGAACGAGCCAATACATGTTCTGTACCAACAAAAGTGATGAAAACAATGAAATAAGATACAAAAAGTTACTAGCACACTAGTTAAACATTTTAAAGCAAGATCTCACAGAAATACGTGACATGACTACAACCTTAACAGAGCATTATGTGGTGGTGGCAAGTACTAATGTAAAACATTGTATACATCACATAAAATGGGAACATTTACGTACAAGCACTTTAGGACTAACTTTAGGATCCAGATTCCGGGATCCGCTAGTCCATGTCGTTGTGTCCTTGGACAAGACTCTTAACCCCAAATTGCTTCCCGCCTGCGATATGTGGATGTAGTATGAATGAGTTAGAGTGCTGATGAGCAGGTAGCACCTTGCATGGTAGCCCCTGCCATCAGTGTATGAATGAGTGTGAATAGGTCAATAATGACATGTAGTAATAAAGTGCTGTGAGTAGTCAGAAGACTAGAAAAGCACTATACAAGCTATCTTTTGGAATACCATTCCAAAGGATCCTAATTGACTTTTCATTGGCATTGTGGTGTCACACATTATGTGTCACCACCACGTAACTCGCTGACCCTTGCCCTATCCCTCAGAAAACATTCCCCAAATGAATCAAGAATAAAGCCTCAACCATAAGGCCAATATGTAACTATACATTTGATCAAAATACACTAAAATACAACAATAATGATACAATTCCTAAAGATATACTCAAGTGGTCATGTTTACTGTTTACATGTTGATGGTTTACTGGGAGCCTTACTATAAAACACTACTTATTTCCATATAGCCTATATAAGTATATAAATCTCACGAACATATTTAAATAGTAATGAATGCAATAAATTAAACATTCATATGGCTCAAGAGCTACATGCTATACATACATCACATACAAAACATGTATTAACTTTTCTACAAATCCCGAAATACCTTAAATGTCAACGTGTCTCATGGTTTCATGTCAGCCACTTGCAGAAAAGCACAATACCACATGGTTAATGTTATGAAACCATTGGTTAGGTTTTGGAAAAAAAACTACTTGGTTAAGGATTCGAAAAAAGATCACTGTTTATGTTTAAAATATAATGTAACAATGTAACAACATAACAAGCATAAATAACAACCGCCCTTAGCCGACTTTCTTAAGAAAAGACATGTAACAAGCGCCTCAACGTTACGTAACACATTTGATGTCAACGGTTACTTTTGGTTTCACAAGGGACAATCAACGACCAACATCTTTTGCCTAGCGACTGGGCTGCAAATCCACCGATGAGTTAACTGGTAAAGTAACATAAAGCTAAAGTATCGTTGAAATGGTTCCTTAGAGTTTAAAACAAGTGGTAAATGGTTGCATTTCTATACGTTGGATACAGGTTAAACTCCTAACTGAAAGTAGTTCTGTCCTATAGGATTGTATTGCACATACCTAGCCAATCGGAGATGAGTATCTAAAGGTAGTAAAGGTCCAAAGTATAAGGAAAGATAAATGCAAGTACACAGAGGTGTACGCAGAATGTGTGTGTAAAGGCGTTAGCCCATAGATGAACACAGTGCGAGCTCAGGATGTGTACACATGTACACTTCGTGGTGCTCTCCTCCTTTTATTGGACACAGATATTAGCAGGGGAGCACAAACATGAGAAGTTTCCGAACATCTCTTCCCAGCCTTCCATCTGAGCGCTCCGGAGGGAACGTGTCCCAGCCTGAGGGATGAGCAATGGCCTTAATGAAGTCGGACAAGCCGGAATACGTGCATAAGAACGATTTTAAATATTGATATGATGTCACTACGCAGCTGCAGACACGGGTTACAGAGGATCAGTTAGCTCTTGATGGCCCTCGTCTAATACTGCAGCACAAGGGGGATGATTAGTCTCATCAGAGGTGATTGTGTATTCTGTGGGAGGTGCAAACACAACGCATGCACCATTTGAATCAAAGGGGCCTCCTGTCTTTCTGTGCAGCTCCAACGGACCGCTGTGCTATCAATTTATTTTCAGACTGTAAATTATTCACAGGCTCACGTAATTAACAGCTAGTGAATTTATATCAAAAAGGCTATGCAAAGTATTAATGGGCTTTTATTAAAGGGCTTCATCAAGGTACAGGAGGCCTTTCAGGGGCCCGGAATAAATGGCGCTGTAATTGTTCAAAGACGAAGACGTGTGTGGTGGCGTGAATGGATGGGATCAATTTAGAGAAGTGTTCCTCCTGCGAGGCCAGAGCTGTAAGCACAGGATGCTCAATTAGCGGAACAAAATCAAACAAATCACAAAACAAAGTAGAGAAAATGGCCCACAATTCGATGCATGAAAGGCATCAGATGTCCCACAACAGGCCAGCGGAGGAGATAAACTAGATCTGAGATTGTGGGGCAGCTAAGAAGAGGCTAGAGGGTTGAAAAGGGGGTTGTGTTCAACATTACATAAACATGAGAGACACACAAGTTTCCATGCTGTGCCGAGAGCCGCGCAGCGTTTACTTTGAGCCCTCGCAGTTAAAACAAATCTTGAGGTCAAACTTCAGGCCCATTCGCTCAGACGCGGGTCAGTGTTAAATTATTCAGCCAGCCGGGGACTGCAGAGACGGACCAGATCAAGCAAATCGAGTGATGCCAGTAACACGCCAGAGACCCAGCAGTATCCACTCCAAAAGACTGTAAACAACATCCATTTTCAAGCCACAGACACTTGTTTATCGAAGTACCAGCGACCAGCACAGATGTTGTGAAAAACAGAAAATAACATATTTCTCACACAACATCTCAACATGAGGGTGAAGGAAAGTGAAATAAATAGGGGCCGGGCTGAACTTTGATCTCACTGATCAGTTAGTCGCTTTGAATTTGATGGTATTTGCTGTGTTTCTATGTGGTTTGGGATTCTTTGGGAAACCATAGTGTTGGATGAGCTGTTAGACAACAGTGCGACTATCTGTCAACCCTGATCCAGCACCATCAAACAATGGACAGGACTTGTATGGTGCTTCTCTAGTCTTCCGACCACTCGAAGCGCTTTAACACTACGTGTTATCACGACAGGGGCTTCCTTGCAAAGTGCCACCTGCTCATCAGCACTCTAACTAGCGTCCATACACCGTAGGCACAGTAACGGAGAGCAATCTTGCCCAAGGACACATCGACATGGACTAGCGGAGCCGGGGATTGAATCCTCTGATTATAGGACTACCCTGCTCTACCACTGAGCTACAGTCGCCCCATGTCTTAGTCCTGATCCATCTATCATATCCCGTCACTCAGTGAATTGTAATGTTGATTATTGCAAATATATATGAAAAGACAAAATCTCCAGATGGGAGGCAATCCTACCACCTGACTTATGAAGGAGGAAAAACAATGTAAAGTGGGGGCGAAGTAATAAGAACCTGCAGACACACTGGCTTTTATATGAATCTGTACTGAGGAACAGCGGTGCGTTGAGCTAAATGTGCTAAACATTACCACGCTAAAAGGATCACAGTAAAAATGCTAACATGCTGATGTTAGGCAGGTAATGTTTATCATGTTCACCAACTTAGCCCGAAACTGCTGAATAAAATGCTTTTCTTCTTAATATAGCTGCAGTGTTGGTCAGAGTAAATCATATTTTGTTGTTACTTTGCATCCACCGGACCTCATTAGTCTAT
Source organism: Cebidichthys violaceus (assembly GCF_023349555.1). NCBI lineage: Eukaryota > Metazoa > Chordata > Actinopteri > Perciformes > Stichaeidae > Cebidichthys > Cebidichthys violaceus. The sequence continues at coordinate 5,151,938 of NW_027176395.1, read as the reverse complement.
CATTAGCTGCCAAGTGATCAATTTGTATTTTCAACATTTTTCCCGTATCAACATATTTTACCAGATGCTAAAATTTCCAGCTTCAGAAAGTCAATTCAGGATGTGATACACAGTGTGATGGTCCCGGATCATCTGTATGTGAGTGGAGACTAGATCCATCAAGACTTCTTTTCTTGAGATTTCCTGTCGTACTTCCTCAAAGGTTTCCGGTCCCCAAACGTTAGTCTTGAGACTCCTGAGTGACAGGTAAGACCGAGATCATTACATGCATGGAGAAAAGGATGACTATTATCATACATACAGAGCACATGTATGTTCAGCTCTTAAGGGACACGCGTAGAGCCCATTTCAATTCCCGGCTCCCATGGCTGCTAGCTTCCTAGGCCGCCCAGCGCACCAGTCCACCTTATTAATCCCAACCAAGGAGTCCATTTCAGTCAGGGTATCTCCTTCGGCTTTGCCTTTACACTGCCGTCACCCCTCCTTCTCCATTCCCAGGCAAAGCCAGGGTTAACATGCTAATTCCATTTTATGAGCTCTGACGGAGCCCACTATTCCACACTTACATCTGTTCAACAATTATTAGACCGTTTTTTGCAATAAAAAATTCAACACCCCCGAGTGTCACGCAGGCAAAACCTGAGAATGTATGCAGTGAATGGAATGGTTAATTTCTCAAAGGGAAAAGGGAAGGGCTAACAGATGAGATTTGCTTTGAGATTCTGCATTTTAATGAGCCATAGCTGGATGACTTTGCTTGGCCGGGTAAAGCATAGGACAGAAATACAAAACTAACGTTGAACATTAACTTAGCTTAAAAACAACAACAATTGATTGACTTACCCTGCTGTGCAGGGACATTGTTATTCCTGTATATGTTTGTCCTTCACGTGAGTCAAAGCGTGGGGTGGCTGACGCTTGCATTTGGACCTGTTAGCTTATCCCTCGATATTCACAATACTGCACAGACTATTTTTCTGTTCATGTCTCTTTTGATATTTCAGAACTATTTTTTCCAGAAATTTGCTATCATCTCCGCAAAAGCTTGCGGGCCTAGCAACAGTAACCTTAGGGGGAGTGGCTTAGCGAAGGATCAAGTGAATGGAAACATGTGTGGTTATTTTGTTCTACTATATTTGTGTTCAAAAGTGGGAAAAGATGAAGAATTCAATAGTTTCTACAGACAGTAAGGAAGTTATTCTCTAGTAGGTAAATCCAATAATTCTTATTTACACATCTAAAAAATGCATTGTGTTTTCAATCATGTTTAATTTAGTATCCAGGTAACACAACTCTAAATGACACATGCTAAACAGCAGCTGTCCACCCTCCATCTGTAGAGAGATAAGACGTGTTAAATCCTGAGTTCCAGCACTTTTCACCAGGGCATTGGTAGCCCTGCCTGAGCGGCCTCATTAACATATAGCACTATGTGAAAAATGTGTGAAATAATGTGAAAGAAAATGTAAAGGCAATACCCCACTTAATGCAATTGCTGAGCCTTAATTGATGAATCTACTTTGTCATGTCCACGCAGGGAGACTGGTGGAGGAGCCGCCATGACAGATATCTTTAATAAAGTTGCTCTTCACGTGTCAGGATATATGATCATAATTGCCTGCCCGGGAATCATTTTTAAATCAGTATCTCCTGTGTGAGACAGGAGGAAGAGAAGACCCCCAATGTGCAGCTGGACCAGGAGAAATGACTGGATGACACATTTGAGCTGCAATCAATTCCATTCTAAATTAGACATGATAGAGTCCTAATTAGACTGAACAGATATAGAGATAATCAAATAGTTGCTTATTAGCCGCGTTAAGCTTGGAATGAATATACATTTATAGAAACCATTGTACATTTATGGATGGCACACCTTATGGCTTGTAGGAACCTATGTGTGAGGATAATGATAGTAGTGAGGAGAGGGATGATGAATATCTGCTCAAGGCCTAATGGGGGCTTTATTCAGATGAGGGCCAGGGAGCCGGACGGCCACCTTCACCCCCCCGGAAAGTATAATTCCCCGAATCCCTTTGACCCCCCCTGCACCCCACAACCACGCATACCACCTACCTCCTCAACTTGACAGGCTGGAGGGATGACCCTGAGAATCACATTATGTATATTTCTTTAGCGGTTTCTGCGCATTTGCATGTGGAAGACAGTTAAAATAAGGCCATAAATCAGCGGGCAAACATATAAATGGATTTGCGGTGAGATTGAAACCCCCGGCGAGTCTCCTGAGCAAATATTTCAAGCCTTCGTCGTCGGCAGGCTCGGAGATACCAGCTGTCATTAACTAGCCCGGGCCTCTCTGACCACTCGGCTTGTACTTTCGCTTCATTACACAACCGGGGGGGGGGGGGGACTGGCTGCCCCAGTAAATATACCTGCACATTTTGATACATGCTTTGTTATCAGGGGAGAAGCACTTAAAGCCAAAGCTTTATCTTATTTCTTCAATAAGTTGTTTGTCTAATGTAAAGGAAGCAACATTGTCTGAAACACTGTCTTTGTCCAGCGTGTCTATCTGTCAAAACCTGATGTTATACAATGCAGTGGGATAAGTAATTGGCAGTTTAATGTATGCTTGCTGTATATTTCTCATCATCATCATTAGGAACAGCAGGGCTACACCACAGGAACTTACATTTATTGGTTGAATCCTAAAACAAGTGTGGAGGACTCATAGTCTTGCATACTGGAAGACTGGAGGGCCCCATTGTCCAAATCCACATCATGGTAAGCGTATCGTCTGCTGACTTTCCGTAGACTTTCAGAAAGTCTGTTCTGGTGCAGAGACTTCGTTCAGAAGATTACCCACTATTGATTGCAATATTGATGTGACAAATGTAAAAACAGAAACATAAAGTGAAGCAAACTACCATTTAGATAAATAGCATAAATGTAAGGAGAAGCGCACCTGCTTCTTTTTAGGAACTCATTTCATATATTTTGATCCTGTCCTGGATCTTTATTCCATACGAAGAAGCACAGCATGTGGGGATTCATGTCTACACGTTTGATCTGGGGCTCTTTTTCTGCACTTTAAGTCAGGTTTCCACCGCATGGTACGACCCTGCTTGACTCGACTTGACTCACTTTTAAGATAAGAAAAGATTGTCATTTATAAGGGCCACAGCACAGAAACTTCCAGTATTACTTAATAAATAAGTGAACCGTAAACTTAACCTGCTCAGTTATAACAAATGTGTGTACAGTTGTCCATGTAACTATGGTCATATAGTTCAAATTTGTGATATTTTAATAATTCAATTAATTTTGAAAAAGAATAATGTTTTATATTAATGTGTTTCGGCTGACCTCCAGAAGGACATTAACCTTAACAACTAGACAAAAACAAATCTCACAGAGAAATTAAATGCACCATCTTGAGCTGCTGTTTGAAACCAAAACCCTTTTCGGTCGAACTTTTGTCGAAGCATTAAAGGGGCTTGTTGTTCCTCCAATCACACAGATGCCTCTTTGTCATCATGCAGCCGTCCAACATGCCATAGCAGTCCAGTACAGACTACCCAAGTCATCGCAGAGCATCAACCAGCGAGGCCCAGATGTTCTCCAGCAGCTGAGTGAGGGAAAGCATGGCATGTCCAGTCAAAGAAGCAGCATCTTCCATGTTGGCCAACACCTGCCTTTACAGCTGCTCCGCCTCGGGTTCCATCTCACTGCATCCACAACAACTACGGCAAAGAGAGAAACATCTTGATAGAAGTTGTTGGAAGCCACCCTCCACCGGTGAAGTTGTCAGGCTCACATCTGCCTCTGGCAGGAGACAAGGAGAAGAGGTGGCTGCTATTGACAAATGGATAGATTTGGTACGCTTGGCAAGGATTCGTCCAACTGTTGGTTGTTTCTAATTATGGTCAAATGTGCATTTGGAACTGGAAGAGGGTGATTGCACAATTATTTACTGGCTTCTCATTTCTGTGTTTGATTTCACAATTTAGCTGTAAACAACATCTTGTCTTCTGTTTGTGTGATCTGATTCTTGTACTTTCCATGGTGATGTGCAGTCTCGTGGTAAATAATTGATCTAAAACCTTCCATATAAAATGCATGGTCACTGAATTGTTTCATGCTACGAGTTAACCCAAAAGTTCTCCCCAAATTGTCAAATGGAGGGTGTAAAGGATCTTAACTGCATGGATAACAGAATGAGAACTGCCCATTGTAGGGAAAAGAAGTGCCTTCAATAGCGTCAATTAGCAGAGAGTGCAAAGCCCCAGATTTTGGGCTGTATTTTTAAGGGGATTCTGTCTCACTGTTTAGGCAATGTGCAAATGCCTGGGTAGTGCCTGATGCATTTCATCAAGCTCAAGTAATCTACTTTTACAGACACTTTGGGCGAGTGCTGTACACCATTAAAAAATATCAAGACACCAAGAATCTCAGTAAATAGTGCGTTGTTTTAAACACTTTTTAAATCCAATAACACATATACTACAACCAACTCTCCATTTATAGAGCTCTTCAAAAGCAACTTACAACGTGATTCACAAGGCAGGAAAAATAAGATTTAATTAAAAATAGTGCAGATATACAAGAAACAAGATCAAATGTATTGATCACCTACATCTGCTGATTAAGGCTATGGTATTCCCCAGAAGAAGGAATCTAGTTAAAGGAGCTTGACTTAAGATGCTTTTCACACCTACATATATGTGTGGACTGTTTATCTATATATCTCTGTATCCAGGGACATAGTGTGGACACATGCGATTTTAGGGGATGTGGAGGTTTATGCAACCTGTTAATATGAGTAAGTTCTAATTCTGGTTCAAATCTGGTATAGAAAAAGTCAACCAGTATAGTGATCAGTGAATAGATCATCTTTTAGTTTGAAATGCATTCAGGCCATATTTCTACATTGTCACATCCTGGGTTGTGTACAGTATGGTCTTATGTAACCATTTGGAGTATTATAAGAAATGTGTGGTGTGTTAACATCTACATTTGAACACCACGCAAGTTTTGGTGGACCGTACCAACTTTTTATTGGACAGAATGTGTTATTGTGTCTTGGGATTTACTGGTTTACGATGGAATTATTGGACTATTTTAATCTTTATTTTACTTGTTTAATAGTTGTAAAGGGCATGAATATGAGTGTGATGTGATATATTGTCTGGTTAAGATATTTTCTTGTTGTGAATTAATGGTTTAAAAAGTGGAACATGAAACACAGTTAGATGGTGGTTATGTTTGCCTTGCAAAGATATTAATAAAAGCGAATAAAACGACATCATCAGCCTAAGTGGAACTTTGGTATTAATGACATAAAACTAATGACATTACTATCAGCCTCAGCTGTGCTTTGTACTTAGAGCTAATAACCAAATGTTAGCATGATGAACATGGTGAACAGTATTCCTGCTAAACATCAGCATGCTAACTTCATCATGTTATCATTAGCATGCAGATGTTAACATTTAGCTCAAGCACTGCCTAAGTACAGCCTCTCAGAGCTGTGAGCATGGCTGTAGACTCTTAGGGCCCTATCACACACCCGGTGCAAAGCGCAGCACAACTGCCATTGGTAGTTTCAAACCGGTGCAGCTGTCATCTTCCTGTCCAATGCCCTCGTTGATAGCAGCAAATGTACTTCTACCCATCTGTGTGCCCATGGTTGGTCTTAAAATGAGGCAGCAGAAAGTTATTGAACCATTGACCAACAAAATCCTGGTCTAAAGTCAATGGTGTAGTATCTTCCAGCTATTTAAGGGCACATTATTCAGATAGGTTCACAATGTGCCATACACTCTGCTTGTTACACACAAGTAGAGTGCAGCAGCGCTACTCCACCTCAGTTAAATAGGTTTTTGGTGCCTTTGCTCATATGCAGTCAAATGGAGTAGTTGATAGGACAGAGGATTGGGAGACGACGAAGGCAGAGGGTCCACCAGCCAAGGACTACCTGGACCTTCCCTCCCGTCACAATATGCCACAACAACATTAATTCAGTACCTCAATGGATAAACATAATAGGAAATTAGTCAATATAAGACAATTCTAGGGCTGCACCTAACAGTTACAAGCTTTGAAGCTTCATTCAGAATGTTGAAATTTGAATTCTAAATTAAATTTGTTTGAATAGGGAGCTATGTTATATGGTTAGAACTAGCATATACGACAAAAGCAATTATTATCCAAAGCTGCATGCAGGACTCATGACGTCAGTCATTTCTTTCATCCATTCATCCATTCATCCATCCATTCATTCATCCATTCATCATTTATCCATTCATCCATTCATCCAACCATCCAACCATCCATACATCCATCCATCCATCCATTCATCCATCCAACCATCCATACATCCATCCATCCATCCATTCATCCATCCAACCATCAATCCATCCAAATATCCATCCATTCATCATCCATTCATCCTCCAACCATCAATCAATCCATCCCTCCATTCATCATCCATTCATCCTCCAACCATCAATCAATCCATCCATCCCTCCATTCATCATCCATTCATCCTCCAACCATCCATCCATCCATCCATTTAGTTCCAGCTACTCAAACTATCAGGATTATTGCTTGTAAACTGAATATCTTTGGCTGTTGAAATTGTTCATAGACATATAGTTGAGTTAACATGTCTTTGACGGTGTCAACTAGCAAACTGGCAAAAGCTGAACATTACACCCTTTCTAATAAAGTGACCACTGAGTGTATGTAGACATATACAAACACACATATGTACCCACATATATGAATATACACACATAGCCATAGATACTAACAAGGCTACTTGGGGAAATCTCTTAAAATGTAATAAATAAATTAAAAAAACAATGTTGTTGTGCATACTGAAACATTTCCTCTCTGGTAATACACATTCAGTGAGGCTGCATCTCTCAGCTCATGACTTCCTGTTTACTATGTGTGGCAGCCTCTCAAATGAGCAAAATAAATGAAAACACATTACATTTGAATTAATATCAAAACGAAAGGGAGGCGACACCTAATCGCCATGTAAACACAGAGATGGCGCTTCCAGCTCTCCTCATTATTTATGGGAGTGGACACATCCTCGTCACATTACATTAGAGAGCAGGGAGGCGGGCCGTGTCGAGGTCAGCACGAAGATCCTGCAGCATGTGACACATCAAGCACACACAACCACAGCTGACTGCCTGCTGTTTCACTGGCATCCTGATGGACTATAACATGTCTCAGAGCAACAACTTTATACATGTCACGTATAAGCTTTGGAAAGTTTTCAGCCAGCTACACTGGATGTCTGTTGTGAGGTGTCACATATGACATGAAGCCAAATCAAGGCCGCACAAAGTTGGAGAAAGACAACAACTGCAGATAAACACACAAATAACTGCTAAAGGCACAACCCAGTAGGCAGAAAGAATGCTGGCATTGTTTGTTACTGCAAACCAGTGATACGTTGAACGTCAAATATAAAACAATATGAAACAAATATTCAATATGGTTAACGTTCTGAAGCAAAACTACTCGTTTAAGATTGAAAATAGATCATGGTTTGTTTTGAAATGATAACCATAACGACGTCACTAGCATCAATACATAAATACTTCTATAATATAAAATAAATAATTTCTTACATAACCCCTCTTAACCCCGTAATGAGTATACCAAAGTTACGTAATTTCTGAAAAGTCTTTGTTTACTTTTGGTTTCAGACAAGACAGGAACAGCGGTCTCCTGAGTAAAAGTCCTGTGTTTTCAATAATTAAATTACCTTCTATTGTCTTTGTATCAAGAACATTTTATGTATTATAAGCTGCAGTGAAATGCTTCTTTAAAAAAACTATTGTACAGCAAACACATTAAAAAATACTGCACCAAAGTCATATAAATAAAGCTTAAAATTCACATCATGGTGACAGCCGTGGCCGGAGGAATTTTGTTTTCGGGTTGTCCGTTCGTCCTTAGGTTCTGTTTGTCCGTTCCATTCTCATGAACGCCTGGAGGGAATTTCTTTAAATTTGGCAAAAAATGTCCACTTGGACTCAAGGGTGAACTGATAAGAATTTGTGGTCAAAGGTCAATGTCCCCTTACAAAACAAGTTTTTGGCCAAATCTCAAGAATGAATATGCTAATTGGCAATGACAATTACACACAAATGTCAAATAGGATAAAATGATGAAGTGATGACACTTCCATCTCAGTAATGGATGTAAACTGCAACTTCACTTGTTGATGAAGGCATACAGCCACCAGGCGGTAATTCTAATTTAGTCATATATTGGTGAGGACGCCCTTTGTTCATCTTGATTTAAATTTAGCTGAAGTTTAACGTAAGTCTGATGTCATACTTTCTTTTTGTTCAACAATTTCCATGAAAAGATAAAACCAACCATTTGTTCGTCCAACTCTCAATACTTTCTGATGTCCTGTCTGTGGCTCTCAGCACCGAGCCCACTGGTTCCCACTGAAAACGGAAATCTTTAAAAAAACATTCAACAAATATATAGCTTTTCACTGTAGTTTTTATCAAACAAACGAGGAAATAGCGGATTTGTTAAGGGACTATTTCCAGTGGCGGATCAATACTAATTTGCTGCTCTAGTTGGTATTTGTGGCAACAGGATGGTGTATGTTGGATTGAGTCAAAATAAACTAAAGTGTGTGTGTTTGTGGTAATGAAGGAATTCATAATATTTGCTTTGAAGCAGACAAATATCGGCCCTGTGACAATGCAGTCACATCACATTTCAGAAGATGGTGTCCAAGCAAATAAGCTAATTGAGGTCAGATAGTAAGTAGTCCAAAGTCATGACAGTTACGTTTTTAACCATGAGATCATTTATATTTCAGCTTGATACTGTTCGGCTAAGAATGATTTAAATAGAATCAAATCCACTTTACTTTAGTCTTTACCTATCTTTCTCTGGTCTTAGTAGTTTTGAAAAAGGTGATGACATTTGAGAAGTATGAAAACATCCAATAGCAACACCACATTGCCATGAGGTTTTCATCCAACAGCGAGTGGCGTGAGTGCCCATGCATTTGCATACATGTGCATGTGTACAGTACGCATTGGTCTCACTGGACCCCATAAACGGATTCTTATTTAAGTACCTTTAATTACTTTAGTTAAAAACCAAGGATCAGCGTGGAATGAGTGATGTGCTGAGTGTACGAGTGAAGTATAAATAAGTATATAAGTACGAGTGATGTGCTGTCTTGTTTAAATCTAATGCAGAGGTGTGAGCTACTGCAGTTTAAAGATGCTAGTATGCATCCAAACACTGTCTTGTTTGTGGGTGTGGGGGAATTTTCAAATATCGTTGTCAATTATCATTATCATACGCATTCGACACTCGACCGTACACAGCACAATGCAGGCACATTTGGTCCGGTATATTTAATTGTCCTACATTCAAATGTGTTTACTCTCCTCGCCGGCGGAAGAAAGAAGAGTCGAAGTGTCCGAGGAATGCAAATTGAGACGGTTGCAAATGGAATTTCTACAATATCAAGCCTTGTTAACGCAGGAGTCGCAAAGCACTAAGGACAATCAAGACACCTTGTCACTTGCTTTTTTTATCTTGTGCTTTTTTTCATCTCCCACCTCCTTGTGAAGAGAAAGCACTTTGAATCTGCTAGTTTTTCTCCCGAATTTACATAACAAAGCCCCCAAGAATAAGGTAGAGATGTGATGAAGCAGCCTCCACTACTGCTTCTGAACACCCATCAACATGCCTCAGACACACACACACACACAAACACACACACACACACACACACACAGATGGAGGCGTGTGCGCATACACACATATCCACATGTATTCTCTCCTTTTTTTTATCTCTCAATAAAACTATCTGACAACCAAAACCCCAAAGATCTCAGATGCATGGCTTCACACGGCGGCTACGCAGTCAGCAAAATAAATTGAAAGCATTAAGAGAAAGTAAAAAAAAGTGAGAGACAGAGGAACAGAGAGAGAAAAGAAAACATAAAAACAAAATAACCTCTCTGCACCAACTACAATCCCCCCACTGTCACCTACATATAACCCCCCTTTCCCCACCCCCTCCCCCACCCCACCCTCAGCCCAGCACAGCTCCCCACTTGGAAAGAAACGGGATGAAATGACATTATGCATATGAAAATGTCCAGAAAGATGTTTGATTTATGTATGCATTAGATGCAAATTCTATTACGGGACACAAGGCGGGCTGTGAGATTTCCCACTGAACACTTGGCTGCCCTGATCAAACCCCATCTCATTAATTCAGACAAGAGGGGAGAAAGATAGAGGGAGTGAAAGAGGAAGAATTGGAAGAAATTTACAACCCAGACATAGATTTCTCAAAAAAAAAGCAAGGGAGAGGGGTGTTGGTGGAGGGGCCAAATCACATCCATCCCTCTGAGGCCGAAGCCGACTGTTGTAGAGGAGAACCAAGAGCCTGTCCAGTTGGCAACAGAAACAGTTGGATGGGATAGAAGATGGAGACACAAATCAGTTTTTACATTTGTTAAGCATTTTGAATAATATACTCAAGAAGACCAACATTGTGGGACTCATACCTATTTGTGTTGGATGAGTAGTTCAATATGAATCTCAGGAAAACGCCTACTTTGTTACAACCCGTGTCTGGCCATCTGTTCTATCAGTTCTAACAGTACTCCCTAAAATAACTCATGTGGTCGGGTGACGTGGTGATATTGCTAAAAATAAGTTTGACAGGGCAAGAAACACAACAGTCAGACTCTCAGACAGGTTCAATCAATCAATCAAAATGTATTTCTATAGCACCTTGCGTACAGGGCAGTGCAATTCAAAGTGCTTTGCAGATGACTGACAAGCCGATGTGAGGCCGTACAAATGTAAAGAGTGAAAAGATATGAAACGTATGACCACTGGAAATCAAAGATATTTGGAAGAAAAAATATAAGCTAATAGCAAAATAATGACCCAAAGTGTGTGTTTGGGTCATTTGCGCCTAGTTAAACTTTGACCTGCAGCAGTTCACATAAGGAATTATTAGGAACTTCACTGGTGAGATCCCTGTTTGCTTGTGTACTACCTATATGTCAGCATGTGTCGCCCAATCTGGACAATACATTTGGTAAGTGCAATGTCATCTTTAACCAAAGAACCAATGGTCAGAGTTTCAAAAGTTAAACACAAGTTTTTCCAAAATGTCAAATATTGATGGACTTCTCTTCAACATCAGGAATCACATCATAAAGCAGGTCTAGATGCTGTTTAAATACTGTGAAAGTATAAAAAAAATGCTTACCACGCTGCCAGAATTCAGAAACTTTGCTTTTAAACGAGCCGTCAGGACATCTGTAAGGTTGTGATGTCACAACTATACAGTCACCGGTAGAAAAGACTCTTCACACACAGTGTCCCTGGCTGCAATGACGCTGTGAAGACGCCGACAGCTCCGATGCGGAAGACCAAAAAACGATGACCAATTAGAACAGGAAGGGGGCTTAAAGAGACGGAAACGCTCCGTTTAAGCGTCTGACGGTAAATACAAGTATATTCACACTGACAATACAAGAAAAGCTACGTTTTTTTGAGCATTAAAGCATTGAAACATGTTCAAGTAGAAACCCAAAATACAAATGAGCATAATATGTCTCCTATAAGTGCAGAGCTAGAGTCAGAATATGGTTCACCTATCTCAGAGCCAGCTGTTTCCCCCTGTTTCCAGTCTTTATGCTATCCTTGTCCAGCTCTGAACTTAACACTTAGTGAAGATTCATATCAGTCTCCGAATCTCTGCCTTAAAACAAACAACACAAAATAAAACATATTACTCTTCGTGTATTAAAACTAGCATCAACAGTGAAGTGAGCAGTGGAGTGGACTTCATATTTCCATTAAATCCTCCATTTCCTGTCAGTTCATCTGTCCATATGATCACATGTCACATCAAAAAAGAAATAAGAGACAAGGTGAGATGGTGATAGAGAGCTACTGGCTGCTGCAGGTGATGCAGGTCGCTCTCTCTCTCTCTCTCCCTCCCTCTCGCTCTCCCCTCTCTTTCTCCCATCACTTCCTCCAGCAGCCCCTCGTATGATTGAGGTCAGACGGGGAATTCTTCCCTGGCCTAACTAATGTGATTGCATCAGAGCAATACCCTTAAACGACATCACACCCCTGATCTGCATACTAATTGGCCCTGCTCTCTCCTTGACACTGACCTTGGGAGAAAGAGGCCTTCATTCCCCCTAGGGTGGATGATGTGTGTGTTGGTGTGTGTGTGTGTGTGTGTGTGTGTGTGGGGGGGGTCTTTTGAGGAGGGGGCAAAAAAATAAAATACGGCGTCCGTCCATTGCTCACATTTCCATGCAAAGACGCCCTCGCTCTGCATAACCTCTTCCCGCCTTGCCTCATGGTACACCGACCCCCTCCAACACCACCACCACTCATACGCACACATACATATGCACCCTCACCCTCTGCCACCCCTATCTCTCCTCTCTATGCATCAATGCAAATTATAACAATGGCCGAGGCTTTATTCGGCAGGGGTAAGCCTGCGTGACCTTCTGTGACGGGGAGCAGCAGAGACAAAAGGCCATTTCTCTCTGAATAAGCACATGGACAGCAGCGTCTCCCCATCCCGGGGGGGGGGGGGGGGGGGGGGGGGGGGGGGGGTAGATAGGGGCCACATGCAAAAGAGGCCACAATTGTAAGCATTTTTTAAAGCAAAAGAGGGCAGAATGGAAATGAATGCAGAGCGATGCAGTGAGGAGAGAGCCCCGGCCCTTTGGAGACCGCTGACGGAGGACGAGTCGGGTTTGTTGATCGAGACTTAGCTCTGCGGAACTGACAAGAGAAGCTGGCTGAGAAATTTGCATGTTTTATTTATGTATTTTCATTAGAAATAGATTGGTATGCTCTCCCGGCTGGCGGCTTGTCGGCTGCCATGTAGCCAGTATATCCCGTGTTGGAATCCTGCGAGGAATCTGTTCTTGCAAATGCCACCCTTCTCTCCTTAATGTCAGTGAATCAGAAAGGCCAAATGTGACACAATCTTGTAAGGGGGAACACATTACAGGACCAAGTTCAACTAAATAGGATCAAAATCATTTGAATGCAGAATGTAAGCAAAGTCTCTAGAAGTGCTAAAAGAGTCAGTACGCTTCAAACTAAGTGCTTGTTGGATCGTCCTACAACACCTGACACTTGTGAGACCACGGATGATACTTAGTACAGCCAAGTTTGTTTGAAGCACACTGAATCCTCCCATCAAAGTTGACTTGCTGTAGATTTCTTTAAGACATTATGCCTCTCATCAAAAGGCGTCTTCAGTTCTGTCCCTTTTGGAAGAGAGGCAAATCATTCTCATGAAATCGAGTCCAAGTCTAATTTGATAAAGTGAAAACTCGTGGCAAAAGGTGATATATTACACATTGGTCTTTGTTGTAATCATTTAGCCACTATAATAAAGGGGAATTCATCCCCTTGGTTGTGGACATTGATTGCCTACCAATCCACCAGAAGCACTTGTTTTGTGTGACGTTGCTGTCGGATCCCAGAAGCTGTTCCTCGAATGTTTTTTTTCTTTATTTATCTGGTGTGCAGTTAGATTTGGTGGAAATAATGGTTTTATGTAACTCTCTTTCACGGAGCTCTAAAAGATTCCTAGCAGCAACAAAACTTCTGCTAGGTGAGTTAATCACATTAGATCTTAGTTATTAAGCCAACCAAACTGAAGGCTTCAACACAACAGATTAAGTTGGGTGGTGGAGAAGCTGTGGCATGATAATTGAGTGAGTCAGTATTGCCGGTTTATAATGGCTGTGCAGTAGACCTACATGATCGGACGTTACAAGTCAACTGTTTGTCCGTTTTTTGGGGGGGGGGTTTTGGGGGGGGGGTTGCTTGAGGGCGGCGGCTTTTTGATGAGAGTGGTGAAACTGAACCAAACCAGTTAGTTTGAACAATGAGCTGAAAGATGATGAAATGCATATGAAAAGCCACAAAGCAGCGCTTTTTTCTATTGTAGAAACCTTTAATTACACATTAAAATATGGAACCCAACCTCAACCATGTTAATATCCTTTGATCGTAATAGTACAAAAAGTTCATAACATATTTGGTGAAATTCTACCGTCATTTCTTGTTTGTTACCATAGTTGCTGATACTTCTCTGTGGGTTTTGTGGTGACAAAAAGACTCGTTTGAGTCATTTGAATCATCGTCAGGATAAAAAAAAAAATACTGATTAGCTTCAAGAATTTGCTTTTAAATTTGCTTTTAGATTTCTGCATTCTTGGGACATAAACTCTGACAAACCATGATCACAGCTCTGTGGTCTTTCTGCAGTCAAAATGAAGCATTCCTATGCTTTGTTGAATTTGATGTGTTGTCAGTGTTTGAAGCCCTTGCCTTTGTGCATATATTGAGTCGCTGCTCCCAACACATGAGCAGGTTGTGTTGTTTTTTTTCTGAATGCCTAACATGTGTACGCTAAACAGCCTAGATCTTGAAGCATGCTAATTCCCTGACTAACCGTATGCTAACTAGATGGCTAGATTTGGCTTTCAAAAATGGTTTTGACACGGAGAACATCCAAAGCGTTTGGTCTGCACCAAGCCCCTCTGTACATACATGATATATGACAACAGAGCCCATGCACTCCAGTATCTTTTTGTTCACCTTCATTCTCATATTCTTTCTGTTTGGGCATTCCTGGGTGTGCATGGGCCTTCTGCACATTTCCATACATATAGGGAAAAGATTTTTGAGCACACAGACAAATGGCCATAGTGCTGCAGTTATCAGTGTATAAGAGAACATTTCAGAGCCGAGGTGTCGGACAACTTCTCTGAAATGTACCGTTATCGCAAAACAGATGAATTTGCTCCGGCAGTGATTATTCCTCCGCTGCAATCTGGAAGCCTCCCGTACTTTCTGTGGAACAGGAAAAGCATCAGAGGAGTCCCAGAGTGTCCTCGGGTTAAAGCCTGCATCTGAATCTCACACTGTTACAGGCGTGAGATTTTCCTTTGCTTGTATTGGTGTTACTGCTACGCTGTGAGATGTGTGGAAATTCTGAAGAGGTGCAGTTGGCTTTGGCTATTTTGTCATTTTCACATTCTGTATAATTCCGCCGAATTCTGCACCACGGACATGAACCGTCCCCTTTTTATTCAAATCAAGAAAAAAATGCAAGGAGAGCACTCTTATTATTCCGTACGGGATTTAGCTTTTTGTCTCTCCAGCTGTGATTATAGGGATCGTTTTGTCTGAGAGCTCAGCAGGTTTAATCAAGCTCGGATAATTTCACAATGCCTCGTAATGGGGTCCCTGAAGACGGAACCTGCTCCCGTTTTCACAGGTTTTCGCAGGGATGGAAAGAAAAAAACAAAAAACAGGAACCTTTTAACAAAAATCCCAGCCTGCACTGGAGCAGGAGCGAGCAAGGAGCTATTTTAGCATCCTGCCTGCTGCCCTTGGGACCAGGCATTACATAGTCCCCCCCCACCCCCCCCCCCCCCCCCCCCTCCCCACGCGACACACACACACACACACACACACAAAAGCCCTCCATCCATATACACACTGCAGGCCCTGTGCACTTCCCCTTAATGTCTGGCAATTTGCCAGGTTGTCATTGACAAGGTAAGTGTTGATTTCAGTGGCAACGATAGGCAAAGCAAGAAGGGAGGGAAACTTCAGAACAATGAAACACTCCTTTGGAGTTTTTTTTTTTTTTTTTCTTCCTCTTTCTTTTTCTCCCTCACCTCCTCCTCCTCCTCCTCCTCTGGAAAAGGAGAAAGGTGTCACTTTGTGACAAGTGAATTGTTTTTTCTTCTCTCCCTCCCCACCCTCGCTGTGATAGCGTCGACGATGGAAAGTTTGTGGAGTTGCGTTCTTTGCAGATAGTTTGACCTACTTAGGTTAGAACTGCACACCTTACAGAACGCCTTCAGACTCTATAGCTGCAACCTGGTGGAGGACGATCTCGAAAAGATTAGAGCAGGTAAACAATGTATGCATGAGCTAATATTTCATTATTTATATTGTATATGAAAGTTTTGTTTTGACACTGAATAGGGTAAAAATAAACTACTAGAAACCACCATGAAACTTCCCCAGATTATTACTTACATTAAGAGAATCATTTTCATGTTAAAAGTTTTAGGAAATGTTCTCTTTAAATATGTAACTGAGGCATTATCTTAATAAACAAGTGCTAATTTACACAAATGTCGAGAACAGAAAAACAGAGCGTTGCATAGAGCCAGGTTATTCTTCTTTCATTCTGTTGACATATATGAGACAAAAGTTTTTTTGGAGGAAATTTTGAATATCTCTTTTTATCCTTTTAAAAATCACAACATACTGGCAACAGCAAAAACAATGTTGGCATGCTTTTAGGAATAAATGCAGGCCATGAACGACATATCAACAAACCCCTCTGACCTTTAATGATATGTATTGTAGAATTCCATTCATTTTGAAAGACTCTACAGGTGAATAGGGTTAAAGAAAATCACGTCTCACATATATATTTTGTTGAAATATTAAAACCAAAAACTAGTTTTGGTTTATCATTCCATCACATGTAACTATTCCAGATGTTTTGCATTTAATTTTATACAAAGTTGTTTCAACTAATATTCATTCATATTTCTGCAGTGCAGACGGATCACCTGTGTATATATATATATATATATATATATATATATATATATATATATATATATATATATATACATATATATATATATATATATATATATACAGACCCATTATGATGCCATGCACAGTCATTATGAGTGACATATTGTATTAAAGTTATGGCTGATTCAGTGTATTTAACCTCACACATTCACAGCATACAGTACAAACTTCATTCATATTTAAAATGTTTGGCGTTTTCAGACCCACATACGCTCCCACTGGATCTGTTCAGCCAATTTACATTAAGGTTAATGAGCTGTCATGTGATTGCTGTATAAAGAAACATCATGCAATTAAGCATCAGAGCTCACAGAAAGCACTCATCTTCTCCAGGAGACGCTTGACTAATACAATGATGTGGGTTTGAATGATGTTTGTGAGGTTGCAGAGGTTAAAAAATACAAATCCAAAGTGAACTCTGAGGAGAAGACGGTATGTTTCTATTTTATTCTACTCCTCCTGAAAGACCAGCAACACACTTTGAAATAGAATGTCTTGTTGACGTAGCATCTACTCATTTCTGGATTTAAGTCTTTTTTTTTAACTAACAATAGACTTTCAGGAGAGCTAACAAGTTTGTATAGAAGATGTCATTAATTGAAAAGAAGTCGTGTCAAATGAGAATGTGAAGTCATTTTAATTATTGTATTTGACTGCCTCGGGCTATTTTGACCCAAACATATCACAGCGTATCATTCTCTGCTCTCCGTCATGCATGTGGAAGTGTAAGGTTGTCACAACTCACATTTCAATAAACGCTCTAATAGAAAAAGACAAAGATTTGAAATTGTTAAATGAACATAAGACACTGCAGCAAATAAACAGTGTTATTTATTTCATTTTTACTTTTTATTTTGGATAAATGAAAAGGAAACAAAATGATAACATTGCCCTATCTATCCTACTGATAAAAGAGTCATTGGTAAGGTATGCCTATATGATGTCACCAAGTCATCCTGGCTTACACATCTTTACGTCTCTCCTGACATCAAGGTTCATGTTGTGGTCATTCATTCTTAAGCCCTTTACCCAGCGGGAGCCTTTCTGTTCCTGTGATTAATTTACACGTCAATATATTTTTACTCAAACTGTTGTTTTTTTTAAGTACGTTTACACAAAGCGTGAATATTACTCTGTGAAAAGGCGACATCATTTTTCTTTGGTGTGAGATCAGTTTTTCTGAGCTCTCACACCGCGAACAAAGGCGTCAACAAAGTGCAGAGTCGACATAATCAATAGGTACACTATAGTGTAGAACTACACAAAGGCTCCTTAGTCTGAAACAAGACAGCAAACTTTTTTTACTCCTTTCAACATCGACAAATGCAACGGAAAATAAATGCACCTCTACACGTACCTTTCATATATAATAAAATATAAAGTTAGACATGGACATGTAAAGTTTGTAACTCTTTAACAGAGGTAATTATATACCTAACTACGAGCATTTTGCTTAAAGGAAAATCAATATCTAACAGTAGCTTAGGCTACATATACAAATAACAGTTCAGCTCAGACAAACTGCTGCTTTAGGTCAATAGGATCGCGGTACTTGGTCCTCTGCCTGTGCACATCTATTCCAAACATTTTTTTAAAAGTATTTGGAACTTTCCCAAATTTGCCAGTATTGCTGCCGGTATGAATAGTTCAATGTGATATATTCCCTGGCGAGTATTTAGTACTTTTGTGACTCATTCATCATGCCCTCAGTGTGTAAAGCCCTTTAGAATGTCAAACAAGGAATTATCATTAAAACTAAAATCAGATTTTATTGGTCAGGAAGTTAGATTGAAACCTCTTTTTCTATGTTGCAGAAGACTCACCCTGCCTCATCCTCCATCTACGGTACATTTTGAAGGTGAGACTGATCAGGTTTAGTTGTGTGCTGATGCTAAACTCTGTGTGTTCTCCCCGCTGAGCTTCATTTACTAAATTTATAATAAGATGCCATGTGTGTGATGGCAGTGAGGGGCTGAGGCCTCTGATCAATCCTGAGCGTCTTCCTGAGGACCGGCGCTCTTCCTCTGCGTGTGTGTGTGTGTGTGTGTGTGTGTGTGTGCGTGTGTGAGACGTTCCTCCATCTACCGGCTCCAGGTTTGATGTCCCATTAAAGAGGCCTCGCAGACATCAGACCAGTCACTCAGAAACGGAAAGTGGGACTCGGGGGACACTCAGGATGTTCATCATTAGGCTTTGGTGCCATTCACCCATCTCCAAACCATCGCCTCACTGAATAAAAAGAAATAAAAAAAACAAGACAACTTCAGAAATCTTTGGGTGGAGAAACAGAGAACGGAGAAAGGCTCAGAGGGATGGGGGAGCAGAGGCGGAGGTGGATGGGGGGGGGGTTGTTGCACTTAGAGATATTTAAAGGCGAAAGAGATGGGCTTTGTTAAAGATGCGATTCCCCTGGGTTCCCCTCATTGAGTCACAGGGATCTGATAGCGCGACGCTCCTGTTCGAGCAACACCGCCTTTGCTGGGGGGGAGATAGTATGGAGTGTAATTATACTGCGAGGGCTTTCAGGGCCCTGACATACCTGTCACCTGGGAAGGAGAGGGATGAGACGACATCTGCATACCTTTTAGTTCTTACTTCAGAATATAGAAACTTGTCCTTTCTCGTTTGTTTCCGACAATGTTTTGTTCCTTTTTTTTTTTTTTTTTTATTTTCTCCTTCCCGAGGCTGGCTTTGGAAGTTTGGGGCTCGTTCTCTGTGCTCATTTGATGACTTTCAGGAAAAAGAAGAAAAAAAAAGTGCAAGCGAGGGAGCGCCTTTGATTTCTATTTGAGAAATGGTTACTAATGAGAGGAGATAATCACTGTAAGAGTTGAGGCTTTTGTCAACGATTCAGTTGTTTGAACCGATTCATTTCATCATTCGTACAATAACAAATTGAACTTAATAAGTGACAGTGATAATCTGTGATCAAACACAATAATAAGAACAATAAAAAGACAGTCAGAATCTTTCAAAGGAAGCGTGGATTCAGTAATAACAAGCGAAATGAGCAGGACAATGCTCTCCTACAGTGATTATCATCAGTGCTGACTTCCTTTATTATTAAATGCTGGATGCAATTTGTCATCCACTCAGTGCAGTGTACAGTGTGTATGTACACTGGAATATTGATCTACTTGATCTCCAAAGATTAGAACATAATAAACAGAGAAATGTTACCCCACAATTTTTGCTGCATTTGAACGTGTCTGCAGTGTTTTCGCGAGCAGGCGGGCAATGACATTTTCACAACAGAGGCTGCACTCATGCATTAACATTGCTTTACTTCAGTTTAGTGAGCTCAATGTTTTCCATGTGCAAGACAAATGGGAGTAAACAATGTTTCCCCGTCTCATCAGCGAGACGACGCCTGATTCTCTTCCCTTTGTTAGAGAGAGAGAGAGAGACTGGAAGAGAGAGAGAGAGAGAGAGAGAGAGAGAGAGAGAGAGAGAGAGAGAGAGAGAGAGAGAAAACCGCGTTACCCACAATTGTTGGCGGCAGCTTTGTACAGGTAGCTAACGGACGAGTGGACCCCACTGCGTTCCCTTTCATGTCTAACAGCAGGGTACAAATGTTAAATTCAAGCGGCCACTCTTTAAATGTATATAAAAATGTCCCGAGCAAGATGCTTATCTTAATAGTTGAAGTAGGAGCAAAAAGAACTGTAATTTTAATCAAATCTGGGCCTCATTGGTGTGACGGCGTTGAGTGCTATTGAAGCTTAAAATTCATGTTGTTGGGGGCTCGGAGAAAGGGACTCAGCGGGTGGTGTCTCGTGATGTAATTATCCCTCACTTACAGGTATTTCTGTCGCCACAGTCATTATCTTCCCTTGTAAAGAGGAAATCAATTTGTACAGATGTATATGAGGAGTGGAAGATTGCCCAGAGGAAAAGAAAAGAGGCATTCTCATGAAAGAGGGACAGTGAAAATTGAAGATAGATGACTTGTTATTGGTCTGCGTGTGGGGCTTGTTTGTTTGTTCGCCTGATTGGCTGCAGTTAGTGCGGTGTTGCATTCGGGAGAGCAGCACAATGAAAAGTGTGTCTTTGAATTCAACTCATTATTAAGTTTTATTGCTGTGTTCCAAACAACAGCCCACTATCACTTTTACTGACTCCATAAAATCCTGTTTGTGTAGCTGCTCTCAAAAAAGACCCAAATTAAAAAGTGTCCACCGTCCAAAGTGAACTGAATGTCTTCAGGGCGTGTGGGGGGGGGGAGCAAAATAAAAGATAAAAACAATCTCAGAGGCCGTCAACTTCAGGCTAATTTAAAGCATGGATTTGGGTTCCTTGTGCCGAAAAAGTCCTAATTCGGCCTAATTATTATCACCACCAAGACACGTATTAGAAGTTGAATTAGCCATTGATTCAATCATCTCGAAGTTGCTGTATAAGACATTTCATAAAATCTTGCCAAAAACTAAATCAAACCCACCATGCTGTCGGAATGCTTAGAGGCGGCTGCGTTGGGTAGTACAGCTGTGTGTGTTCTGGTAGTTCCGTTAGCTGTTAGCCAAACACACCGCAAACTGCAATCACCCACTGTGTGTGCAGAGTAGCGGCTGGAGCGCCGGAGACGCTCTCAACTGTGTTATCACTTGTGACCCCGTTAAGAGTAGTGAGAGAGGAGTCAGCAGGCAATGGCAGGATAAAACGGGCAATAAAAGGGTGTTTTGAGAAAGTGTGAGCAATCACAAGCACAAGTGCTTGAGCATGTAGCCAATAACCGGCCGCACAAAATATGATGCGGTTTGCTGCAGCAGAATACGGGATTAGCTGTGGACACACACAGAGGCGCAGACTCACTAACGGACACACGCATACATGTAACCGATCGCATGATGGTGGAGATAATAACAATTATCCACATTCAAGGAGCATGCCAGCGATTAAGTAGTGCACTTTATAAAGATGGTAGACTTGTGCAGCAGAACACTTACACACATACACACACACATATTTTCTACAGTGAGGTGGTAGCTACTTGGCTGGACTTGGTTATTCTTGCTGCTGAAGCTGTCCTAGATGCAGCTGGACGCTTTTACAGGCTGGTGAGTGAAGCCTCCATGTTCCTGTCATGAGGCCTGATCATCTGGACAAAGCATGGACGCTCGGACTGTTAGTCTGTTTTGATTACTGAATGAAAGCGTTTATCTGGCCGTGTTCATTTGTTCCCCTTGCCTTGGCCCCAGGCGGTGTAATGAGAGCAGCCTTTTGATCGCAGGACAGACGATGTGGATGACGGATGTCCGCGGTCCGGCCGGCGAGTCATACAGTATGGCTACTAACTTAATTACTGCAATTAAGGTCAGCCTCTGTCCTGCTCTAGGATAGTCAGGAGAGATAACATCACCATCCACACACACAGAGACTGTCTGAGACATGACACCATTCCTGTCCGGTCTGTAAACGAGCTGTCTCGATCGCTCAGACCGCGTTACTAATTAAGCGGCAGTATTTTCCGACCATATTTTGCAGATGTTAGGAGATACGCCGCTGTCCCTCTGTGGTGTCCAGTCCAATTAGTCCCATTACAGCCAGGCCTGTCTGGAAAGGAGGAGAGGGGGGGGGGTCTGAATGTCTGAGATAAAGAAAAGCATTTACACACCATGTAATGATGACCATCATGTTGCGTCCAGCTGGACAACCCCACCCTCACTAACCGCCTGGCTGCTCTTCCCCACTGAGGACATATCTTCTCAAATGACCAGTGACACAGTGCATGCCACTCCGAGGGGGTGTAAAGAAACGGCGTGGACGGAGAGTCATGCGGCGTCCATTCAGCCGCTCCACGGTCTGATCCTATCGCATCCGGGATAATGAGGCCAAGCACATGCCTGATGCTGCTCTTAGCCCCGAAGGGCCACCGTGAGGATAGCCAGCCCCTTCGGACACTTGACAAAGTCGACTCTGCTCCAATCACAAGAGGGAGAGCCAGCAAGATGGCTGCTCCAAACCAGAGGATTCGGTAGCTGTTGTTGACCAATAATTATCTGATATCAATGGTAATGGGAGCCAATAAAAAGCCAATGAGGTGAGTGGAGATGCTAGTAGCCAAGGGAAGGTTTTATCCTCATTGTATTTACTGTTTGGCAGGAAAACAGGACAATTCATTATTGTGTTGTTTGCTGGTATCCAACATAGTGAAGACAAGGAGACATATATTAGCATAACATCATGACAGTGAGGCAAAAACGAGTTGGACAAAAACCTTCTTCTCATAAGAAGCAAAAACAACAAACCTACATTTAAAAGCAAATGCTCAGTCAAAGGTTTACTGCATGTAACATAGGACACAGAACAGACACGGTTCAAGACTAGGTGGTGAACTTAGTGGAGCATTTAGCAAAAGCCCAGGAGTTGGTGGAGAACAAAAAGAGAGCTAAAAGGAGTGTAACTATTGGACTGGAACATGGTGGACAAAAACACCACTTCAAACGAATGCTGATGTTGTTCCATATCTACTGGCCGTGAAGCAAATAACATATTCAACAAAGCAATGGTGTAGCTCCTTGGTGAACTTCATGCTTCCTACCAATAACCTCATGTTGTAAAATGATATTCTATGAAGCTTCAAATTGTTAACCTAAGGCTTCCTGATAACCTTAAAAAGCGTGGTTTGTCCCCAGAATGAAGCAGGGTATAGACTCTGTGGTAAGAGCTAAGAAAGGACTGGGGTGTATATTGGCAGATGGTGCAGGAGAAACACAGGGGGAAAGAGACTGAAGAAAATAAAGCGGTCCACAAAGTTAAACTTTTGCCTGACCTAATTACAGCACCTTGGTGGCTGCTAGAGCAACACTTTACCTTTGGAGTCCGACGTGCTTTCAAATTCCTCAGTTATTCTCAACGCAGTGTTTTTTTTTTTTGAAATATTCCTCTTTGTTTTGCTGCCTCGGCTGTAGCCCTCCGGGGACGCTGCTTGTTGAAGGAGTCGGAAGAGGGTTGTTCTTCCTTCGCTTTGGTTTGGTAAAGAGAATAAAAATAACTCCTGCCAGGCTTTCATTCACTACAGCTGTGAAGACACGATTTAACTGAGCAGTACAAGACTCCGAGTCCTGGGAAAGTCTGCCATGTGTGGAGTAAACAAGATCAGCTTTGACCCACACAAAAGTGGGCGATGATGTAAGAGTTTGACGGCTGAAATGACATATGCTCATTCAGTTTGATGAATATTGTGTAAGTGATACATTTAAGAAAATATTTAGGTGCTGGGATCTGCTCAGAACTTTAAACACAATATATACATGCTGTTATATGTTTTACATGACTCTTGTTTATGTAATTCATACTTTTTTTATTATAAATTGACAATTTAACTTTTTGGATTACATCATCATGTTTTTCTCCACTGGATTGATAAATAATAATAATAATAATAATAATAATAATAATAATATAATTTTATTTATATTGCACTTTTCAAAATTCTCAAAGACACTTTACAAACATTAAAATCATCATAAAAAAGCTAAACACTAACAACATAGATCACATTCGTCACACATTAAAAGCAGTTCTGTAA
This sequence comes from Cebidichthys violaceus, assembly GCF_023349555.1. NCBI lineage: Eukaryota > Metazoa > Chordata > Actinopteri > Perciformes > Stichaeidae > Cebidichthys > Cebidichthys violaceus. Next base: position 5,127,733 of record NW_027176395.1, on the reverse strand, counting down.
AGAGACGGGAGGTTGGCAAATCATCATCGTTCTCTCATTTAACCTTATACCTGTGGCCTCCATGCTCTGTTCTATAGTTGAACTTAAACTGAGTCATTGAATTGTATTACCAGTACAATTACTTAATTACATCCGTTAACCCTGTTCCCATTTTACAGCGTTTATTGCAACAGCTATTTTTCTTTTTTCCAAATTAGAAGGCTGTGTCACAATCACCCTATACCCTCAGAGACATTCCCACACAGCAGTCAGCTGTTAGCACTGTCGACAATATGGAGTACGAACGATTGCAGATGTGCCACTGAGAGTAGCAGTATAGTAGCAAATACTAAGTTATAGTTGATCAGTGTTGTTTTTCATTCATATCCCTTGTTGTGTCACTGCCACTGCTTCCTCTGCTGAAGCCTCACTCGGCTACGCTAACAGTTTAAAAGGCTCTGAACTAGTCTTTACCACCAGTGAAGCTGTAGATAATCGGGGGGACTGAAGTCATTGTCACCGCTTTCAATTGCACATGTCAGGATTCTCATGTATTTTTGGAATTCATCAACGGGGACGTTCCAGTTAAACCAGGGTGTTAAGGTTGATTTTTTTTATTTTTTTTTACTATGTCCTTGTTTTTTTCCTCTGGAAAAGGAAAAAACTGGTTGGTGTTTTAAGGGCCAGTGTGTAGTGTTGCAGAATGCATCCCACTGAAACGAGTGCCAGCGTTTGCTGTGTCTAAGTCAGCCTGTGATCTTTCTGTGATCATTTTTTCATCACCTCATGGCTTCCTGGACTTACTGCATGTGAAATTGAGTGAGCCCTGGCCTCCTCATTTTTCATTATAGACATGTTGTCAAATATTGATATGATTCAGTAATAAATTTAGCAAAATGTTATTGTTATTTCACAAAACCAAGACTGCCACAAAACGTAGCTCATAGTAAGGTGTGTGTGATTAAAATGGATTAAGACTGTACCAATATGTACGGGTGAATGTTAGTTAGTCCTGATGGACAGGTGGCATGGTAGCCCCTTCCATAAGTTATTGATTTGTAACTGTAGTTTTCCTTTATTACTGGTCTCCAGGGTTTCACTCTCTCCCTGTTCTAATATGCATAATCATATTAGATATGACGACAGCAATGCAGTGTTGGTCGGCACACCTGCAGCTGGAGTCAGCCACCAAACACAAAGTCATTTAAAGGAATCCATTGTAAAATGATCAGTTTAGAGTCAAAAACAGCACCGGGAAATAACAAGGTCTATTTAGTTCTGTTGAGACCACCAAGCTGTAAGTTTGGAGATGCAACAGCTGTTCACATCCACCGTTGCCCAAGAGCTGAGGGCCTCCAAACATGGCCACCAGAGGGAGAGTTACGTCACCCGCGAGCTCGTTCTGCATTAATAAAAGTGCATGAGCCCCGGCTCTGCATCCCATCAGGCACCATTCTCCTCTCCAGGAACCAAGGGGACTTCCGTGTCCTTCTGCAGAAACATCATCCCTCACACATGCAGACGTAATGGAACCTTTTGACACATGCACGCACACACTCGCAATAATCAGGAGCGTTACCTAGAGGCCCGGAGGATGGCGGGGTTTGCCAGCAGAGGCCCCGAATCTGAGATAATCTGTGTCATTCATATTCTGGTGCCTGACACAAATGATCTGATAACGCACATGTGAAGTGAATTAACATCTGTTGTTGGAATCGGCCTAATGTCTAGCCATTCATCAATTTCACAGGATTACATTGTTGACCAGAGGTGTGTGTGTGTGTGTGTGTGTGTGTGTGTGTGTGTGTGTGTGTGTGTGTGTGTGTGTGACGCCCAGGGTACATATTCCGGTTTATTAGAAACTCACACACACATATGGAGTGGATATGCAAGCCATACACACTTACATCAGCGAGAGTCTTCTCTCCACTTAGTTAAATTGTAATTAAAGGAGAGAATGTACATTTAAGTCTATAGTTCTCACAAGTGCCTTTCCTCGAAGGGCCCGGCTCTGAGATCCACTTCACGCGTCCACTGGAGGACTCTCAGCGTCTCCAACGTGTTTTTCATGGACTCTTTCTAGAATTTAAGGGTATTCTTTGAAAAATGACTTCTACAAAACACACAGGCTGCAATAAAATGCTGATGAGCTTTACCGTTCACCAACAATTGTGTATGAGCAATTTTCCAGGAGGTGGAAATGTAGTTTTTTTTTTATCACACAGGAAAGCGATCCAGGGAAATGTGTGATTTCCCCGAATGAGAGATTCTTTGTTTTTTTTCCATCATTGTAAGTCTGTTTTTAGCAGCACTTTCGGGAGACTGAAGGACTGAAGAAAAGAGAAGCGGAAATGAGGGAGGAGGAAGCAAAAAAAAAAAAAAAACAGAAGGTGGTGTGAGTATTGCATTCATTCACACAGACAAAAAAACACACACAGACAAAAACACCAAAAGTATTTAGAAGAAAATCTGCTCGATTCAATCAAGCTTAATTCTATTTTGATAATTGTGGGTGCTGGGCGTCTGGGCCCGGCTCGGCGGGGAAGCTGTGACTTGTGTACGAGACTGACAATGAAGTCGGGGAACAACAGCTGCTGGATGGCGGGCGAGCTCATGTACCTCGACGCTCAAGTCTTGTCAGTCACATTTCCCCTAATTAACGAACATCTGCTTTCCATTTTCGGTTACACTGCATCGCCAGCTTGTCTCGTATGAATCGCTGACTTCTGACCTCCCCCGAGGTAGGCACTCGCTGTCAGAAGTACCCGGCCACCGCCATCGACGATCTCTTTTTTCCACTTTTTGTTACTACAGAGGCCTCCAGCTCACCACAGGGAAGAAGAAAAGGAGGTGGAGGCTAGTGGGTGGGTTCTAAACCCTCAGGGACCAATCGTCCTCTGGGGGGCTGCCGGCGCAGGAAGTGCGTTGTTTGTGTTACGCTGCTATTGGTTCAAGCGTCCTCCTGTGGCACGGGCCTGCCACTATCCGTGAAGGACCCAGAGTCCTCCTCCCATCTCCAGAGCTCTAACCTATTCCCAAACTAACCTGCCGAACAGGTGCGCATGTGTGTGTGTTTGTCTTTGTGGAAAACAAGGCCGGGCTTGTTGGTTTTTTGTTTCTTTTTCTTTCTGCCTGAAAACACACCACATGAACATTAGAAATAGCAGCAGCTGTTGATTTCACGCTATCAGAGATATGTACAGTCTACTGCTTAGTATGGCTCCAAAATGTTGGAGTCTAATATTGTTAATGTGGATCACCACAAATGGATTAACAATGGTGCAATTAACTGTAATCTGACATCACTCCAGAGAAAAGTATGAAAAGTGAGCACGGCAAAATGCACACTTTGATGAAGTACTTTTAAAGACTTAGAGCGGAATCAACATTTACAGTATTTTAGATTACTTTTTTAATCTGTTGCCTATGCAAAATATAAACCAGCTGAGGACATATAATGAGATATAAAGACATACTGCTACTGCAGTAGCAACGCATCTTCAAACAACGAGTCATTTAAAATCTTGTGGAGAGTTATTTAGTTATTTTTCAAAGGTTTTCCTACAAATGTTCAGTAACACGAGCGATCAGTGTGCCTGTGTTAGCCCCTGCAGTGTTAAGGCAACAAAAGTACTTGGTCAGGTCGGAAAAAAGATTGTGGTTTGTGTGAAAATAGTCATGTAAGTGGCATTACTTAAAGGCAAGCTTGGTAATCTTGAGAAACTAGAGTATGCTAGATTTGAAAAAATATACAAAAACCCAGCCCAGTGTTGCTAACTTTTTTTCCAATGAAAGTAGCTAGCAGTACTAGCTCCTGACATCACTAAATCTAGTGAGAACGTCTCTGAGTCGATGACACTGACATCTCCTCCCTTCAGGCCTCCCTCCAAAGACACTCCCCCAAAATGATCATTAAGAAAATAAACAAGAAAAAATGTTATTGTTAGTAGTCACTAACGGCAGTTCGATCCCCAGCTGTCGATGTGTCCTTGGGCAAGACACTTAACCCCAAATTGCTCCCACAGGCTATGCCTGCAGTTTGTGCATGTGTGTGCATGTTAGATAGTCCTGATGGGCAGGTGGCACCTTGCATGGTAGCCCCTGTCATCCGTGTATGAATGGGTGTGAATGGGTGAATGATGACATGTAGTGTTAAAGCGCTTTGAGTGGTCGGAAGACAAGAAAAGAGATATACAAGTAAATCAATTTATCATTACCATTGAGCTGTCAAGCTAGCAGCTTGTAGAAGACTTTAGTGACGAGCAATGAGTTCACAGAAGGAATACGAGCCAGCAGGTAGCTGGACAGGCAGGTAGCCCCCCCAATCATTATATTGAGGCCACTGGGATATTGGCCAATTCAACAAATCAAATGTATCAATTGAAATGATTCATTGAAATGTGCAAATGTATAAATTGATTTGTGATTAATTGAATTACAAATAGCATATATGCCATAAGATAAAACATGGACGCAAACCGAGGTCATGTCCACTGAGATTTGGCGCCAAACTGTGGTGGCTTGAGTCCCATTCAGTCCAGTTCATGCTCTTTAATGTTTTACATGAATTCTTAAACGTCCTTAGAGGTCTTTAAATTACACTCCAGAGGACAAAACAGAGATAAAGACGGCCTCGTGCCAAAACTCATGGGCACATTTGACAGCCTATTGATTGCAAATACATTTTGCCAAAAGATCAACGCATGGAGTGATGCAGTTTCTGTCCTCTGTAGTGATGCCTTTTTGTCCTGACTGGAAAATAAAGACATTGCTGCTTTTATCAGAAATGCCTCCGATACAGCCTAAGCTGCTAGATGGGGTATCGGCAAGTTGACAAGTTTATACACGGATCCAAAATATCCTTTATTATATCATTAATCAACTCACTTACATTATGAACAACAACAGCAACACATGTCACTGGCTACCCGATCCGTATACCCTGCCGGATCAGTACTGAGCATGTGCAACTCTCAACACAGATGAGAAGGAAGCGAGGTGGCTCACCTGTTAACTAGTTCCATCTTCATCTCTGTTGAGGTTTGCACATGCTCAGTAGTGATCATGCAGATGTTAGTGGAAAATGTAACGTTAGCAAAATGTCAGCAATTTGGCAATACTGTATGCTGTCAAACTAGATGACAAAAGAAAAGCTACGGCGAATTAGATGGCACTCGAGTTTTAAAAAAGGAAAAAGAAGTTAATACTGTTCAGCTCACGGCTTGCCGTCCTTCTTTACGACTCTCTTCTTTCTGCTGTTAAGGCTGCGTCTTTACACTTGATGATAACTTTCAGATAACGAACAACTGTGTAAGTCGGCACTATCAATGTGTGTGGCGACAGGAAGCATACAGTCAGTACGCGCGCCACACATTAGTGAGTAACAGATGAAGAGTTGAGCGCTCCACATCCCACATGACAACAAGTAAAAACACAATCTTTCATCTGCCTCGTAATCACACATTTCAGACTTTTACACACCCTGAATATTCAGCGCCCGTCCCTTACCTCCCGATTGGGTTGGGAAGGGAGTGAAACAAAAGGGTAAATGATTACATTTAAAAATAATTAACAGATGGGCACAGGCTGGGGAGAGGGGGAAAAAAATATGATTTTCTACAAATGATTGCATTCTCTCTCCCCTTTGGTGTGAAAAGTAGAATCAAGAACACTTTTAAATAATTTGTTCAATTTGTTCCACAGCCAAAGAAATGCGGCTTGCTGGAAATTCAGATTCATTAAAACTTAATTAATATGCATCATTATGTAAATGAGGTTGCAGTTAATGAGTTCTTAAAAGAAGCCTTCCTTAATTAGTTCACTTTTAATGGCATCATCATTTATCTTTTTTCTTTGAAGCAGAATGACGGCATGGAAGTAGCCGCTCCCAAAAGTACTCCAAATTTTGCATTTTTTAATTATTCTTATTTTCTTAATTTTTATATGATTAAGAATACATTTAGGATACTAAGTAAATGAGGGGAAACTTTAATTCCCTTGCTTTATTTGAAGTGAAACCGTCTCTCTGGGCTGCTCCACCCTGTCGTACCTGGCTGTTAACTGTTAGAAATAACTGTAGGGTTCATCATAAACACCATTTTTGTTTATTAGTCCACAATTTCTTATTTGACATTATGCAACATCTGGGCTTGTGCAGCAATGTCTGACACCAGCATATGGAAAGACTCCATCACTTGTGCGACAGTGTGAGCGTAACATCTCCTTCCCAGCAGTAAAGGTGAGGGCCACGGCGACGAGGCCTCCGCTCTGTTTCATCTTGTCAGGAGCTTACCTCTACTCCTAATTGATAACCACTGGCATTTGATCTGAAGGCGTTCAAACACCCAGTCTATCTTTGTGCCGCCAATAAGACGAACCATCTGTTGTTGCCCAGCCCGCCGTTCATTAAATCTAATTTCCTTCAGCAGAAATAAGGTTTTAATTGTACATCTCGCGCGCGGGGTTACCGTGAGCTGAGAGTAATGGGTTTCTTAGCGAGATGGGAGGGCTGCAGACTGTAAGGGGGATATGGGAGAGATGGATGGAAGGACGATTGATTTAGATTGTGGAAATCTGTTCACTGAGGTACTTCTTCACCAGGGAATGTGGCAGAGGATTGCAACGGGACAATATACAGTAGGCATGATTGTTAGCAGCAGAGCGTCTTATTGGCAGGTGACAAAGGAAAAAGCACAATTTTGATACGTGAGGGGGAGGTTTACATCAGCATTGCAATGCTTTAAGTGACTCATTCATCATTCATCTGAAAGTCTACTTTCTGCAGCATATTTGCAACATGACATCAGCGCTGAAGTGTCTTGCAAAAATTATGCTTCCAGGGCTGAAAACACCATGTCTTTGATATTTTATATTTAGAAATATTGGACCTGAAGTGCAGTTTACATTGTATAATTAAAAGTAACACAGAGTGGAATTTTAAAAGGTAGATATAGTTTTTGGACTCAGTGTCTTCAATGTTGAAGGAAACGTCTGCTTTTAGACCATCATGTAGAGGAACACTGTGTTATAACAGACTGTGTTTTGTCAGTACAGACAAAATAATTCAGAATCTATTCCAACGATCCATTAATTGCTTGAATCATTTGTCAAGGACAACGTGCCAAGCATTCCCTCTCTCCGTCTATTCAAATATAAGGATTCACTGATTATCTTTTGGGTTTTCTACTGTTGTTGTTCAAAAGAGGACATTTCAAGATGTCACTAGGCTTCTCCAAGTTGGGATTGGTACTTTTTTCCCCCTATATCTTTCACACTAAACAATTCAATATACATATTTGACTGATTAATCATGAGTAGCAGCCCTACACACAACTTTTTTTCAATTATATTTAATAGAAAAAAAATCCAAATTACAGGGACATTCGGCCAATTTAGTTTTGCATTTTAAAGTTGGAGATAGAGTTTTAAAAAGAATGGGCTAAACTGTGCGGCAGAGGCAGAGATATCCTGACTTTTTGTCCCATGTGTTGCTCAAAAACTTGGATCCTACAGTTCTCTTGATGTAACTAGATAGCTTCAATCGTTCCCCCTGACCTCAAATGCCCAGTTTGTAACACAGCCTTTCTGCAACAAATATGTTGGCTTTTTCCCCCTAAATTCCCCTCATAAGCTCATCATTATGACATTATGGCTGAGTGGTCGTATGACTTCATCCATTACTGGTGTATTAATAATTAACAAATACTTGATAACATACAAAATGTAATCATATATCCTGACATGTCTCCATAAGTTTTAAATATATTCATAAACAGTTTTAAATCCACATGTGGGATGTGCTGATTTGGAGAGTTGACATACAAAAATAGAACAGTGGTGTGTTCTGATGCACCGACACCAGCAGCCATGTGTTGCCCTTTAAGGGTTTGTTTGTTCATATTAAGCAATTATAGCTTCATATACTTCCAGCAATGTTATACTGGGTTATATAAACCATGCATTACTACTTGGAGTTGTACTTGACAAATACTTTAAAAATGTGCTAATATTTGCAATTTGTGAATTCTGGGGGAGTAACAGAGTTCTCATGTTTCTTCAAATGTATTGGAATTGTACAGTATTTCTCTTGTTGCAGCCCAGGGTGCATGATGTCAAATCAAAGCATTCAAGACAACAGGTGAGTCATCATATAAGAACTTGACAACATGACATGTTGAAGATATTTATTGAAAAATTTGATTGCACTGGCTCTTATCATTTCCTTAAAAAAAGATAGCAAATTATTAATCTCCCATGTCATGTCATTGTAATTATGTTCAAATCACTAAGGATTTTTTATATTCCAAAAATCAACACTACCTGTGTAAGCCACATTCCCTCATGTTATCCTCTGTATAGAGTATTTTAGAAACATGAGTAGAATCTAATATTATGTATAATGGGTATATGCAGATGACACTAAGGCCATGTGATTCTGCCACCCACCACATTCTTCAATCTGCCAGCACCTTGACAGAGCTCCAACGAGGAGATATAAATAAGACCTACTCTTGCTACTCGTTTCACTGGCCAACTCCACCATTCCACTTTTTTTTTTTCCTTCTTTTTCAGAACAAATACTTTTTTTTTTATCCAAAACCAACTTAGCTGAGGGTGTTGTCTTCCTTTGGATAAAAGAGTTGTTTGCATGACCCTTGTCGATGGCTTTAGCAAACTATTTTAATTGCCATCTGTGCAAAAAGGGTACCTGGTGCGTCAACCAATGAAAGAACATTTAGTCAGCCCACAGAAAAAGGGAATAACATTTGTTCTGCTCGAATTGGTGAAGGCTTAATGTACCAGGTCTCTAATTTCTAAGTACTGCTTCAAAATGCACATGCCATCGGTGTTACAGGGCTCATGGTCTATCATTCCAATTGGCAAAATTAGCCAAATATTGTAAACTGCCACATGATTGACTGGATAGAGATAAAGTTATCTTCCCCATATAATCCAATTGAGATGTTATCTCAGCAGTCAGGTAATGCAACAAATCTATGAAGGTAGATTTGTGTCTTTATTACGCAAACAAAAAAATATGTTTTGAAAGCAAATTTCTCGCACTGCAATCAAAAATCAAGTTTGTAAGTGAAAATATATAACCTGAGAATAAATTATTTGTTAGTTTTGCTTATGAAACTATAATTTTTGGTTGCAAAACAAAAACCTTTGCTTTCAAAACGAAAAGCTACGGTTTCAAAACCAAAACCAAAACGTAAAGCTACGAGTTGAGTTTGGACGTAGTGGGCGGGGCATACGCTGCTGAATGAACCAGGAGTTTCTATTGGTGGGTTGGACTTACGTTACATGCACGCAGAAAGTGAAGCTTCATGTCAACAACACCTCATGTCGTTCTTTAAAAAAAGAGACTCTACGACACTAACAACATGAAAACAAAGTGAAGTGCTAACAGAGCAATATAATGTCAACTTACCTCCATGCCGCTCATCACAGTAACCTCTACAGTGGAAGTAGATGCCGGGATCCAAGTCGAACCCACCATTAGAAACTCCTGGCTCATTCAGCAGCGTATGCCCCGCCCACTACATCCAAACTCAACTCGTAGCTTTACGTTTTGGTTTTGGTTTTGAAACCGTAGCTTTTGGTTTTGAAACCGTAGCTTTTGGTTTTGAAACCGTAGCTTTTCATTTTGAAAGTAAAGGTTTTTGTTTTGCAACCAAAAATTATAGTTTCATAAGCAAAACTAATAAATAATTTATTCTCAGTTTATATATTTTCACTTACAAACTTGATTTTTGATTGCAGTGCGAGAAATTTGCTTTCAAAACATATTTTTTTGTTTGCGTAATAAAGACACAAATCTACCTTCATACAAATCACATTCTAATTCTTTGTAGTGATGCATGGACCAAATTATTGTCACCAAAAAAAACGGGCGAGATGAGGCTGATTTAGGTCAATCAGACATGTGTTGGAATATGTGCTTCCCGGCAATTTGAGAGACGTCTATTTCCACACCTCTGTCATTACCAAAGACGGTTCCTGTATTTCTCTTTCAAGAGAATACAATTCTATTCTCTGGCTCCCAGCGCTTTCTCCGAGTGTAAGGAACCAGCGCTGGAGCCGTAACGCAGGAACGGGATCAGGGTTTTGTCTTACTTAGATGACCTAATCCTTATGGCCCCCTGTCAGAATAAGGCTGAATGCTATACGGAGGAAGTCATACAGCACTTGCAACACTGGGTTTTGCCGTAAACTGGCAGCAGAATATTCTGCCCAGTCATTAATTTACCTAGTTGTGGATATTAACTTAATCACCATGAGAGCAAAGCTGTCGACAGCTGGGGTGGATGCGCTAAACTCTGTTGTCACACACTCTGCCCCACAGAGTGCAACAAAAGAGATGTCCGCTAGCCATGGTGGTCCCTCATGTGGTCCCACCACATGAGAAAAACACAGAGGTGGTTTGGCCGCCTCTGCCTCGACCCAGTTCGGCACAATAGGCGAATGCTGACCATCCCTCCTTCACTGCAGTCGGACCTGGCATAAGCTTAAACCAGCATTCCAGAAGAGAATCTAACGGCCATTCCGGCTGCACCAAGACGCACAAAGAACATCATGGTTCCCGACCGCGGTGCAGCTGCTGGCGGGGGAACCTTGGCAGCTTCTATGGCATCCACCGTCACAGCTGGATTGTTTGACCCCACACCTGAGAGAATTAGGCCAGCGACTGTGGGCCCGGCCGCTGAACTTGATCGCTTGGAAAGGCTAGGGCTGCCCTCTGCAGTGCTGCACGCTATCCAGGGCACGTGTTATGCGGGTAGATGCCCACAATTTGCCCCCATCAGCAGTAAAAGCATATGCTGCTCTCATAGGGCGAAGCCCTGGCGAAAAAGAACATTAGTTGCATATTGTATCTTCAATTTTTTATGAGTGTTGGCGTAGCGCTCTAATCTGTGGGCCCCTCTTGCTCCACCTATGCCTGCTGGAGAAATGCTGGTTTAAATTGGGAGCACAACTACTGTCGCACAGCTGTTATATAGTGCAAGTATGGAAGTAAGGGCTGTGCTTATACTCATAGATTCAGGAGTTATAATGCATAACTAAAGTACTACCACAGACAACCATATTGTGGATAATCTGGAATTGACCCTGTGATACACCACGCCTTTCTTAGATATTGTTGTTCGCCTGTGAAGCTTTCCATTCTCCTGTAGCATGGCATCCGTATGTTCAGTTTACTAAGTGATGGCAGTTTACAACTTACCTGAATTGTCTATGAATGAAACAAGTGTAGTAAATAATATCAACATGTGCTGCATTCCCTTTAGCTCCGCCTGTTTGTTTGCTGTAACACTCTTACTGGGACACTTGACTAGAACAAAGCCACCGTTATTGCTATAAGTGATAATCTGTGCTTTTCCTATGAAAAGTCCAAATGTCTGCTGGGAATAAAAGGTTCATAAAGGCCTAAATAAGAGTTATTAAGTCAGCCAACCAACTCAGTAATATGAGTTATACATTAATACCTACCCTACCTTACCCTACCTAAAGTTAACTAGCATTAGCCGAAAGCTATTGGTCATACCAGTAAGGCTGTAAAGCAGCAGAACCTGAATTTTGTCCTTAATTGAGTATAAGGGTGCAGTTCATTACTTATGGCGTTTTGCATTTCCTATTTTCCTGTGTTGCTTCTTTGTTCAAAAGCCCCAGCCTTGCTTTGAAATCAATTAAAACACGACTGCCAAAGAAAAATAAAACAAGCAAATAAGAATGTGTACATCCGTGTTAAGCGTCTGTGGCAGTGGGTGACTGGATGTGTTTCTAATTGCACAGATGTAATCTAATTAAGCTTCGAAACCTTGTCTTCCTGGACTAACAGCAGAAAACAGAAAAGTGGCATCATCAAGCGACCTGTTTACGTGTTTCATGTAAATCAATGTGATGTAGATGGAAACAAGCCCTGCAGCGCGCGGGCCATAATGGAGACGATCAACACAGCCAATGTGACATGTGTGCGTTACCCTGGTGCCTCGGCTCCGTTCAGACTTACATTTGTATCCAGATTAGCATAGATGTCCGTTTAGCGTGCGACACTTGATCTCTCTCTCCTCTAGTGCTAGTTGGACAGACATGAACAGAGGTGACACGCTGCCCCGGAGAGGGAAACATAAGAGAAATACAGAGCTGGAGAGAGAGGAGGAGGAGGAGGAGGAAGAGGTGAAGTCTGTCCCAGACCGCCGGCCCAGAGCGGAACAGACAGGCCTGGAACAAGGAGAGGCAGCAATTAGGCTGCTGAAGAGGAGAGGGAGGTGTGTGTGTTTGTGGTGAATGTTTTTTGACAGTTAAACAGATGTGATGTCCGATGTTGGGCCAGGCCGTTTAGCAACGCCCCTCCGCATTAGCAGCAGGACAGACAGGATGAAATGATGGAGTTTAACACGTTGTTGTTGCTATGCTCCTTTGTCGCCTCTCGGATGACGCGCTGGGGTGAAAGGAAAACAGATTGAAATGTTGGATTGAAATGTTTCGTTGCATGAGAAGGTTGTTTGTGATGGGAGGACAAAAGGAGAAAACGCTTAAAAAGCCTCATGCTCATTCATTTCTGTGGAATATTAAAGCTGCAATAATCAGAGTTGGGCAAGTTACTATCAATATGTAATGTATTATAGTTACTTTCATTTAAAGGTGACAATATACTCCAAGTGATCGATATCACTGTCTGTGTGGATAATGCGTTAATACTTATCATTACTTCAACCAAAATAACATAAGAAATACTACTCGGCATTATGAAATGGAAGAGGATCATTAGTCACACGTTATATCACTTTGTCACTGCTAAAGGTAATTTATTATTTTGAAAAAAATGAATGATGATAATAATAATGAAAATAAAAACGATAAATGATTGATAAAAATGGGAGCAAAAGCTATGACTCAGATAGTGATCAAACTGAATCCAATACATAATCCATTGTACATGGACTATTAGACTCATGCATTTGTGCCCTCCTCTATTTGAATACTACAATTTGTTGCTGTCTGCCTTCTGTGACTTCAATGATGTAACATACAAAATGTATTAGGACCCTGGTCCTTCCTCCTGCCATGGCCCTGCTGACTCCCACTGCTAATATCATTTCTCACATTACCATTCTATATTACCTCTACCATTAACACACATTACTGACTTTGCTTCTTCACCAGAGTCTCTGTGCTTTCTCGCCTCGCAGGCTTCCATGGATCCTGGTTCCACGTGGACCCTGGTCTCGCATCCTGCCGTGGTTCTGTCATATGCATTGAATGCTTCTAGGTGCAAGATCTGAGGTAGGGAGCATTTCGATTGCCTCTCAACGGCACTGAACGCGGTGACGCCTAGCCGGCGCCTCACAGCTAACAACGCAAACTACGGTGAAAGTGCTGACAGAGCTAACAGCGTTCACCTGAGGGCGGGTGCTACGCTTCAACAACAGCGCTGTCGGCCTTATCAGCTGTAACCGCCGTTTGAGAGCAGTGCGGAGCGGCGGCCGTGAGGCAGTGGAGCACGCTCACGTGCACTAAAAGCACGCTTGGCCGGTGAGACTGTGCACACACAGAGGGGGAGTGACTTCATTCTTTACCCAGCAAGACATTACTCCACTTTATCTTCACATTGCAAATAGTTGTTTGCTGCTTTATTAATGCTCTGAATGTTGAATACAGCTCCTTTAAAGTTTGAAAGCATCCACTTTACTCTCACCAAACCACTTCCATCCAACATCGAAACATGTTGAAGTCCAACGTTCCGCCTCCACCCCTCTGATTTTACCCATTCCAGCAGCCCTACTTCCATTTTCACGTCTGCATTTAAAAGCAGAGGGTGTCAGCAGTTGGCTGGGGCATGTTGCAGGCTGTATTTAGAGCAGCCGAGCGGACCTGGCCCCCCTTTGTTCTGAGCTTGATGAGGAGGAAACCCTGCTAAGCCGCGAAGAGTTCTCATCATCACCCTGCATCTCCGCCAAGCTGCTCAGCCCCGCGCAGAGCCGGGGTGGAGGCGTGCTGCTGATTGACAGGATAAGAAGACGCCTCAGCGGAGAGGGAGAGATCTCTATCCTCTGCTAAAATGTGCCTCCGTCGCTGCTCGGCTTGGAAGGGAAGGGACTTCTGGGAGGAGCGGCTCGGCTCCCTGCGTCGGTTGTCACTGAGGAAAGGGTCAAAGTAGATTTACTAACTTCTGTGTACCCAGCAGACGTTTAAACATGGCTTAAATCTTCTGAATCTTTTTCAAAGATATATTTCACAATACCACACAGTAAAAAAATGTAAAAGTAAAAGTAGTAAAAGATAAAAAATGTTTTACTGACAAAATATAATCACGGAAAAGTAAAATGCTTAGTGTGTAGAAATGATTATTCATATGCATTAATATGCAAATAGCATACTAGTTGTGGTAGTACCCTGTTGTCTATTTTAATTACAACGCTGCATGTTTTATAATCTCATCATATATAAAATGTTAAATCTTTTTCTTTGGTAACTCTTTGTATCACCTCTTTAACCTCAACATATTTGCACTGCGGTCCAAGAAATTTGCTATTTTGGAATATCTGAAATTAATTTAACAAATAGTCCTGATGGGTTAAGAAAATCATACTTTTTAAACAAAATAAACCCATTAAAATCCATTGGATCAGGAGAAAAATGCACTGTCACTGCTTTGAAAAGAAGTATTATTTTCATCCGTTTTAAGGAAAGTTAACAGTTTGGAGATACGTAGTTTTCAAATGACATTACACTGTAACCCCCAGACCTGTTTCTCAAGTCAACGATCAGTCTTCCAAAAGCCAACAGTTATGGCTGATTTACTGTCCACTGAAATACAGAAGTGATACGTGAATAATGGGATCAATCCATTTATTGTACAGAGCACATTAACACAGGGATGAGAGGACTGAGGAGAGAACTGAGACCCCTCAAAGCAGGCCAGAGTGGCTTGAGCCGAATGGGGATAATTATAATTACCATGTCATATGATTCATACACTAGCTTGTAACAACTTATACTTTGTGGAACAAAGAGAAAACAGCAGCTTTAAAAACTTCCATGCACATAAAAGGCATCAAGTTATGTTACTTCACTTCGACTGAAAAAGTTGTGAAAATAAAACGTGCATCCACAGCCAGTGTCAAACTGATAGTTTTTTTCCCCCTTTTCTCTATAACGTTCTGCATCAACAAAGCAATTTGTTTCCCCGGAGTGTGCTAATTTCTAGATTTCACAGTGCCAGGTGTTACGGCTGCCAGTCATTACATGAAAATCAGCAAAACCTTAACCACGGTGCTTATCCTCGCCACAAAACGCGCCCGGCTGAATTCTCTCTGATTTTTGGGCGAGGATAGGGGGGGAGTCAGGAAAGGAGGTTAAGTTTCTAAGTGCATGTTCTCTTATTTGTGTTTTACTTTGACAAAAAAAAAAACAACAAGCTGTGTGACTGACAGTTTTCCTGATTCCACGCTCTCTGCTGAATTGGACTTTTTTTTTTTTTTTTTTTGCCCCAGACAAAGAGTTGTTTGATACTATTTTTTTTTTTTTTCATTGACAACTAACTGTGCAAGCCTATAGCACCCTGGTGATTTGGGGAGATACCATCAATTAGGGAGATGCTGTGCAACTAAAAATAGGGACTGAAGGGAGAGGAAGGAGAAGTGAGGAACGGGTGAGAGCTGGGTGGGAAGCGGCGAATCGAGACTTCACAGGTTGTTTTGAAGGTATGGTTTGCACGGCGGCTGACCCTGCAGTCTGCAGCGAACATAAAGGAGACACACCGACACTTTGCAACAAACTGGTTTTACATTCCAACAAACAGCAGGTTGAATACAAGGTCAAATGATTTCATGTAAATGATATAGATCCCACTATTACATACAGAATGAGAGGGCAGAAACGTAACCTGTGCATTTTATAAATAGCATGGAAGTGAATTAAATCATATTTCTTTATTTGATCTTATATACTCAGTGTCCTCTGCTGTGATCAGTGTTGATTTTTATATTGTATTATATATATATATATTTGTATATCCTCATCCTCAAAACAGCCCCTACTCATGCAATGTAAATATTGTATTTTCCTCAGAAGTATTGCTGTAAATTATTAATATTTAATGGAGCGTTTTCAAGTATAGAAGGAAATACTGTGCCTTTTTTCCTTCTTTTTTTTTTACACGCTGGTATTATGTGATTTATTTCAGGGCGCCTGGAAAATAATTGTGCGCTCAAGATGTGTTGAGATATATTTAGAGCTGGTAATATTTGGCATTAATTATGCACATGTATGTTAAACTAATTAAATCAATCAGCTGCAGACATAACTGAAGAAGAGAGCCATAAACTGTGTGTGTGTGTGTGTGTGTGTGTGTGTGTGTGTGTGTGTGTGTGAGACAAGCAGAGTGTGTGTCGTGATGAAATGATCAACCTTACTGACGTTCTTACGGTTTTATTTTCTCTTGTTGAATCATGTTTTCATTTCATACACAGAAAAGCATAAAACCATTGTTGTTTTTGCAGATTATGAAAATTATTCTATTGTTTTTCCTTCTTTCTGTTTCTTTGTTTTCAAAGTTTTTTCAGCTTTATTTATTCCTCTCATTATTCACATATGATAAGTGAACGCATCTTTTGAAAACAAAGCCATTTATTTTAAGGAAAATCCACACTTGATAAATTATTTAAGGCTGCTGGGATTATCAGTATGATGTGATCTGTGTGTGTGTGTGTGTGTGTGTGTGTGTGTGTGTGTGTGTATGGGTGCTGCAGGCAGGAGTTGCATTCAACTCTTCTGATGTTAAATAAGGAGACGCTTGCTGCAAACGCTCCACGCTCGAATAATTGGTGACTTCCTCCACTCAGACGCACTGTTATTCAAATCTGGCCTTTGTTGGCCTTGTTTACAGCAATGTTAATTGGGGGGAGCGATCCCCCCCAACACACACACACACACACACACACACCAGTCGAGTGGACGCTTCCGTGTGTTTTCATGTTTGTGACTTTATCCGCCATCGCCATTTCCCTCTGGAGTTCCGCACGTACAGAGCAGCGTCACACAGCTGGAGTCCATTGTCGCCTGTCGAGGAAGTTTTTCTTTTAAGTGATTTAGATCAATTGAGGATTCAGATGTATGATGATAATTACATTGTGGAGAAAACGCATTCTTCCATAGGTAGCTACAGTATGATGAATGTACACCCAAACAACCAACATCTGCTGCTACCCTTGGTTTTTATTGTGCATATTTAATGCACTTTTATATGCATAATTAATTAATTCTAATGAAAACCGATACTTATCTTGAACAGTAATTTAAGCAATTACATTTAAAGCAAAGTTCTTTTTGATTGTAGTTTAAACCTTTTTTATATATGGAGTTAAAGTAAACTTTTTTTCCTCCTTTTCCATTAGTTTTTCGTTCACTGACAGTTAAATTCAGCAGTAAAGTTTCAGCGGGATAGGAGGATAGCTACACAGACTCAAAGAAAGTGAGGGGGAAAGACGTGAAACGTGTGCTACTTTCTCTTTTCACTGTCGGTCTGTGCAGCTGAGGTGAGGAAGAGGAGAGGGATGAAGGTGGGGGACAGGGGGAGGGCAGCCTGCCATCCTTCCTGTCAGCATCTTCCTGCTCGCTTCAACCGTCTCCCCTCTGGTGGCCACGCCTCCGACGCTGCCAGGCCACGGGCACCGGTGGGTGGGTGGGCGGGTGGGCGAGGCGGGGAGCCGCACAGGAAACAGGAAATTCGCACGAGAGAGAGAGAGGAAGCCATGGGGGTGAGAGGCGGCGGCGGCCATGACGTGTCACAGCTGCCGCAGTCGCTCTGAGAGAATGACAGAGAGAGAATGGGAAGCTTGGGTGGCTTCGCCTGGCAGGCTTAGTGTCCCAATTACCTCCCCGTAAACAAAGGAGGAAGTTTTGCCGCATCGCTCATGCTCTCCTTCCTCACCTCCCCAACACACTCACATCCCCACCGCCACCTCCGCCGCTGCAGCCCAGCGAGAGCTTCCTCTCTCCCTCTTTTGCCATCAGATAAGAGGCGTTCAAACGTGCCGCAGCCCCCGCTATGATAGCACAAGGTGTCACCTATGAAAGGCGCCGTCCCCGCTGAATACGCTCGCGACGATGAAAGGTCGGCAGAAATTCGGGTTCACACGCGTCACCCTGCTTCTTGTCTCGCTGCCTCCTCTTGTCTTCTCGTTTGTTTGAAGCTGACGACTGCCTGCTCCATCAAGGTCTGTACCGAGAGTCGCCTGAGCCGTGTGGCTTCACGACGCTCACACGTGTTCCTGAAAGGCGGTAAAGCTACGTGGAGTGTGCTACAGTGCGTGGTAGGTCGCCTCATTCCGTCTGTACAGGTTCAGGTTCAGGGTCAATTTAGCTTTTGCTTTACTTTGAGGCCCAAAGACACGGAACTCATCCTCTTTAAGTCAAATCATTTTAAATTTCTTCTTAAATATATGTTATGACTGGAGCAGCGGTGCGAGGAAGTTACGGTGGGCCCAGTGCACACTTTGATGACGGGACACAGTGCAAACTATATGGAGCACATACACACACACACACACACACACACACACACACACTTTTGTATTGTTTTGTCACATGATTAAATAGAGAGTTGACATTGGACAATATCAATGTACATATGAACCAACAATCATTGCATACCTGTATATATATATATATATATATATATATATATATATATATATATATTCATATTAGTATAGTTTATATAGTTTTGTTTTAGATTGCTACTGACAGGAAGAAAATATATGACACCAAACTTATCGAGTTCTTTGTTAGATATCCAAAGTGGCCCTCTGTACTACTTGCAAATGCCCATACACTCAACACAAAGGGCCTGCTCTCTCTATGCCCCCCCCCCCCCCCCCCCCCCCCCCACCACAAAAGGCCCCACACTGCCTGCTCTGCCTATATTTACACCACTGAACTGGAATGAAGAGAGGAGGTCTTTGGATATATTTTAGAAATGCTTCTTTAGCCTCCGAGCTGCTAGACTGGGCCTGTGGCCGTGTTTGATTGACAGCTGAGCTGACAGCAGACTCAGTTTAAACACGCTGTAGCTTAAAAGACAAGCACAGACAGCATTGCGGTAGCAGTGGTCATGTTATGTTTGTGTTATTTTACCATAGGCACTTAACACCACTAAAAACATAAAACTCAACAAATATCAAGTATTTCTTTGTATTATGAAATACTCTCAATAAAATAGTCAAAAATCAAGGTGAAGTTTCAGTACAAGCAAAAACATCCTGAACATTGAAGAAAAACTCTGCTAATCCCTGTCATCAGGGCGGAGGGTGTGCTTCCATCACACTTGATTGACATTGACAGTAAAAAATAAGCAAGCTGATTGGTGCACAGAGGTACATGCCATGAACTTTTTTCCAATTGAGCCCCACCCACACTAGTGTACAGAACCCAGAGGAAAAACACAATTTCGGACAAAGCGCAACTGTTCACACGAAAACATCTGGTATGGTCAGACAGGAAATGAAACCCAAATTGAACAGACATGTCAATGGTCAGTGTTTTAAACCTCTGCAGTCATCTGTCTGATTGACATGAATGCAGTTGTAAAGATGGGAATCGTTCCTACCATCCATCTCATGACGGATAGGCAGCGTTTACAACTGGGGTTGACTTTAAGCTGTTCAGGAGTGCATGAATGTGTCAAAGATGTTGTAGGTGAACGCCGGACTAAACCCTTTTTGCAACTATTGACCATGGGCGTTGTTAACTGAATTCTTGAAACTCACGCACTGGCACTTTTTTAAGTTTTACTCAAGGATTTAGGCCGTCCTGCATGGCTATTGCAATCAACTGAGCAGAGACATCAGCCACTGTCTATTCCATGCCGGACTCCAAAGTCTCCAAAGTCAACCTGACGTGCTCGTATCACGTGCACACACCTGGTTTTTATTCAACGCCATAGCATCGGACCAGGTTAATAAAAAAAAATGAAGAAATAAAACTGAACTATGAACGTGAACTATTCCCTCAGAAGAACTTGCACAATGCTGTTCAGTGCGCCACAGCTGACGAGCTCATTAGCTTGTTAGCCTGCAAAATAACATTAATGATACGTTTTTCCCCGGCCGATAGATCGGTGGCTTGGTGAACAAAAGAGAGACAGGAAACAAAGGGGCGGGACGTGCTGTAGAAAAGCTAACGTCGGTTGTCGTTCAGGGTCTGTGGCTGTTTTTGTGTTGCTGTCTTCGTGTTAGTCAGCGTCACTGTTAGCCAGCGATAGAATGGAGACGGTTACTGTTATATGCAAATGCATGGCACAGTGGCAATCTGAGTGAATGCTCTTTTGTGAAACCAAAAACCAAGGAGAACACAAGTGCAAGTAATGCACAGATATACATGTATGCTGCAGCAGAAAATCCTGCGGTTTGATTCCAGTCGGACGTTAGATATTAGTTTTATTTAGATTTACAGGTTTCTGATCGTTCGCAGCTTTCCCAGCAGTCAAAATGGAGATGCAGCTGCTCCTCTCCGGCTCTAGTGTCATGTGAATGTTTCTATTCATGTCTGCTTGTCTGAGCAGCTCAGATAAATTAACAAACCAACTTGAAGTGTCAGTCTGAAGAATCATTTTTCTGTTCTCCATTAAAATAGCCGGACTACAGATCCTCCCTTTCCATTTTGCTGCCTGTCTCCTTCCATCCACGTTCCACAACTCATCTGTCACTCCTGCTATTTTTCCCGTGCCTCGGAGCAACAACACAACCTCCTCCCCCTGCCTTTGAAGGAGTAAACCCAACCGGTGAGCTTAACGCATTTCTAATGAGCCAACGCCGGATGGAGTCTGGAGATTAGTCATCATACGTCCCCGACGAGGATCACGTTCGCCGAGATGCGCCATGTATCATCTCGTCGCCGCCATCAATGTCTCGGCAGAAGCACCAAAAATGAAAAAGCTCCTCTATTCCGAATAATTAACTTCGTTTTGCTGATGTCATACAAATCTAAAAATCAGTGTTTGTTTGGCTGCTGGGTTCATAAAGAAGCTGTTCAAAGGATTTAGGAGGGAATCTCTTCTTGTTTGTGGAGGCAGTTCTTCAATTACTGTTTGACAGATGGCATTGTCTTTAGATATGCTGTCATATTCATATAAATAAGCCTCGGTGGCGTCATCCATTCACCAGTGACAGATAAGAGAAGAACACAAAGTGCCTGGTAGGTGCTAAGAAGGCCTTTCTAAGTCACTGCTGAATACTGAGGAGAGATTCTCTCCTCGCCGTCTCATTAGCAGGTAGCTTTTGATCTGCAAAGCTGCCATGTCCAAGGAAGGGTCGACCTGTTTCCAGTTAACGTGCAGATTCCTCTATCTGTGTCGACTGATTACATAATCGGATTGCTGCAGACATGAAAGTGGTTGAGTGAGAAAGTACAGTATGTCTTTATTGCTGAGGAGAGGCTACTAATTTCCAGCCCTGCGGCAAAAACTCTCAAACTGCAGCAGTTCAAAGCTATTAGCCAGGGTTCCGTTCTACACACAATATTCCAACTGATACCGATTGTCTTTTTTTTGTCATGAAAGGCAAAAACAACGTTTTTTTCATGCTCTGCAAAATGTTGAGATTTTGGTCTATTTTGTGTTTTTTTTCAGACTAGTGGAAGAAAAACGTTCAAAATACACATGTAGGTGTTCATTATACTACGTTGTATTTTTGCGGCTGTAGATTTCTCCTGAATTTACCAAAAGTTACAATTAGATAATGATTAATTTGCATATTTAAACATAAACTTTGAGAAAACTTCTAAAAAAAGAATTGCCTTAATGTCAGTAATCTTTGAACTCAGAGCTAGATGAGTTTTTAGGGGCATGTATCAAGAAATACACACAAATTCTGCAGAAAATAAGCATAACTCACACATCATGCATTTAAGGAGTCGCTGTATGCTGTAAAGCACATTGGGGCAACATTTGTGGTTTTTATGCTATGTAAACTAAACATGGCCTAGCAGACTAGAATAGCACATAGATGATTTATTTTATATATATATATATATATATATATACATATATATATATATATATATATATATATATATATATATATATATATACACACATTACACCAGTGTTTTACCTTTTTTATCTACACTATATATAATTTACCGTTAACACGTTGGTTTTTTTCATGCAATAATTAAGAATTAATATACAAAAATGCAATAAGTACATAAAACCACTGACAAAGTTCTGCACATTTACAGTATTATTCTATCAATGTTCACTAGACAGTGGAAAACAGGTATAGTACATCAGACTAATCTTTTTGTTTTTTGTGGTTTATCCAAGTACACATGACACATGACACAATGTATAAACACAGAATATTAACATTTTTATCAAAAAAAAGTTTTTGCAAATTTACAGTAAAATTACAGTATTAGTTTTAGAGAATTCTAAAAAATAAACATTACAAAAAGAAAATGTATAACGATAATGTACCACTCAGCAAAATGCATGCATTCATTTGTGGTTGGTTATTTGCAGTTCCTTTCACAGGCCATCTAAACCTGCCTCCAGATGAGCCCAGTGACCTATAAAATGAGGGTTGTCCGGCCGCCGCTCTGCACCTATAGCGGATCACTTTCCTCACTGTCCAAACTGAAGCGCCACTCTTAATTTGATTGGCATATTCTATTTATTACCATGCAAACGGGTGTTTCTCCGCTATTTGCTTCCAGATTAGCCAATACGAAGAAAGAGGAGAGGCTCCCCTGCGGTAGTGGTGATGTCACCAATGCAGAGTGAATACCCAAAGTGCTTCATGTTAAAGTGGAAGAGACTGAGAGGATGTGGGGAAAGAGACAATTTAAGGGCTGGAATTTCTATTTTTTTGGTGCCTCTCTGTTTACCTTGATAGTTTGTTTGGTGTGAAGAGGAGCGATGCTGAAACCGGCCTCTCATCAGGAGAATCTAGACTTTTATACTGAAATCTGGTCACAAAAAAACCCGCTAAAAGCCAATGTGGGTTTTGAAGGCCAGCTATTTGTACTTTTTACGGCGTTAATTATTTTTAACAACACAAATCATAGGGTGACATTTTCAGATATGTCATTTTTCAAAATTCAAATCACAACCTCTCCTCGTGATTGACGGATGAATCACAGCAACCTTTTCTCCCTCCGAATTCATTTGTATCTTTTTGGAGTCTTCCTGCAGCTGTGTGAGCCGTGTGGGGGACAGGAGCTGGGCGAGAGCAGCTCTGACACGGCTTCTCTCGGTGGCAGCGTATCGCCATCTGAATCTTTCCCCCCACATCGGGGGAGCAGAGCTGTGACTACTGGGATTAGGCTAATCACACATTCACCCAGGAGGCTGCACACACAGGAGATCCTGCGTGAGGCATGACCTTATTTCTGATGTATTTCCATAGCCGCTCATTTACTAGCACCCCGAGCTAACGCTAATGCATGGATCTCACCACGCTCAGCTTTACTTATTGAGGCTGTACATTATTCAAGTTTGTCCCTTCACGCTGCATTTTACACTCCCTTCTTTTACACGCAGATGTAGAAAACATCCTTTTATGAGCATCGGTGAGGTTATTATTCCTTATTGATTTTCTCACAACGTGAATACAAATCACAAAGTAGTATATGTAAAGAATAGCTGTGCTTACATAGAACTCCAATTTAAATTACAATATGTTTTTAATATTGTACATTCAGTAGATATTATTTTTATTATAATTGTTTTTTGTACATGAATTCAAGTTCAGTTAAACAGTTGAAATATGATTATTAAACATTTCGAAATATATAAAAAAAACAAATAAAGACTTTTTCACAGACTTTCTTTTAGGGCGATTTGGCACTGTTCAAGACAAATTCTTTATTTATATAAAAGTTGCTAAATCATCATCATGTGTATTTTAATTTTACACATGGTGGCGTTTCATTCCTTTATGTTTTGATTCAATATATTTTCTAACGTTTCTTTTTCTAACATTTCGATCCCACAATATTTGACTTGTTGTGCTGAGAGTCCCGTAAACAGGTAATGAAAGGATTGAGTATTTCTCCACCAGTGTCAGCAGTATCCGTTTCTAAAAGAATGGATAAAGCTCTGTTCAAGGCCAATTGTTTACAAGGAGATGTTTTTAGTTGCACTTCTTTTTGCTAAAAAGATGTAAAAAAAAAAAAAAAAAGACTGAAAAACCCAAGTTTTGAATGACCCCAAATTTGTGATAAAAAAAAAAAACATTGTGACTTGTGCCTTGAAGCAACTTTCCAGTATTTATGAATTTAAAAAAAAATTATAATTTTCATTTGGATTTATGGAAATAATAAAAGGGGTCGAGGATGCATTGGGACCTCAGTATTTCTAAAAAAAACTACAACCCTGGTCTGGGCAACATCTTTACAAAGGGAAGTTAGACTTTTCTGTCAGATTCAGATGAACATTATTTATCCTCCTCCCCTTCCCTCCCCTGTTTTCTTCACCTCCTTCCTCCTCCTTCCTCCTGCATTATAATCAACACTCGGAGCTTCTAATTTATGAAATGTAATTCTGCCCTCCACTGGTATGAAGAAGGTGTACACACACACGCACATTCAGGAGCGCATATTTCTTTCTCTACTAGACGAAACCATTTAGAAAAATAAAGTGTGTGTGATTGGAGTGTGTGTGAGACAAAGTGAGTATTTAAGGGAAAACAAGTTAGAGAAGCAGGTGATTTGTAATATGGGTCTACCTAAAATTATAATTATACAGCTGACTTTTTTCCCCCTGTTAAGCATAATTAGCTTGCTTTAATTTAGTTGTGATTCAGCGGCATAATAAGCATTTATGTTGCACTCAAATTAAATGGAGTCAATGAATATTTTGCATGTTGAGGAATTAAAGCTAATACTGCACTTTACTGTCAGAGACTGAAAGTAATTCTGGAGGCTAAAGATTGAGGATGCAAAAACATGCCGGTCTGAAAAATAAAATATTGCTGTAATAAAGCATCACTCGTTGTTTGCATGTACTGTATGTTTTTAAGCATAAGCATGTAAAAATATTGACGGCATGTGAGGAGAATATTATTTGTTAGTGTATTGTCTCTGTGTGTGTGTGTGTGTGTGTGTGTGTGTGTGTGGGAGAGACGGAGAGATCCCTTGATGCTGACAGAGTCTTGGTCTCCAAGGTCTAAACCTCATCCATCCAACTATTTCTTTCAGAGTGTTCGTGTGTGCCTGCCCACGCACACAGAGGCAGCACCCCCCCCTCACTCTCCACCCCCAGCCCAACCACCCACTATCACCCTAGGGTGCCAATAGAGCCTTTGTCACCCCGGGTGATGCCAGCAGCGACAGGGGGGTGCAGGGATGGGTGGGGCGGGGGGAGTAGTCAACGTTCCTCTGAGAGTTGGGACAGAGCTAAACAGCATCTCCCGTACAAACGCACACACACATACACACACACACACACACACACACTACTTGAGACTGCAATCAAACATCCCCCCCACCTTCCAGTTCAAGTGGAGGAGCCGTGAAGTTCAGAGTCTTTTGGTGGGTGAAGGGGATTTGGTTGACTACTGTATGTACATCTGCATGGTGTTGATCTGCAGTAAAGTCTTCTTCAGTGGTGCACACGGTTACACTTCATTTTCACAGTGGTCCCTAACTTGTGCACCAATAATTCATAATTTGGGAGTTTAAGAAGAAAAAACACTTTTTTGTTCCACAGCACGTTTAGATAGTCCGCCCCGTATCGCCCTGGTTCTGGTTGTCCCGTGCCTTCCTTCCCTCCAGTGGGTCCATCAATACGGACTGGGTCTCCAGCAGCGTGGTGTCGGTTCCTCATTGTAACTTAAGCGGATAGGTATTTTTCAAGTCTGTCTTAAAACAATAGTACGGTGCCTAAATTAACTTTGAAACGCCATTCCCTCTGATCATACTGACCATTCAAATATCCCTTGCTAATGTGCTTTCAATGGATTGATGGGTGACAATCCACAGTCCTCGCTCCTATTTGTGTTGATTCACCAATGCTTTCTGATTTTTGCTCTGCTCTTAGGTAAGAGAACAGAATTTTACGAGTGGTCCACAGCACTTTTATCGAGATAAGAAAAAAATGTGTGAATATTGTTTTATCATATTTAGATAATTGGTCTATGTTTGAGCATAATTATAATGATTGGATTATTCAATTTGTGGGCGAAAGAAATACTATTGGTTGATTCATTCCAATTAAAGGCTTTAACACATGGACAAATGTGACAAATAAAGGACATGGAAATGTGAAATATTCGCCTGCGAATATTATATGTCTAGAGCTTTTATTATGAAAGGTGAGAAGGGGTGGAGTGGATCCAGTATGTGCTGCCTTTCTCATGGTTGAAAGAGTAACAAAGTTTGTTGTCTTGGATCAGAATATGAAACCTCGAAGTTGATAAGTAAGTTAATAAGTATAGTCACAAGTCAATCCGTTCTGCACAATGTTGATGCCTTTATTAGAAAATGTAAAAGATCAGAAAAAAATCGACCCAAAAAAACCCTTTTTACCACGTGATGTTCACGTTCTGTGTGGAGACTATAAAAACCCTTGGATGATATTGCATTGAGCTTCAGAATTGCTTAAATACTGCTATTCTATGCTTTTTGCTTTTCTTGTAACACCAGTACTGACGCTCGTTCACTTTAAGTTTATTTATATGTCTCGATGTCCCTACTGCTGAAGTTCTTCTAATTCTAACAGCCTTTTTTTGGTGCCATGTACCAACGCCTGCCCATATGTAGTGTATAGAGGGTGTTACCTATGCTAATAATAACAATCAGCCACACTTTTTTTTCTCTCACTAGAAAATTAAGAGGAACTACAAGAGACAGTGGAGAGAATGTTGCTGCGTGAGGCCCAATAATCTCATGTAGGCCTGTCAACTTTGTCCCCCATCACTTCCATTGGAAGCACATTGGAAAGGGAACTCTTCCCGGGCAGTATGAAGATGAGGAGTGATAACAGCAAGCAAAACCTGCTTCAATGTTCATGTGGACACCTGATTAATATTTTAAGTCAGACTTGACAAAAATTGCAAAAATACCCTTTACCTTCCAGGCCTTTCAGAAGCTATTAAAATGACACAATCATGAGAATAAAAAAAAAAATCGTGAGTTGTCCTGAAGAGGGGTCATGAGTGGGCATAGTTTGGCTATAAAGGGGTGATGTTCCAGTCTGGGTGCTGTGGACACCTTTGTCCACAGGAGCCGTGGACACCTTTGTACATTGGCATTGTACGTTTCTGCAGCCCATGGACATGTTAAATGTCTATATTTCTGAAACTATAATATCTTACATTTCATGTCAGCCTCGTATCACACTTGCAGAAATGCACGATGCCATGTAGTTAAGCTGTAAAACAACTGGTTAGGTTTAGGTAACATAACTTGGTTAAAATTGAGGTAAAAAACATTATGGTTTGTGTTAAATTCACACGAGACACCAACTGATTTTCATGAATTTTGTATCTTGATTAACTATTATTAACATTTTGTTAAATTAGTTTAATTGCTTTCTTTCCAAGAGGGAGGAAAAGGCATTCCTGGAGCTGGAGTCAGGCCTTGATTAGCCTAGCTTAACTTTGGGAAGCTGCCCAAACTCACTGCACCCAGCTGTTTTTCACCAATAATTAGTTCCAGCATGTAACCACCGAAACCATTAAGTCATTACATATCTGTTTGCACACATATTAAGTAAACAATATACATCATGTTAAATGGTAGATTTTGATTTGTTGGTAGTTGTATTTTTTTACTTTGGACAGAGTCAGGCTAGCTGTCTCCCCCTTCAGTCTTTATGCTAAGCTAAGCTAATCATGTCCTGCCTTTACCCACAACGGCGCCGAGATTATCCGTCGTATGGGACTACCCGCCGAAAAAGTCATTTAGTGTGGGCGCCAGGAAGCGTTCACTAACCCTGGTGCATCGGAAGCAAAGACACCTGCATCTCCTGCTGAAAAAAGTACAGCTCAAAGCGTTTTGAATGTAATGCTCCCGCTGGGAGAGACGGGCATCTGCAGAACACAGCGAATATGGCGTGTCTGGTGGGAAACAGCTGGTCAGCCCACTCAGTCTGCTTGTCTCTGTGTTTCAGCTGTCGACTGGGCTGACTGTTGTCACTGTGTGTATTGACGCTTAAAGTCAAACAATTTGAAAAAAATAGTCAGATCAAGGGTTTCGAAAAATACTATTTGAAATAAATACATTAAACATTGTCTCACCGTGTTAGAAAGGCCTTGTGTCCTTATAAAAGTGTACCAGAGGGATTTGATTGTTTTAGTCTACATACTTTGTGTCAATGCAGAGCTAAAAGGTGGGTTGAATTTTACAATTGTTTTACAAATTATGCTTTATAATGTAGTAAAAATAAGGCCAGTGGTAACATTTCTTATTTGTTCTTACATTAGATGAGCTTGTTGCTAATTAATCTAGTGATATGCATGTTCATCTTTAGTTTTATGAAACTTGCACGTGATTTACATGCGTCACCTAAAAGAAGGTGTAATTTTAGTAGTTGAAGATGTCTATATGTACCTTATGTCGAGTTGACACTCTTCCAGGGCTGTAACAAGGCAATGATTACAAACTCACACAGCGCAACACCACCCTCCTAACATATTTTTAAGAAGACACTAAAAGACTGTGAATTCAATTCATCCATTTAACTGTTCCATTTTTTAAATATAAATATATTTTATATGATGGAATGCTGTTTCAAAGCTTATTTCACACTACCATGAATATATTTCTGGTTGCTACCAGCTATGTCCCTGTATTTCATTGTATTTAGAATACATTTCTTAATATTTGTGCCAGAAACAGCTATGGTTAAATGACATTAACTCCAATAGTATCAGAATCATCCTTAAACAGTTGGCTTCATATCCAAAAATGCCTCTTCAGACATGAATTAAGACACAAAAATACTCTGTTTTTAATAGTTATTTGTGGCCTATGATTTTCCCTCAAACAACTTCAATTAAAAATGTCTATTGCTAAAATCTAATCTCCCTCATTGAAAAATCCAGATTATACGAATAACAAAATATGGTTCACTTCTTGGACAAGATGTCTCGTGGCTCATTGGAAAGTCCATTCTTCACACATACAGACTTAAAAAAAGTGAATGCAATGTTGCTGTATGTGTAATGAAGACTTAACATTTTCAAATCACATTTATCGAAGGTGCATACTCGACCACTTTTTTTTATAAAATACTTTACTGCAATGCTTCTTTAATCATCTTCCAGACAATTGTTTACTGTGAAGTTAATTTAAATTTGTTTCTACTTGTTATCCAATATAATAACTATAAATAGCTAAAAAACATAAAACTTTCAAAACAAAAACTAAACAGATCATCAATAGTAATAATAACATTTTTCATAAAAAGTTAAAATGAAAATGAAATAGTAGCAGTATTAATAATAATAACAATAAAAGCATTATTCTAAATAATACTAATAATAATGATAATAGTATGTATGTTCATACTATCATTAATTGGCCTACAGGTATACATCCAGCTGTTCAGTTGAGCTGAGAAAAACTTTACTTCAGCAGGTGAATGTAAAAACTGCACAGACATCGTTCTGCATTACAAACATGTCTCAAACATTACAGTGAAGATGCAAAACAACTTACATGAACTATTCGTGACTAAAAAGCAACAATCAAAGTAAAAAAACAAACATTTTTAATGAGTTTTAAACCAAGAACTAATCTGCTTCATCTGGATTTTGTTGATGTGATTGATCTGATTTGATTGACAGTGACCTAACAACCCACCAACCATCATCAGACTCTGATTTATCCAAAGATTCATGAGAAACACCAGAACATGTTGTGCTCATGTACTGTAGGACCCCATCGTAGATTGTAAACCCTTACAAAGAGGTCTTCCTATAGTTTCTGGGAAACTGGGAACATCTGAAAGACCTGTATAGCTATGGCCCTGGCTTTTCAAAAGACAAAGGAAAAGCACAAATGAGTATCAGTCCTACCCTGGGAAACTCTCAGAGTGTCAGAATTGCATCAGCCAACTCTTATTTTCCACTACATCCACATCACGTTTCAAATTCCCGAGCCTCTTCACTTTCTCTGTCAGCTGAAAAGTTGAAAAGCTTTCTAATGTGGCGTCTTGAAAGGTGAGGTGAGGACAGGGTCAAAACAGACAAATACCTGCCATGGCGGCAGGAAAAATGGAACCACATGGCACTTTTGACATCCGCGCAAATCCACGGTTGACTTTCTGCACAGGCAAGCGCTCCTCCACTCTGCACCCTCACTCACTCTCCCCCTCTGTTCGCCTCTTATCTTTTGTTTGCTCTGAAGTTCGACATATAGACCGAGGCCCTATCAAAATCACAACCAGATGAGAACTAGGGGCGAGAGGGAGGAGGCAGGTAGAGGGAGAAGAAAAGCTAAAAGCGTTTCAAGCTATTGCTGAAACAATCCAATTACAATGCCTATCAAACTTTGCTTCACAGTTTATGGCTTCTAATTGCCTGACAAAAATTGACACTTCAGTCGCAACAGTGTAATATAATAGGGGGCCAAATTAAATTTGATCGAGGGGCAGAAAACGATGCTATCACTCAGCAGTGCGGAAAAGAGGAGATCAACTAGCATGATATAATGGATCAAAAATGAAAATTATTCATTAATCGCGTTGGGTTTTCCAATAATGGAAATGACACAGTTCAGACGTCTTCCTAAAAACACTATTAATTAAAGGGATGATAGATCTAACAAGGCATGGAGCCCAGAGAAATCACTCCACCTCTTTTCCTCCCTTCCTCCTTAAGCCCCTTCTTTCTTCTTTCCTCTACCGCTCTATTTTCTCTATCTATTTCCCCTTCCTCCTGCTCTCTTTGACTCTCGTTTACCCTTCCTGCATTCTGTGTTTCCTTTTCTCTCTCACTTTGTCACTCTCTCTTTCGCTCTCTGTCTCACTCCATTAGAGTTCCGCCACCCAACCTGAACCTGACAGGTCCCAAAAAACCTGGGGTTTAAGGTGCAGGCTGTTTTGCAAAGTCACAATGTTTCTGACTTGGCCCAGGTTCATGTTTTATTATTTTCAAAATGTTCATTTCTCAAGAAATGTCCCTGCTTCTCACTGTGCTAATAGTCTGCGTCCATGTGGATCGTGTTTGAAGTTGATATGCCTTGTAGGAGATGAGGAGGAAAGAGACAACATGGCCATTCTCACCCCCAACTTATCAAATATCAAACAATTGGTCAGTGGCCGCACGCTTCAAACTATGAACAATTTACCTTTCTAATGTCACCTTCTGCTCGTTACGTGTGTACAGATTTTTCAAGATAAAGATAAACTTCCAACGGTTTACTTTGTTAGGTTTAGGAAAAGTTTGTGGTTTGGGTTAGAAGAGGTATGTTTGTTTCTTAAAATAACTTTGATTGTTAAGTAACTGGCATTAGCTTATTTCAGAAGGTACATACAACTATGGTAAAATAAGTCAATTTTGACTTGGTTCCACTAAGGACACAAACTGTGGTCTCCTAGGGGAACTTCTGTGAAAATCCTGCGCAGACTTTCTTAATTGTTGAATTTTTTCTTATTTCTTTGAAAAACGTATTTTCATACCCTTGTTAGCTCAATATGACGATAACATGGAATGGCTGAAAGCTCTAGAATGGACCTTGAGGTAAGAGTATTTTGTAAATGGCTGTTTCCACGATTCATATAAACTTTGAAGTTCAACAAAGAAAACTCTGTGATTCTAAGGTCGCATTCAGGTCTCAAATTTGTAACTAAAAATAAGGTTCAGTTGGCTCTTAAAACGGTACAGGACGCTTTCAGGTCTCAGTTTTAGGCCCATGTAGAACTCTACTGTTATTTTCTCTGATCCAATCAGCTTCACTGAAGGAGACTGACAGCACCTGTGTGAATGGTGTGCTTGAGCCTGTGAGTCTGTATAGTCTATTCTCTTTCCAGGCCTCTGTGGTGGAGAGGAGGTCTTGGGGCTCAGATCGGTTTGGCAGCACCTGTCCTCCCAGGTCGATCTCTCATAGTTTACAATCTATTCATATTTTTGTCATCCTGATTGTTCATACTGTAATTGTGTTGGTTAGTCTGTACCCACAACATCGATTGTATCACTTTCCGTCCTTGGAGAGGGATCCCTCCTCCTTTTATTCTTGTGGTTTCTTCCATTTTTTTCCTTGTTAAAGGGGTTTTTGGGGGAGTTTTTCCTTATCTGAATCAAGGGCCTAAGGACAGAAGGTTGTATGCTGCAAATATTGTTGGCTAAAGCCCCTTGAGGCCAATTTGTGAAATTTGGCTATATAGACTAAAGGCTTTGTGGACTTGACTTGCCTCCAGTGTGAGCATCACCTTGTGACAGTGCTTCTGAGCCAGGCAGCCCCCTCTGCATTCCATGCCCTCTATGATTGGCTGGAGAGATGCATTGCTTTCATCCGGTGGCCCTCGCTCAACCTCATCAACCATCTACACACTCACTCAAACATACACACAGTCGCACGGAATGTCCAGGAGTAAGGAAGCAGACTTTATTTAATCTGTTTTCCTCAGCATTAATTGGGTCAAAGCTTCCTTCTCTGCCTTCTTGATGTGCAAATGAATGTGGCATCAAGGGACGCCCGCCCATCCCTCCACAGGCACATTTACAGGACACCTCAGGGTGCCGGCCCGCCGTCTGTGACCTGTATATGGCAGACGAAGGAGGGGCCGGGGGGGTAGCAAGGTTGTCAGTACCGACCTGGATCAGAGACTGAAGCTGAGGAAAAAAATCCCTGAGTTAATTATTGCGCTGGAAGCCCGTAGGCTGTACATGTCACCCCCATTCCTAATGAAGTTTACCTCCACCATCCTGCAATACTGGAGTCTCTGTGATACTCAATAATGAATGTGGCAGAGCAGAGATGTGTACAAGCAAAGGTCACAAAGAATAACCACATGTACGCACTGCGAGCAACTGGGTTGATGCATTGTTCTGTTGTGACTGATGCAGCTTTGTAGTTATCTGCTATTACTATAGATGTATTTTATTCTTCACTTCTGTGAAATGGTAATACTTTTCATAATGCTACATCATACCTGGTTAGCAAGTGTTAATTGGGTGGCGTTCATAAACCCAGATGCATACCAAGTGTTTACAAGACGTGGCGCATTTAGTCTCTTATGTGTTTTTCCACTTTCTCAAAGCTACTACCACAAATACATAATGAAAATCAATCAATTGATCTCAGAGTTCAACACCAGCTCCATAAATGACACAACCTTTCTGTATAATTCATTCTGAGACTTAACTTTCAGGAGCCTCTCAAATTAAAGTCCCCAATGTGCTTTGATTGGCTGACAATCAGCTGACATTTTATCACCTTAATCAACCCACTGTACAGTACCTGCTCAGCACCAAACATCAGACAAAGTCAGAGACTAGCTAGTGAGGACAGCCCAAGATCATGTATAAGAAGGAAAGAAACGGAACCTAAAATGAATGGCAATGTTGCTTTGTGACTGCTAAAAAGTGAACTATTTGCTTACATACCAAAGTTTTAAAGCTGCCTGCTGCTCCTGGAAACAAGGGCCATGAGAGCAGATTTGCAGACGGGAAAACCAAAACAAGGACTTTAAAGTTACTGTGAGGAACTTCTAATTGGTTGTTAAACAGTCTCGATGTAATACTGATGCCTCTATATGACCTACATCCGTAAACGTCATCGGAACCATCAGGTCAAATTCCTCACATCATGCAGCTTCATCAGAAACTCCCTCAGCTCAGACTCCAGTGGGTCCTCCAGCAGTGACCAGCCCACCGTGGACAGACCCAGATCCGGCTTTGGCCAGGAACAGAGCTTGGCCTCACTGCTCCGCCAGTCCCCACTGAGAGCTAATACCATCACCGCCGTTGGAGGCCCAGGCCGTACTAATGGGCCCACTGGAGGGAAGGAAGGCACGGAAGAACCAGAACCAGGAACTAAAGGGAGTCAGGTGCTTGGAAACACAACTGCTTTTCTTCACAGGGGCCGCCAAAATCGACACAAAATGAAAGTTCATGGTAGTAGCTTTAACAACACTATAAAGACTGCTGATGAGGATTATTACTACTTGGATCCACCCAATCATTATCAGTGTCAAAACTGACCACTTATACGGAAATTAGCTCAATGTCAGTGATCAACATTAAATGCATTTTTTAAGTCATTATAAGTTCCATCTTTTTGCTATGACTTATATAAAACTTATGATGATCTTTGCAATGTGCACTTTACAGCATTTCACTTGACTGGTAACACCAGGAGACCTTGTCTGATTCGTCTTTTTCTTTTTAGATTACAATATATCGTACAATATCAATCAGTCATGTTCATTTATTATCTTCCACAAATCTTTAGAATAAATGGTGATTATCGATCACACACTATTGAACGAAGAATAATATATACCATTAATATACCTCCAAACAAATTTGAATTGTTGCTTTCTCCTGAAACATAATAGTTCAAAAAGTCTTGCAAATAATAATGTAGTTTAAGGTGAGCTTTGCTCTGTTGACCTGCCTCATTGTACTACAACACAAAAGAGCATTTATGTCTATAGATACTTTAATGAAATAAAATGAACAATAGATTTTAAGTTAGTTTACATAATGTCAGTTAACGCTTTAGATCTAGATTACGGATTGACCCTTTAAGATTCTCCTAGAGATTCTAGTGTAGTTTACACGGCGCAAAGGCTCCTAGTGAAATTACCATATGAATGTGTAGCAATCAAGGCCTATAAATTGAATCCAGTTCTTCAATAAGAACTTCACAGCTTGACTCTGAGAATCATTTTGTAGCTCGCTATCATTGGACATAATTGCAATGACCATAATCCTCTAGCAAAACAATTTATCATCAAACATAAAGCGTAGAGGGGCCCTCATACCCTGGGCTGGGCCATCATTGAGAGCTAGTGGCTCCCCTTCTAGTCATATAATTGGGTATCGATGGCCAACGATCCCCTCCATTTCGCATCTTTCCACTTGGGCGCGCCGCTGGAACGCCCATACAACCCAATCACAACCCCCGCTGGGTGGGCGGAGTCCCAGCACCCCAGGGAGATCTAACATGGACTGCCCCTTCCCATCCTCAGTTAATTGGATAAACTTCCCAGGGAAGAAGAGACAACTGAAAAAAGAGAGTGAAAGAGTTTGAGTAGTAGTGAGAAAGATGATACAGATTTCTTTCACCTTAGGTCTTATTTTCATATTCTTGGCCATTATTTCCATCAGTTATGATATCATTGTACTCAGCAAAGTAATTGGTATAGAAGATGACAACCCAGCGACATCCCCAAAAAGAAACATGAGCAGTCAGACGATCAGAAAGATTGTAAACGAGCCAACAGTTGATCAAAATTATCTTATAGCCCTTTTTGACCAAAAAAACCCCAAAGGAACCAAACAAGGAAGTCCTGTTTCCGTTTCTATTGTATCTGAAGAACCATGAGCATTTGGTTAACTAGACAGATGATGGAATAAAAAATGACAGTGGCATTTGAGGCTGTTCTTTCTATTCACTGGTGTATAATGAAAGAAAAGGAGACATGCACAGATGGAAAAGATGACTCTCTCTAAAGTAGGAGATTGTCTGATTATTTAGTGGTTATTTATTTAGTATGTAACCCCAAAGAAACATTCAGCCAGTTAAGCTTCACTTCTGTTTTTACAGTTGCTCTCTCATCACTACTCCCTCAATCAATTATATTACTTGTAAGTTCTGTCATACACGCCTTTAATAAATAGCAAGAAATGTCTACTTATGTTTGACTAATCAGAGACAGTTTTCCCTTTAAACTCTGCCCTGATAGTACCTGGCTGAACCATTGGAGAGGATCCTCCTGAAGTAGGGACTCGTTTATTACATAAGGAGCTATTTTACAGGAAATTACTCTCTGGTTATTCCATTCAAAATGCTTATTATGTTACTAAAAAGGATCTTGTTTTACCTGAAAGTTGTGGTGGAAAACACCCTGTAAATTACTTCATTCGGAGTTAAACTAAAAGTGAGGTTGGTCAAAAGTTTAAACAGGAAGTCGATCTTTAAGCTTACATTTCGTCTTCATTTCCAAATGAAGCGTGTTTATAACGTGTCAGGTCATCAGACTTCTTTGATATTTGCCCCATTTGACTTGACGGTGTTGCCATGCTCCCAGATTTCACTTATTAACTTGAAGATTATAATGTTGTTATTATTGAGAGAAAGGGTGGGAGCAACTACCAAAATAAGTTGTAAAAGAAAGATGTTATCCTTTAAAGCAGGAACTGCAGGATATTCTCAGTTGACCTGTAATAAGAAAGTCTACAGCAGTGAACACCTCCGGCCAGCTCTTGGTTCCTGGTTCATCAAGCACTCCAGGTCACAGAGGCTGCTGGCCACCAAGTCATCACGGCTGGGCAGATCCACCTCTCCCTCTCTCTGCCTCCTCTCTCATTCCCTTTCACCTCTCGCCCCTTCACCCCTCCTCCTTCTCCTATTCCTCCGCTTTCTTTAGCTTTTGGCGGCCAGTGAGTCCAGGAGAAAGGGAAGGGGGGGGGGGTTGCGGTGGCTGGTTGGATGGAGGACAGGTGGACTCCAGTCCGGGGTCAGCTACGGGGTCAGGCGTCACATAAATCAACCTGACGTGTTCACCCACGCCTGCCTGCCTAAGTCGAAGCCTGCATGGGCACTCAAGCCAGCGCCAGGCCTTCTAGCTCTGCACCCGCCAGCACCCATCCACCCCCTTGCCCCCACCATCCCTATCCACCACCACTCCCCCTGCGCCAAGGCTCGGTTCAAGGGGCGACATTAGAATGGGTCAGCGGATGGGCTTCGAGGCTTCCAGGGCCCTTGGTTGGTGAGTCCACAGGTGCCTTCTGGTATGTTGGGTACAATGCCAGGGATAGAGGGCTAGTGGGGGTTTTGGAAGCAGTGGAGGGGGGAAGGGGTGACACACACGTCTCTCAGGGACTGGATGGTTGTCGCTTGAAGGCGAGATTTCATTAACATTAAATCTTGAATCTCCTTACCTTGTGAAGATACCAAACTCTTTGCCCCCTTTTTTTCCCTCACAACAACAGAAGTTGAGCAAACCAGGACCATGTGTATAACTTCACATGGGGAAGTTTGTAGCTAGAGCTAAAGTAGCAACTATTAAACTGGTGTATGAATGGGTGTGAATGGCTGGATGAAGTGTTAAAGAGCTTTGAGTGGTCAGAATAATAGAAAAGTGATATACAAGTACAATTTACCATTTCTATGCACATACTGCATAGAAATGTCAGAGATGTGAAACTGGGAAAATATATTAAACCACTTAAAAAATGCAATTAATTTATTATTAGTTATTACTCTAAATACTTTTCTTTACTAGCTACTTAATAATAGCAGAATTAATTTTCCACATTAATAATTGCAATACTTTTTTGTTATTCAGACGTGTGAAAACTCCAAAGCTACCAAACCCACACATCACATCATCTGTTTTAAACTTTTAGAAATAATAACCAAATACTTTGTACTTTCACAAGCAGCCAGCCAATGATTTAGACTACAACTCTAACCATAACTAAAAAACACGTGTCAGTTGAACTTGCCTTCTAAAACCTTCCATATATATGTTGTTTTTTCTGTTCTGATGCCCCTGTCTGCACGTCAACAATGATGTCAGTGGCTTCCAAGAATGTCACAAATAACAAAAAGACTCATACTAGCATTTTCTGAATTGGCATCTATACGGTTAATGTTTGGTAGGATAAAGGCACACAAACCTCTTGGGTAGGGTTGAGAATGAGCATGGTTTGGGTTGGGGGCCCTGGTGGCCTAGAGGTTGAAGTGCTGACCATGAACGGCAACGTCTCCTGTTTTGCTGCTGGCCAGGGACTTTGCTGCATTGAATTCCCAATCTCTCTTTACAATCATGTCATATCAGCTATCTAGTAGATATCTAAGGCATGTAATTATTCAAAAGTGTATTTTTTAAAGAGGAAGGACATGGTTTGGGTTTAAAATAACTATTTCTTAAGTTTGGAGAACTTCATGATAAAAAAGAAGAACGACTTGGTTAAGGTTAGTAAAATATTGTGCTCATGGATATAAGAAACCAACATTGACTGGTGAAAACAGGCAGGAAAATAGTTGCTTCCAAGTCACACACTTTGTCAGCTCTACCTCAACCTCCTCCCGTAGTTATTTGGGGGCTCTTTTATGTGATTGTCATGTAATTTTGGAGGTATTTATTTGCTGACCATCAACAGTTAGCTTAGCCTTAAGGTCTCACACAGCTCAGACCTTAAGTTTGAGAGGGTGATGGTGGGAGGAGTTCTGAAAGATTGTCTTCTCAGCCTCATGAGTACCCCTCCTCGTCCACCTCTTGTCCTCGCTCCGACGTCCAACGGAAGGAAGTTGTTTTGTGTTGCACAGGGGAGAAGACCAGCGTAAGAGAAGCGCTAAGTTGTTGCTAACAATCCATTGAGCCACCAATATGACCTTAAAGCCTTGTTTATGGCTTAGCAGCAGTGGTAGACAACCGTAGACAATAGCAGCCAGGAGACAAGAACACAACTTGAAAGGACGATTCACATTTCTGTGGCAAGCTATTGCCCAACACTGGCTGCTACAGGGCTGGAGCTTTCTACATAACAAAAAGAGTGCTAGTGCCATGTATTTAAAGTGATTACCGTGTTCACACAATCGCTGTGCATGTCGTACCCTTCACATTGTTATTGTAAGGTTGCAGGAAGACTCACTGAAGAAGTTGCTTTCTGTTTTAACGCCAAGTATTCTCCTTCCAAATAATGACACATTTAAGTTAGCATTCTCAAGGGCCTTTTATCTGCTTCTCAAGTTATCTTCCTGAAGTTCTTGTTAATGCCTTTTTCCCACTTTTGCTCTCAAATTCATTAGTTTTCCTACTAATCTCCGGAGTGGATAAAAAACCCTTAAATCCTTCAAAACCGTTTCTTGCCAAGTGTCTGAAAAAAAATATTATTGCCCCTATTAAATTAATGCTCACTGCCAATAAACTATTGATATCTTCACTCCTTCAAAGTTGGTGTGGCACCTGGGATTGCAGGGAGGGAAATTGAAAAAGATTTTGAGGAAAGGAAGAGAAACAGTTGAGGGCAAATTAAATTGCCATCTTGAACTCGTCTGTTAAGGATTAGTGGTTAATTGTAATTTGTGTGCCGTGTCCCCGGCCATCGCCACAGTGTTTCTATAAGTTGTCTGCCAGCCGGTGATAGAATACTCACTGCTCCTGCTCTCATAATTGGCAGAAAAGGAATACGAAGAATCATGGAGACTCAGATTAACATGCGTAGAAGAAGCCGGGGGCGGCAGGAGTGGAGTTTTGTTTTCTTCAACAGGTTTGACACCGCATAACATAACCTGCTTCAAAGAGTCTTTGTTTGTCGCCAACTGTTTGCCACGTCCTCCATCTTGCCCTTTAGAAAGCAGTGAGACAGAAAAGTGTATCAATTAACAGTCGACGAGTAGGAACCATGTTTATACATGCAGGGATGAAATAGATTAAATACAGTATGCTGTGAGTGTGTGTGTGTGTGTAGGTGTGTGCGAGCATGTGTGTGGTTGGAGGCATAGTAAATGTAGCTTAATCAATGACCTAATGACAACTTGTATATCCATCAAAATCTCAACATTTTAAGAACTGGTTTGGAAATGTTTCCATTGGCACGGTTCCCATTCTAACACCCTTTTTACACATATTAGTGATAATACCATATGTTGACTAAACGATCAACAAGTGTAGTAAACTGTTTGTGTGAACACAATAGTGAATATGTCGCTGTTTGACAATGAATATAAGAAGACAAAGCAGTTTTACAATAATATTAACATATTAACATTACTCATGTACTAAAATGTTGTTGAGACCTTCTTGTTTAACATGGAATTTGTCTAACTTGGCAGACAAGGGAAACCTCATGTTTAGAACCATGAATTCAAAACACCTTAGTCATTTTTTAACTCAGTACCAACAATGAATCCATGGTTTAAAAGGAGAAAAAAAATAAAAATAATAATATATATATATATATGTATATATATATATATATATATATATATATATATATATATATATATATATATATATATATATATATATGTATATTCTTTACTTTATGTTTACAATGGAAACATTTCCAAACCAGTTCTTAAAATGTTGAGATTTTGATGGCCAAGATATACAAGTTGTCATTAGGTCATTGATTAAGCTACATTTACTATGCCTTCAAACACACACATGCACGCACACACCTACACGCATACACACACACATGCACACACACACAAACAGGCACACACATACACACACAGCATACTGTATTTCCTCTAAATATTCCTGAATCTGTCAGTACTATTATCTACTGTAAGATAAAAGCTTATTAAACCTGGACAAAATACACTGAACTTAATTTGAACAATCTTTTTCTGTGCTTTCAACCACATGATCTGGTCTTCTTTAGGCTGAAATTTCCATAGTTGGGTCACATGATGACAACTTAAACAATTGTCAAGACAACTCCAAGGCAAAGAATGTACTTTAATGGTCAAAATTAAACTTAATTCAAAACAAAAATGACCCTTGTTGAGCCTCTACATTTATTTTTGATTTTGGGATCATATATATTTGGTAAACTCTTCTAAAATTCAAGGTTCACTTACATGTTTTGTTACTTTCATTTGAGCTTTTGACTATATCCCACAACCTGCTTCAATGGGATTTACTCAGGTGCCATCACGTCACCAAAGTACTGAACTTTGGTCACATGATAACCTGTGTACTTAGGTCATGTAATGACACTATGCTTTTTACAGATTCTCCCAGTAGAACGATGAAAGGAAATGAAGAAAGACGGAAGGTGAAATGATGATGATATGAACCGCTGTCTGACAGTAACCCCTAAGACATAGCGAGCGATTCACTTATGAATATTTCACCACAGACTATAGTAGATGTATTTGACATATTTGAATAATTTCATAAAAATAGTATCAAGTTATTCAAGAATATAAGTACCCTGAAGAGGCTTAGAACCCATATATCAAAACCAAAGTCAAAATATTATCACTGCCTGTGAGGTTTTTCAAAAATATCACCACTTGGTAAGAATCCTGTACCTTCAATCATAAAGATGTTCATGTGTAAACCTCAGGTGAGTGTTACATGGTTCCATCTGGTTGTATGAAAACTTGAGTTTATGAAGCCTATTCACAATACGATACATGGCTGCCATGCTTAAAAATGTGCAAAATAACTTATGTAGTTACTAACTATGTGCTCTAGTCATGAAAACAAAGATTCTCCCGATGGTGGCACTGGGAAAAGTCATGGGGTTAATAGAAATCAACACAGTTAGTGCACTTAACATCTCTCTTTTGGGTGATATAGTGCAAAAAAGACATTTTGTTCTGAGGGTTGAGGTAAATAAAAAAAAACTCATCGGGTGTTCAAAATAGAAAGGGTTCATGATCGTCTTGGGTCATCAATAATGACAACAAATTGAATCAAAAGCTGTCTAGTAGGAACTGCAGAGAAGAGCTTTTAGAAGAAATCAGATCTGTTCACTTCAGAGAACTGTTGAGATGAACCGATATCTCCCTGCACTCACAGACTGTTAAATGCTCCACTATGGGAGGTTATAGGTTGATAAGAGTGGTGTGACTGAACCAAAACTGTAAAGTTGAAAATCCCTAAAAATGAGCTGAAAGGGGTAATGGGTTATGTGGGGTCATCCTTTTCACCTTACACATCGTTGTCTTGTAAAAAATATTGATCGGCACAGCTTTATGGCGTAATTCAACAACAGACTATATAAACATGTCACATGTCTGTGACATCACCCATTTGTTTCTCAAGAGACATTTGATGCCTTGGCTTGCCACTGTCTTTGTCAGTTACAGTGTGTTGAATCCATTAAATCCACATTTGGTCAAGAGGAAGAAGGTGAAGAAAGCAATATCGGTTGCGTGTCTGTAATTGATTCCAATGTAAACACACCTGCGTCCTTATTACATGCTCAGAGCAAATGACTGAGTATAAAGTGCAAGGCAGTCCACAAAAGGTGGCTAGGAGTTGTGGTGGATGGCTTGCCGTTCGTGTCCCATGCAAAACTAAAAGTAAACGTCATTCTGTCACCCGCTATTCATGCGAGTAGTTAGTCAGTCATGTTAACGTAAACCACGCTCTTTTCCTAAACCCTAACTAGTGGTTTTGTTGCCTGAACCTAACTGCCTGTGGAGACGGAGGCTCATTTTGATGTATGCAACAAGCGTATATATTGATACGCCGTCTCTTACACGTCCAAAAACTAAGACGCTTTAGACGGCTACCTAGAGCATAGTTTGAAGCTTATAGGAGAGGAGACCAAGCTTCTGTACTCACAACAAATTAACAGTATAGTTTTTCTATCACTTGAAAACTTTAATTCCCGTGCTTCTTTCCCCCAAAATGAAATATTGTAAAGCTCTTCATCCACCTGGAGAAAGAAAAGCAGGCTTTATTATTCCCACATCCACACATAACACGTCATACTACACAAATGTAGATGAGCTCTCCAATAATTAGCATTTGAGTAACATCAAATCACATCACAGCCCATTAATTGATAATGTTGCATTCTCTCTTATCGGCCATGCTATCAGAGACACCCATTTAAAGTTAAAGAACTCATTTAAAAAGAAATAAATGGAGTCTGTGTAACCAGTGGCTAAATACTCTGATAACATCAATAGTATAGTTTATATTCCCTCTGTACTGCTCAATATATTTCTTTGTCACAACAAGCTCAAAAGACCCCCCCCCCCTTACCTTTCCTCATTAATTTTAATGGTGTGTCTAATGGAGAGGGAAACAGGGCTCATCCCATATCTTCTCTTCATAAATCTCCCGAGATAACGTTGAAGTGAAATGATATTGCAAAGACCTTTGCCAAACACCAATTTCATTATCTTACCATCTTGAATAAAACAAACATCACAGATCTCAAATCAAACACAGGCTCAGAGCTCAGCTTGCAGGAGGTGCGAGGCTGCAGAGAGAGAGAGAGCTCCAGATGACTTTGGCCAGCAGTTTGGTCCGAAACTAGAGGAGAAGAGCACAGAGGGGAG
Source organism: Cebidichthys violaceus (assembly GCF_023349555.1). NCBI lineage: Eukaryota > Metazoa > Chordata > Actinopteri > Perciformes > Stichaeidae > Cebidichthys > Cebidichthys violaceus. Next base: position 5,084,587 of record NW_027176395.1, on the reverse strand, counting down.
ATGATATGAGACCAGACCACAGACCAGAATCAATATCTAGTAGGGGAAGTGGGACAAAGTTGGTGTGGTGTTGAAACTGCGGCTATCATAATTCATGAATGACTCAGGTCACCACACTCTTGAAACATTTGTCAATTTAAGGCAAAGTTTAAGAAGCCTTGGTAGCCTCAGGTCCCAGTTCCACCTCCTTTTTTTAAACCTCGGATTAAGCAAAAGTAATGTGGATTTTTTTTCTGTCACAAAGCGAGTTTGCCCATCCAGTGGGCATTATCATTGTCAATAATGATTTGTCCAAGTGGGAGCCTACAAAGGTTTACTGATAATGGCACTAAAATCGACGTTAGCTTCCAGCACCACCTATTAGGCAAGGACATGTTATCAGCCGTTATTCATATGTACATATACAGAATGTACAGCCCCCTTGGACAAATGTGTGATTTGTGAAATTGGGCTACACAAATTTTTTTTTTATAATTGCGTTCAGAAGGCCATCATCATCTATTGCCATGGTTGATAACTGATACGAAGAAAAGAAGACGATGCCGACCTCGAGTGGTCGTAATTATACTGGGAGCAAAGGAGGAAGTCGGGTGATGTTGTATAAAGAGTGACTAAGTATATTAAAGGGGGAGGGGGGGGGGGGGATGGGTCAAACAAACACAGGACTGCTGTTAGTGTCCCGTGTGAAACCAAAAGTCTACTTATTTTACTGTATTTTGTTGTTTTCTCCCTGTGGATCACCGTTCATAACAAGTAGTTTCGTTGCCTAAACCAAAAGTTGTTTTATTTCAAGTCACAATGTGAAGCGACACTTTCACAATGTGGGAGGTGCAGTTTGTGTCTGAAGTATTAGAATGCTTGTGATAACCACTGATAACGCCCATTCACCTGACTGGTAACGTTCTAAATGGGTGAGCAAATTGCCTTTCAGACACAAGAGTTCCAGTGAACCTTAAATCCTTGCTAACCGTTCCTCCTCTGGTATTCAAAAATAAACATATAGGAGAGAATAATGGTTATAATGGTTCCTAAAATCTTCCTTTGTGTCCCCTTCTACCTTTCACCCCCTTCTTCACCTCTCTCTACCTCCTCCCCCTGTCCTCCTCCCCCTCCCCCATCCTCTGTCTCATTTTCAAACTATTACACTGTTCTGCTCAGCTGAAGCGCGTCCATATATTCTTAAAAGGCTGGTTAAACTTAATCATTAGGCTAACAAGCTCCCTGCCCTCCAAATGATCATCCGCAGAATTAGAGGGATTTGTTCTGGAAGGTGAGCCAGTGACTGGGATGAGAGGCACTGAAAGACACTGAGAGAGGAGAGAACCCCAAATTAACAGAAACTTTGCAACAATTAATCACTCTGAGGTTGCCAACGGAGTTAAACAACTCTTACACCTGCAAGTAAAGGCGGAAGTTTTCAAACTTTAACTATATTTGTTACATTACTTTGTTGAATACTTATGAAGGTAATTTGAGGACTGGATTGTATAAGTAACTAACAGCTTTTTCATATTAGAGACCACTGTTTTTTGACTAACCATATTACTCAGAAAGGTTGTCCAATTTTTTTCTTGATAAATTCACTGCCACCTTATGTCAGTTACTAGGCAGGACATTTCATTGGATTGTAGAGGTTGAACAGCAGTCATAACTTATATCAACATCAATTTATAAATGAAGGAGTCGATTAGTCAATCAATTAGTCTTTAAAGTTCATATTATTTAATTTGATGTACTACAATGTATTTTATGATGAAATTACTGTCAGACAATATCAGATGACACAGAGTTAAGATTCAATAGAATACAGAGGGCCCCAATACCTAAAACATACTTGCAACCAGGCAGCAACATCTGGTTCTAGGATTAGTGAAGCCAATGCTGAAGTGCCTAAATTTGCATTCTTTCTAATGGTCATCAGGGGGCGACTCCTCTTTGAAAATGACCCCACCTCTCACTTCTTAATTGATTACCTCAGTAAACATTGTAAAGATGAGTTTATCATCTCAATCTCTAGTTTCAAGTTTTCCTCAGTCCATTTACTTCATTTAGTAAATGATGGTCTCATTCCAGGCTGTAAGGTGGTGTAGTGGCTAGCACTGTCTAATGGATGGTCCCATTTAGACAGTAAAATAGACGATAACGCTTTAGGGTTTAAGGGTTGACAGGTTGACAGGTCAACAGGTCGCTACCCAGATGTTGTCTGGTCTTTAACCCTTTCACAGTGTGTTTCAACTTCATGAAAGTTAATAGTAACTTTTCAGATGCCAAGCAATTGTTATAATTATTCAGCATTTGATTGTACTTAACTCTGCCCTGTTGTGTCACTTCTGGTTCCAAAAATCCAAGATGGCGACAGCCATATGATATGATATTAAACTGAACGTATTTGTGTTTAGAGCTTTGAGTGGTCCAAAGACTAGAAAGCTGATATACAAGACCAACTTCATCTGGTGGCAACAATATGTCCAACAGTTAATACCAAGCATTTATTATTAGCTTTTTAGCATCTTTCAGCTCATTGTTTTTACAGATTTTATAGTTTACTTCAGTCACTAGAGTCACAAACATGACTCCAATGCTAATGTTGCTCTGTGTCTGCTGAATGAGCAACTGTTTGCTAACACCTTCACCATATATTCTTCATAAGGAGAGTTTGCTCCCCAAATTGTCCAAAAAAAGAATTAAAATTTTGATACATTGTAGCCTATTAGTTAATAATTACAATATTTTACGTCAGAAGTGTAATGAGCAGTTATAGTTTACGTACAGAAAGCAATCATAAGCATTGTATCTTATCTCAGGCTGGTCTCATCCAGCATTCGTGGGATCTCATATGAACCGTTGTAAGAGGATACGTTGCTAATTTATATTACATCAACCTTTCCTTACACCAATTCAAAAGTAGCCATCAGAAATCCCTCATTTTATGTTAGCTGGTAAATTTTATTTCAAAGTTTTTACTAGAAGCCCTTTCAAATGGGAGTCACTCATCTGGCAATTTAAATAAAATGTAAATCTTTACTATTGTCTTGCTACAAGTTGCAGCGCTGAGCACAGTGGTGGAGAGCATCAATTTGATCCGTGAGCAAGGAGGAAATTATGCACCTTGCTGGGTTGTACATGGGCTCTGTTCAGTCTAATGGATTTCACCCCCACACCATCTGTGTTAGTCATGTTTTTGATGCTTTACATACACAACATTTACGTGAAACTATCCAAGTTGTAGCAGCAAAGTTCCACTGCAGTCTGGCAGTATGGCGGTCCTGCATCAGAACTGCTATTCCTCATAATCTTGAGCCATTTTCATGTGAGTGCAGACACATCCATAATCCCACACTAATCCTAACCACCCCTGAACCATTACTGTAACCATAATAGTAATCTTAAATCTAAATCTTAATCCCAAACTAACGCCTGGAAGAAGTAAGGACCAGAAAAGGAAGGTGAAAAACCTCATACACACACGCACACACAAGAGGTTGGCGGACAATGAAAGTACCTAATGGAGAACACCGAGCCATCAGTGTTGAAAATGGAAATTGTGCCAGAGTTTCCATTCCGCTCTGTAGTGTAGGCTCTCAGGAAGTGTCCCTGCTATCACACAGTTAATTGTCTTTATTGTCTACAGTGCTCCAACCAATATATTATGCTAATGTAAGCGGCTACGCCTGCTATGTACTATTTATTCGCTCCCTGATAGCACTCAACGCACATACATGTTTTCTTTTAGACCATCTGGCTCAGCATGTATGACCTGCTCGGAAATGCATGTATGTGCTAATTAATTAGCATAGCTCAGGAAGCAATTATAGTGTGATGTGGTCCCTCCCGACGACCCCCCCCGACACACACACACACACACACACACACACACACAAAAACACACTTGTCCTCTCTCTTACTAAGTCTTTCCATGGCACTTGAACACACTTCATTAGCGTTGATGTGTGGAAGACTCAGCAGCGGTCCGAGTTGCTGTCTCTCAGCATCTGTCCTCGGCTGCTGCTCAGGCTGACGCTGGACGGGCCAAAAGGGTTCCGTTCAGAGGCCATCTGGTGTCAAACACTATAGCCTGGGTTTGATGCGAATACACACTAAACGCTCACCCATAGAAAAGCCTTATGAGTATACATATCACTGAACAACATACCATGCAGGTCATTCACGGCTCGCTCACTGGCTCTTGATTGGATGTTTGAAGGCTATTTGGGGGATTATGGTTTCATTTGCAGGTCCACATGGCGATGCAAATGTACAGTACATGTGGCTGATGACATCATACAGTAATTTAATATGTGCGTTATGCTATTGCATAGGGGCGACTGTGGCTCAGTGATAGAGCGGGTCGTCCTTCAATCAGAGTTAGGTCAAAATAATGTAGATGATAGCTAGCTGTCTTCAGTCACAACAGTACCATAAACATATAACTAGCTGGCTCAGGCTACCTTGTGGCCAGTGTAGCCTCAAGAAAAAACGACTGAAAAGACTGTAGACCCGTCTGCTCTCTCAGTTTGTGTTTTGTGACAATATATTTTCTCTTGTTACGAGAGGTGAAGTCGTGGGAGTGGCCCGTCTTGTAGCTGGGAGCTAACAGCAAATACCTGAGTTAGCAAACATGTAGTTTTAAAAATGTGCTGAAATGGATCATTGATGCTCTACGTAAACTAAGTGACATACTACATTGTTGTTGTGGTCAGTGCAACCCATGAAAAAGCCTAAATCAACAATTAATATATCGACAAACAAGTAATGTGTGTGTATCAAAGTCTGATACATCCTTCTTCCTCTGTGCCTTAGAGCTCTGTTGTTTTAAAAAAAACTATTAAAAACACATCAGTGAGTCTCACTGGGTCACATGTTCCTTCATTACCATGAACACACACACACACACACACACACACACACACACACACACACACACTGTAGTTTATTTTAACTCAATCCTACATACACCGTCCTGCTGCCACAAATACTCACTAGAACAAATGTGGATTAATCCGCTGCTGAAAATAGTCCCTAACAAATGCGCTATTCCCTCATATTTGGGTGTTGTTTGATAAAAACTACAGTGACCAGCTGTTTTAGGAAGTTACTGCTGTTTTAATGAACCATTTTAGGAGACAATGGGCTTGGAGCTGAAAGCCACAGACAGGATGTCGTAAAGTTTTGAGAGATGGACAGACACATTGTTGACAATAAAACACACCAGCCTTTTAAATTTAAACAATTGCCATCATTCATTTAGATTAAAAGCCACATTAGAAGCCCTCCAATAGTATTAATACTTTTTTTTTAAAAAAACATCATAACAGCTGACTGGTGTGTATTTTCCTGTTGTATTTGAAGGACATGACCAGCCAGTCAATTATTTATTATGAATCCTGTAGCAGCCACTCTATACACACTGTCAAAGTGTGTTGTTTAAATGTGTGTGTGAATGCTCCTACTTGTCTCGTATATATGTGCTTCTGTGCTTTTGCATTTGTATACAAAGGCTCCACAGTGTCAGTAGTGGTTTCATTTGAATATATAAACTCATCCAAATGAGGGTATTTATATTTCATGTCAGGGCACATGTCCGCATGTCAATTCCAGCATGTGTAATTTATCATTAACCAGCAGCGGAGCATACAGTAGCGGCGTCTACTAACATGAACCTATGACTGTGAACATGAATCCCATTAACACGTGATAAAGAGCAAATGTGTGGAGGAGCTGCAGCTGCTGCACAAATCAATTCTGTGGAATGAGTGGGAGCGTGTGGATTAGATTTTTCTGTTTTCATAGTCTATATTTTAAATGTGTAGAATTATGTTCATGCAGCCATCACTTTGGGGCTGGGGTGTGTAGCCTATGCATGGTGTGTGGAGGGAAGGGGGTCAAGAGTTCACGATGCATGTTTTGGATGTTGTGTTTTTTTATTTCCTCCCCAACTGAAGACACGATGGTCCATTTTAATGTGGTACCTAACTCTCGGGTGGGCTATGCATATTCATGGTGAGCCCAGGCCGGGGCGGCGGTGGCGGTGACACTGGGGGTTGGGGAGATGTGGGTGTCGGGGGGGGGGGGGGGGGGATGAGGCGTGCTTGTCGGAGTGTGTCACGTTTCCAGACCAGCGAATTTTTTTGATTAAAGTCCCTTATCCGTTTTATCATGCATATCCCCGCTCTGATTAAAGTGATCGGAGTCTGACACTCACAATGTCAGAGCAGGGAACCCAGGAGCACCTCGCTCCCCTCCCTCCCTCTCTCTCTGTCACTCTCTGCGTCTCTATGTCTCTTTATGACCCCCCCCCCCCCCCCCCCCCCCTCTTCCAAATGCATGCTTGGAATGTGTAAATCTCAGTCTGGAGATACTGGAGATGATGATGTCCCTCTGACACCTATGAAAGGCACCAAAACGGATTCCATATAGACATGCAAACAAACACCATTGTATGCATGTACTACTTATTTTGGCATGATTTAATACATTTATGCAGGACTATCATATTTGAAGATTCCTCAATGCATCAAATGCACTTTCTTCTTTCGTATTAAAGTCGAATGCTTCATTTGTTTAAAGGCATCTCTTGACCAGCATGTGGAGTGTTTGATGTGTTCCTGTTTTTCCTATCGTAGGCCCATTGTGCCTCAAGCTGAGATGAAGATGATCACTCATGTGTTACTAATGCTGCTGCAAAACTTTTGCTCTGGTCTGAACATCATTCCTTTGCATTTCCTCCTCATCAAATTTAAGATTCTTGAAGATTCCCGGGAGGAAGAACACTAAAGGAGGCTGTCTTCAACTTTGTGGCTCCTGAACGCTCTCCTTTTGGACTCAGACGGAGGTCACGATGTACACTTTATAAAAGTCACCTGAAGATAAGCCTATTTAGAGTTGGATTTGATTAGTTGCAGTTTTCTATCTCTAATGTATTAGGTCATCGTATATTGCGTCTTCCTTTTTGTCTTTCGAAGCACTCGACATGCCAAGTTTGATCTAAAAAGGTGGAATGTAAATTGAGGCCAGTTTGAGGCTCTGTTTTTATAGTTTTGAACAACATATGACAACATATTTATATCTGTTACATGGCCTTATCTTACAGTATATGTCTTTAAAACTGCACTAGTAGTTTTTTGGCTTTGTTAAATTGATATAGCAAATGCATCAGCAAATAGTTGTTATTCCCAATAGCATCCATTTGGAGTCATCTTTTTGTCCACCTGATGAAAGACAATAAAAAACTCTATAAAGTTGAGGTGAACAGCAACCTCTGGGTGTAAAAAAGCCGATGACTCTAGGAGAAAATGACCCTCCTTCTCTCTTGATTTATTACCTCAGTAAACATTGTGAACATGAGTTTATGGTCTCAATCTCTAGTTTCAAGTCTTCTTCAATACAGTATGATGTTCATTTCATAAATGATGGTCCATGTAGAGGTAAATAGACCATAAAGCAGATAATGCTTTAGGGCGGGGCTACCTTGTGATTGACAGCCACTGCGTTGTCTGGTCTGGAAGGTGTCTTTTGGTGGTTTTGTCTTACAACTTTAATGTCAGTTCATGAAAGTTAATTGTCTATGGGTAAACTGCAGATCACTCTCATATTACACATAGGCATAAAGCTATTGTTTGTATCAAAACATTGATTACTGCCGATGATTGATTATTTGCTCTAATTTCCTACCTAAGAATAGATGTTTAGAACAGCACAAGTTTGATTGTACAATATATATGAAAAAGTTGCCTAAAACGTGTACATACGTATACAGTATATGTGTGTGTGTGTGTGTGTGTGTGTGTGTGTGTGTGTGTGTGTGTGTGTGTGTGTTGGTTCCCTTATCTTGATTAGTCATGTCAAACACAGAGAAAATATCACTGTAACCTGAGAGCCAGGTATTATTTTCATATGTTACACATGGATTCATTGCTCTGCTTAGTTCAAACACTGCCATTTAAAACTGCTCATTCATTGTAGATTAAGTGATTTTCAATGCAGTGATTGTCACAAGCCACTGACTTGACAGTGCAAAACATCCACATATTTAAATAAGGTTTCAGGCTTACAGGAAATGTTACACTGTGTTCTATTCAGGCACTGAATGCACTGATGCTGTCATGGATACGGCCAATGTGATGTGGATTATTCTTTATATGCTCAAAGTGGATTTCTAGTTTATACATATAGTATTCTGAATATCAATACAGCTCGGCCCTTTAAGAATTATATTGTCTTTAGAATAACCAAAAATGACTTTTTGTTTCCTTCTGTTCTTATATAAAAAGTATTTGTTTGATAAATATCTAAGCACACAATAACACAAGTCTACTTTCATTTCCCCACACACGTACACATGCCGCTCTGCAATGGTGGGCTGAATTACTGCAGGAGTCTTTCAGAATGTCACCCCATGACGAAAGGATGCTTGCGATGTGCACTGGGAGTGGGCGTTTCACTTACACACACACAGACGCTCTCTGTTACCACACAAACACACACACACACACACACACGCTTGATGAAACAGCTGGTCCAGACACAGCCGAGACCATCCAGTCGGAAATAGTAATTAATGGCATTAGAATATCGCACAGTTTGGTGCCATTGAGGGACTGGATGACTTTAAAATGTGTAAATCCACAAACTTATCTGACCTAGCGACGGGTGGCTTTCCACCCCCTCAGCTAAATAGATTAATTATCTGTAGGGCCTGGTGCTGTCATTGGGAGCCACATGGATATCAGATCAGCCCAGATACCTCTGGAAAGCATTCCTTCTGCTAATGATTACAGCACTGCTGCTGCTTACGAATATGTTTACCCAGAGATTCCTGGCGCGAGAAGGGGCTCATATGCATGTAGCTGATATGGTCGAGAAAAGCACTGAGCTCAAGTCCTACATCACGCCGGATCTTACATTCATTTTATGTACTTTCATCGTAAAGATGCTGATTCCCATGATACACATTTAGCCACTTTACAGTTTAACTGTACATGATACTGCCCGTGTGAATGTTGTGTGTAGAAAGCCCTCAGGTGTATAGCAGTATCTTAAAATGCTGCAGAAGCAAAAAGTATGTTGCGAGGCATTACATCCCGGGGACGGACAAATCATCTGAGATTTTGACAACCAATATGGAAAAAAAAGAAGGGGAAAAATAACAAGGCAAAAGAAAAAATATGGTCCAAAGTCCCAGAAAATGGAGAGAGCAAAGGATCTCAGGGGTAAGTATTAGTTGTCACCCCATGATCAAATAGTACGGGAAGCGACCGGAGAGAGCCTGCGCCCGGGCAAAAAGAAATATAAAGTCCAGATTTAATTCTGATACGGAGAAATAGAATTTCAAAGCTGGATGTCTTATCGTTGGCATGTCCCTTTGCCGGACTGATTTCCCTAGCAAAAGCCTGTCACTGCTATTATGTTGAACATGGAACCAATTTACTGCGCCGGCTAAACAGGGTTACCAGTGCTCTTGTACCCCCTAAATGTTTGAAGTTATCACACAGTGGGAAAAATAGCATTTTGAATGTTTGGGGAGGGGGGGGGGGGGGGAGTGGGGGCCGCGGCGGGGCCGGCTCGGACGGGAGTGGACTGTAATTGAAAAGTATCAATCAAAAACAAGGCAAGGGCCAGGGAGGGGAAGCTATTATGTTAACCCAGTCCGCTGGAGCACTGGAAGAGCCCAAATGCATTTCTTTTGTATCGGCAATGCTCCCCTGCTCTCCAAGCCTCTAAGCCCTGCGACCGGGGGCCTCGTATCTCCGGACGGACGGCAACAGGGAGGGGAAGGAGGGGATTATCAAGTGGAGCATGTGGCCATTACAGGCCTGTTTCGTGATGCTATCTGCCCTCTGAGATAAGCAACCCCCGGCTGGTCAGACGTTTCCAATTTCTATACATGAGAGATGAAGACCTTGTGCTTCTGCTCGCCTTCACCTTTTTTTTATGTTATTATATTTTTGCTCGGCCTCTAACACTGCCCTCTTCTGTATATTACAAGTGTCCTTTCATGTGCCTGCTGCAGGCTGGCTGACCTGCAGCCGCCAGTAAACAGCTGAACTTCACAAAACGGCTTTGGTGTAGTAGAAGAATGACCAAAGAGGAAGAACAAGAGGAGGAGGAAGAAGAGAGGTCGAGGATGAACAATAGATGCAAATGAAGTGCCTGTAAGACAAGAGGAAGCAGCTTTGACAAAGTTAGCTCCAACATATCTTAAGTATTTCCAAAACACAGCTCTAGCTGTGGTATCACTTCCTTTTCTTTTGTACATCCACTTTTGCTGTCTGCTTCAATTATACAATATTCCCAATTCACACACATTTCATTTCTTCTTCTTCTTCTTTGAAAATTCTGCGATGCAAACTAGTTGGTTGAATGTGTATTTCTATCAAGGAGACCAGAACAAATGCATTTCATTTTATTGAACCACCCTTGTTGTGTCTTGGCCATGACTCAATCTGTTCTGATTAGGCTAGAGACAGGGACAACACACATATTCAAATGGGATAGACCTCAAAGGGTCACTGAACAATTTCCTCTGTTCATGGAAAAAGGATATTGCTCAGCCATCGCTATTCCCTTGTGGCGTCCACTTTTTTTTCTCTCGATGGGTCTTAGAATAAATTCCTGAATGCATTAACATATAAGAAAGTACAAATGACATAGAGTATAGCCAGTGGTTTTTCACCAAATAGCCCTTAGTTAAGGACACCCTTAAGTCGAGGTCAAGCTCAGAGCCAGGGAAATTATGCATTCTCGCCTGGTATGAAGCAAACTGTGGGTTCTCCATGTATTAAAATGAATTGTTTTACAAGTTTTATCCCCCAGAAATGGGACACTGCTAAGATCCAGTGAGTCAATTTCTGTGGTGCTGCCATGGCATGTGAAAAGAGTGGAGCATACATTTCAATATCTTCTTCATTGGAGTACAGAGGAGAAACTGATACTGTATCGCAACTGTTTGTCTCAAGATGTTATAATAATTACTGAAACAAATTGTCTTACATAAACTCATCCTCTGTTGAAGAATATTGTGTCATCAAGCAGTAACCTTGACAGAAATGTTCTTCCACCAATATTATCGTCTCATCTGCAGTTTTCTCTTTTGTAAGAGAAGGATTAGATATGGCCTTGAAACCAATCAAATCATCTTACAACAAGTCTTGTACTTTATTAATCCATAATAACTAACATTACAATGTACAGTCAATCTGAAAAGAATGATTGACAGCATCAATATTTAAGATGTCTATGTTCCACACCGACTGAAGTGAATGCAAGTTAATGACAACAAAATGAGCCTATTTATGCTAGGGAGGGATGGCAAGATGGGTAGGTGAGGTGACAGGAAGTCATTGATGAAGGTGTTTTATCTACTGTACCTAGACAAAGCATAGAAATGTGTTGTCTGCACACAAAGGACACTCCACCTCTCTATTGAAGACATGCCAGAAGATAAGCAGCAAGCTATATACAGTAAGGAGGTTAATGGGTTGGGTAGGAGGGCAGGCACGGGCAGGAGGGGCCAACCCTGAATGGCTCAAACTTTATTTAAGGTTTTTTGCCTTCCATAATAACCTATGATGGGGATTCTCATCTTCTGTCTTCATGGTTGGGTTTAGGCAACTAAAAATACTTTGTTAGAATTCGAGAAAGACCACCTTCTTGGATGGAATAATCCAATCAGTTGGTAGGAGGCAGTGATGTTAACTTTGTAACCATTCCCAACCTCCCTAAGAAGATTTGCTGCATGGTAACATTATGCTATTTCCATCTTAGCATCTGAGAATGTCAGCCATTATTTGCACAACCACAAGAGGTCCCTGTCCAGAAATTCTCAACTGATTGTACACTGATTGTACACTTACTTGCTTGTTTTGGGAGATTTTGACTGTATGAAAGCTGATTCCGGCTTGAGTCGGTCAACATGGATGCCGAGTCCCAGATGAGCACTTCATCTACAGTTCGAACAGGTCCATGCCAACTGAGCAAACTCCAATGCCCTTTTTATGTTCAAAAGCTTCAGCATTCAGAAGCAAGTTAGCGGACCTTGACTTAAGATTGGTCCTTTAACTGCTGTTTCAAAAAGTCAAACAGAAACTCAAGCTGAATAAACATAGGTTGTTTATGAATAACCAATGCTCGTCATTTGGAGAGCTTGATAGGTAGCGAGATATTGAAGGGTGGGGACAGAATGCTAGCTTAGTAGGTAGAGGACATGAATATACAGTAACTGTGCAGATAGGTTAGTGGGCTGGATAGGTAGGAGGCTTTTGGGGCAAAGGTAACTCAAAAAGTATGCACTAGTAGAGATAGAGGTAGCCATCCAGGTAGATGATATGTAAGTAGGAAGAAAGAGATGGAGGGAGGTAAAGCAGGTATGTAGATGGGCAGGGATGGAGGAGGGTGTCAGACGGGCAGGCGGAGGGTTTTTAATTCAGATTTCATGTGGGCTCACTCAGCAGTCACTGGAGTCTAAAGTGACTCTGGGGAGCCTCACAGTTCTATATGCAAATAGAGCAACGCACCTGGCCAGTGGAGCAGGCCTGCTGAGAGGTTACTTATGCAAATCTGATTGAGTGAGAGCATATTGCCAGAGCACGAGCAGGCAAGCGGGCATGTGTGCACGAGCATAGACACACACACACATACCGGCAGTTATATTTCACAGGGGCCCTGGGACGCCATGTTCCCCCAGAATAGAGGTGGCAGACAGAGAGGGAAAGGATAAAGAAGAGGACAACCGAGAGGGAGTGGGAAAGGAAGTCAGAGAGAGTGGAAGTGGATATGGAGGGAGTGAAGGGGAATGACAAGACAAATAGATAAAGACTGGAGGCGGGAAAGGAAGAGGAAAGGTGGCGGGAGACAGAGAGAGAGAGAGGAAATGTCAGAGAGGTAGAGAGGGAGTAAGAGTAAGACAGGGAACAGTGAGAGAAGCATAATTCTTCTGGACATAATAGCATCTCTCTCTGTCGTCATACTCCCCCTTTTCTCCCATCATGCCTTGCTAGCTCTTACAGCACGTCGAGGGTACGGGGGGGCCCACGCGACGACACGTGGGCACAAGGTAATTTCCTATGCACACTTTGTAAATGGGCTGATCCAATATGGCCAACACCTCTCTTCCCCCCTCTCCCTCAGAGGCTGGCATTAACCTGCTGATTAAGTGGTAGAGCTTGGCTGGAGCTCAATCTCAGCCTGATGCATGGGCCCATGATGTAGACAAATGACTAGAAATCACATTGGCATGAACAGGGCTCTCAGTCAGGCTGCCCCCCAGCTCAGGCCTCAGGCACAACACATTAATAAAGAGAGATTTAGTCTGGTGATGATTATTGATAACGCTGTGCATAATGTAAAATGTCAGCATGGATGAGAGAGGAACTTTGTGATGCTGTACAAAAGTGTTTTTAATGGTTATGGGAGTTGCTCTTGATCCGTGCTTTTTCACAGCAGAGAAAGTAAGGCGATACGAAACACATGTGACGCAATCATTACTTGGTCAAGTGCTTCTGAAACCGCACTCTGGTACAAAACTGAAACTAAAATGCAAAGAAATCCTAATATAATCAATATGTAGTCTATATATATATATATATATAGCCAGACAAGAACACCAAAATTAGAGGATTTTACAAAATCCCTTGTAATAAAAAATTTTTTAATGATCTGTAAAAATGTTTTTAATCTTTCTACAATATCATGGCAATTGCATGCTTTAGATTAGGGAAGGTTCAGGGTTATAAAATAACCTGTGATAAAAGTATGGTTTTGCAACTACAACACTTGGTTAGGGTTAAGGAATGGTTCAAGTTAAGGAGTGAACTGAGGGTGAATTCACACCAAATCAGTGTTGCGGCCAAAACACCAGTCCTCCCATTTATTTGAATGTGGGTAATGTATTTAAGCTGTGGCATTGGGGACACAGGGGGTGCCGAAAAAATGCAGCGGCCTGCGGAGAAAAGTTTGAACAGAATTTTATTGGAAATTCAACCCAACGTCACACTGCGGTGGCCAATCACAGAATCCAGAGCTGTATAACCCAGCAATGAGGGAACAAAAGATGTTAATTGGGGTGCAGTCGTTGGGCCATTAAGTGACACTTCCACACCACCGCACAACCCTTTGCTAATTGCAGCAACGCCTGACTTGGTGTGAATGCAGCCTCAGAGTCTACAGTCAAACCTTCTCTGTGAGGCTATACTTTACCAACATATCCTCATACAACTCTTCGTATGATATTTTATGAAAAGTCACTCCTCATTTTCCATGCGTTTTCCAACTAAAGCCAGCAACAAATGTAAAAGCCATGAACAAGTGTCAAGTTCCACTCGTTGGATGCATACGTTCCATTCAAAATAAAATTCCATTTTCACAGGAAACAGCAATTAGGTTTAGGCAACAAAACTACTTAGTTATGTTTAGGAATAGATCCTCATTTGGATTAAAATAACTACGGAACTTTCGTTACTGTACGCAAATTGTGACAAATAAATCAACATTGACTTCTTTCACATTGGGGACAAACTGCGGGCTCCTGGCTTAAAGATCGCTGGTTGTTGGACCCATCCACCACCGCTTCTGCCTGCCCTGTTTGTGCTTTTGTGGTCATTATACTTCCTTATTCATGATTACGTGGATAACTTACAAAAGATTTCATGGGATGTCAACAAATTACGGGGCATTATTTTTCATAGATATACAAAAGCTGGATGAGACCGGGCTGACTTTGGCACAGCAGAGCTTTGAGCTAAATGCTAATATTACCATGCTAACATTTTCACAGTTACATTGCCATGCTGATGTTTAACAATTTGATAATTTTTGGGGGGAGATTTTCCTGTTCCGATCTGAGACAGAGAATGTCGGATGTGTACAGATTGTAAAGCCCTCTGAGGAAAATGTGTGATTTTGGGCTATACAAAATGAATTGAATTGAATTGATTAGCACTAAACACAAAGTAGCCAACAACTGAGGCTAATGGGTATGTCATGCGTTTCATAAACCAAAGTATGGGACAATAAAGGATTCTGACCTGATGATGATGAGAAATGAAACAAGGGATCCAAAAATCTATCACCTGGGAACCATTCTTGAATATCCATAGCACATTTCACAGCAGATTATCCAATAGCTGTGAGTTAATTGAAGACCAAAACTGTTAACCTGCTGAAGATTCAGGGAGTCACCATGCTGCTAGCATGGCTAAAAGAAAACCAGCAAACATTAACTGTTGGATGATGACAGAACATGAACTCCAGTCTCCCTCATGCTCATCCGCCACCCTCCACACCGTTAGTCTCTGCCTATAAAGGAATGGCTACTTTCTACACTGGCACTACATGTTGGCATTTGGCATAAATCATGTATTGCTAAATCATTCAATATGAACCGTATTCACTATATGGCATTTATAGTAAGTGGGAATTTTTTATTGTACATTTCACTCCACAATGCACTATGGCCATAATCTGTGCTCAAATGGAGCAGATCCCAAACAGGTCTCCTTCCGTTCACTCAAACCCTCCACCATGTCCATCTATCATCTGCAAACCTGTTCTTGAATGTCTACAGTATGTTTCCCTTCTGATCGATGGGCCAGGGTGTAAATGCAGAGGACATACCATTTACTTTTACTGCCCTGTCTCAGGTGTTTACTGCTCTTTTCTCAGTTGCTGTTTATCACCAAAGAAATATTATGTGTTACACACGGGAATATAGCTGCTTTTTGTGTTTGCTATGAGGATCTGAGCGTCTCCACTGGCAAACATGAAGATAACTTGAGGTTTATAGGCTTGTCGGTATTAGATTGTGTATAGAATCTATAACATGTAAGTGTTAAATTGTCATAAATCAGTTTGCAAAGCTGTGAAACAAATTCAGACAGTACACAAGCTGCAGTGAACAAGTGTGACAGTGAAAATGATTCATATCACAAAATGGATGTATGTTTGATTGGCTCTATTAAAGCATTAAAGTGGTTAGTTTTAAAGAGTAGTGGCTAATGATTGTATTTATGATGAATTCGCTGAACTATACACAATATACTTATACGTTTTGTGTAATAAGAATATCGAAGATAAACCAACCTTGAATCCAGTTCAGGCAACTACACCTTGACGGAAATCGTTGTAGAACCCCCACTATATACATCACAGTGAGCGCTATACAAAACGATTTTGTGGCCTATGATAATAACTGGATATACAAAATAAATAAATAGATTTACAGACCTTCTTATGATGCCATATAACTGATTTCTGGGGATGTGACAAGAATGTTTGATTACCCCTTACCTTCTACTTGTCCTCTAATGAAATCAAAATACTGTCAAAGACTACACAGCAGATGAGCAGAATTCCGGCATATTTCACAATTTCAGTGGCAGCTAAATGAATCGGAAAAGAGTGGCGCAGAGTGAAGTGTCTGGCCGGCTCAAGCGACTCCCTCATTGTCACATGGCGCTTCGCTTTTGGTTTTGCTTGAGTTCTTTTTTTTTTTCTTTTTTTCACTGCGTGCACCATCACGCCTGGCATCAGTCACTCCACCTGACATCCATTGTGTTTAATTAGTTGTACCAAATGTTGGAGAAGATACCTGTCCTCGGTGTGTGTGCTAACATGTCAATTTGCTCTTTAACATGTCTTACGGAGTGATGAATTGGCTCTGACAAATTAATTTGGTAAATCCTAATTACTGTATATCCAACGTAGATGGGAGGGTGGAGGGGTTGCTTTGTTGGGGAAGATGGGTTCTATTTGTGCAAACACAAGTAATGCCTTCTACAAATACAGCAACAATGTTTGAACCCTCTTTCAAAAGGTTGCATGAGGATGCCCTAATCTGGTGTGTATGGAGAGCTGCGTATCATCAGCAAATCTGATGATTTTGTCTTTTAAGAAAAAAATGAATCACTGATGGGTGCAATACCACTTCGACTCAGATCTTCATCTGAAAAATGGATTTGTTGTGCTCCTTAACTGAGGGGTGAAAAACCAGCCAATGAAGCCAGTGGAGGGAAAAATAATGCACTGTCTCGCTAATAATAACATAGCCCCTTACTCGTTAGTCAATGCCTCTTGCTCCAGTAATGGCCCAATTAAAGGAAACCAACCCTGGTCCCTCTTTAGGTATGTCACAAATTGATTATCTCACCATGAGCAAACTGTGCTCCCAGATCACAGATAACAGAGATGGTGTTTGTGCACACGTCTGCCCTGGCCCAAACTGGGCTAATAAGCAACCGTTTTCACACTTGTTTAGGCCTTAGAGTGCTCATGCAAACGAGTGCATGGGAGGGAAGGGAAGCAAGGAGAGGCGTCAGGGTGAGAAGAAGGAACATCATGAATTGGTGATTTGCTTGTTTTATCCCTTTCTAAGGCTCTTTTCACTGTCTGCACATTTGAACCTCCCTATCTTGTCCTCTTGTTTCCCTTCTTACAGAGTTCTTTTGCATCATTCTATACCTTTTGCCCATTCTTCTTCTACCATGCCTCAAGCTTTTATTCTATAATTTTCTACCAATTGTCTTCTTTATCTCCAGTTCGTTTTCTTTATTCAATAGGTATCCACGCCTATCTCATTCTTCTTTTTGCATTTAGCTGAATGAGATTAAGAGATTTGTCTGTCAACATTATAATCTCCAAGTCATCAACCCTATCTATCTAACACTTACATGCAGCTCCATGCAATGCTTCATTGTGTTTGCAAACACCCAAGGAAGGAAAGAATCCTCTGGTAAGGTGTTTGGTGGCATTTTCAGATTGGCCAGCATGAGATGCCATCTTACTATTCCCTTCCAAGGCTCCCCCCACCCCACCCCCCCCACCCCCAGCCCCAGCCTCCTCGCCAGCTGAACAACAACAGGGTCTCTGCCTTAGTGACTGACAGCCTCCCTAATTGTATCCACTCACTCATGACAATTTGATTAAAATATTACGCCAAAGTCTCACCCCCTGTTTGTTCCTCCCCTCCAAATCTAATTTTGATTTAAAAAAGAGAGATTACCTCCACGAGCATGACTGAGGATGCCATTAACTTCTACTTAATCTTTATTACTGCTGCGATTTTAACATATGTATGGCTTTCGTTTCGCTCCATTTGTTGTTTTTTTTCCCAACGTTATCCTCTGATTTATCTTGTCCAGTTGGGAGTTCAGGATTGGAAAAACATTGTGGTGAATCTCTGTTGTCCAGAGGTTGCAGACCGCTTACCTAAAAGACGAGAACTAAGTTGAGAAAGAGCAAGAGTTTCGGAAGGGACAGGGACAATTCACAAACAGTGACTTGTAGTTAAGATTACAATGTCACTGGCTCCAGGCGAGCCAAGGCACTTTGTTGTCTTCCCTCATCTCACTCCCCTCATCTCCTGTCCTCTCTCTGCTGTGATTAAAGGCACATGAAGGCAAAAATGCCCCCCAAAAATATGAGTTTAAAAAAAAAAATATCAAAAACACCAGATAAGATCCAGATCCAAAGAACAGTAGAGCTGTGTCACAAAGGTATGGTGTCTCTGTTGCTCTGACAATGAGCTTTTTTACGTCACCCCTTGCCTGGACCTCAACGCTCAGTAAACACATTGTACATTGTTTGCTCATTTCATTTCTTGCACTCTGTTTCTGGATCTCAGCAATGACTATGGTGAGTACAGTGCTACTATAATTAATAGAAAAGATGGACCCAACTAGGACAATAAGTCAAGTTAAGTAAGCAAGCTCAATAACCAGAATTTCAGTCCTTGAATTCAAGTCCTGCTTTTAGAATATATCCATGTTCAGTACCCCTGGACACCCTGACGACACACTGTATCATGAAGGAAAGTGTTGTTTTTATAGTGACCTGTAGAAACCTGTTTTCCACAAACCATTTCCCTCTCATTTCCAAAATCACATCACATTTAAAAGGAAAAACAATCATACATTTGTGTTTCACGAAATACACGGCTGGTGGTGACTTCTGTAACTTATACTGGTGGCTGCACTGTTTTGTTGTAGGTCATCAGTCCTATTAGCTCGCTCACCTTAGAGGTGCCCATGAATATGTGGCAGGTTAACCCCTCGTGCCCTTTTGCTGACACATTTCCTCCAAGCGTCTCCTCAGTCCCTGTGCTGCACACAGAAAAACATGCCCACATACAGAATCAACATTGGTATGTACTGAATATCCACAAACATACATACAAGCATGCAGAAATACACACGCAGAAACCCATACACACATGTATTTTTATCTTGAGTTGCCCCCTCCCATGCTCGCCGTTGCTTTGAAAGAAAAATAAATCCGGTGTAATATGATAGTTGAATGCAAGGGGGGAGATAAGGTGGTGGGAGGTTGCAGGGGAGGAGGGGTGGTTGTGGTGGGCAGCTCAATCATTCACTGAAAAAAAATTGCTGTGTATCATTCACCTGATTTGAATTGTAGCTCCCCCTTTTTTTGAACCCCTGCCAATTCATTTTGTACATTAAAAATTGGTCAGGGTTGATAAGATTCCATTTTCACGGTTGGCAATGCAGAACTGGCGAAAGAATACAATTACAGACCCCAGAGTAAACTCTCCGAATGTCAACTTGATGTAAATGATCAGAAGGCAGGGCGCCACAAAAGAACAGGCTTCAACTTCAACACCCCCCCCCACACACACACACACACACACACACACACACACACACACACACACACACACACACACACACACACACACACACCACCACCACCACCTCTACCTCTCTCTAGCTCTCACTCTCCGTCTCCACTCGACAGCCTTTCACCCTGGCAGTGTCAGGCAGACAGGGCTGCTGGAGTGCCAGAGCTGGAGGTGCAGTTTGTCCTGGTGGAGCACAGAGGGAAAGTTTGGTGTCACAGTGGCAGCTTGATGACATGCCAACATTCATAATGTTTTGGAAGCAGCCGATAACGCTCTGTTTAGTTTCTTGATATGTACATGATTTGCAGGCTGGACTCTACATGCCAGCATTCACCCATACACACGCATTCACACAGTGTAAAGAGCCACCTGCCCATCAGGATCCTGAAATAATTCACATTCACACAATGAGAGCAGTGTGCAAAATAAGAGGGGTCTCGGGGGTTCCGAATCCCCCTTGATTTTGGGGGTCTCTAAAAAAAATAAGACAATTATTTGCTGCTTGCAATTGAGACTAAAATGTCTTTTAAAAGCTTACTATTGTTTTCATTATTCAAACTGTAAAACATTTATTCCCAAATTTGAATAGCGAGTGTGGGAGATGATTTTCGGCCGAAAATGACACAGCAAGCCAGAGACGCAACAGGTTGCTCAAAGCGAGCCTGTCTTCACGTCTGTTTATGGACTCAAATTTGGACTGAATTTCGGACTGGAGATACCGTGGATCGAACCACCAATCTTCGGTTAAATGATGCCCGCTCTTCCTCTCAGCCACAGCTGCCCATGATGCCACTGATTGCCATATGGCATTGCACTCAAAATTGTTTGATAGTTTTTAATTTTTTTTATTATTACTTTAAAAAGGATTAAAATTGAAAAGAATCAGAGATTTCATCCTTTTATTTCAAAACCTGGTTTCCACATAACCCACTGTGCAACTGTCAGTTCAGTCAGATTCTGGCATGCATTTTCTTTCATACTCAACAGACACTGACTACCCTGGCAGACCACACTGTGAGAAATGGTGGACAAAATCTGGAGCTGACCATCTCATTTTGTTCATTATGCATTCTAGAGTTCTAATACGTCGCTTCAGCAGTCGACGTGAACAGACTCAAGCTGGTGTCTGGTAGTCACATGCAGGTTTATTGCAAAAATGTTGTCCCAGAATCAGACGTACTTGTGATAGAACTTCGTACTAAACAGACCTTAACGGCGCTAACTCAGCCAGAGAGCCTTGTGAGGGCAACAGAAATGCTCCCAATCTCGTATTTAGCCCCTTTCAGGGAAATGCTGTTAGATTAGATAGGAAGTTTGGAGTGGCATAGAGGCAATGGGATAATTGCATTGTTGTTACTCGTGCAGGATAAGGTCACCATTAAAGATTCACAGTATTCACAGGATACAGTGGGGTAAATTGCTGCAAAGGCAGGAATAAGGGTGCTGGCTCTCTGCATTTTAGCACAGTAAATCTCCCACAGCTGGCGTTGTGTTTGATTCAGATGTCACCTCCTTTGACTATGAGGTGTCATCCGGTTTGACCTGAACCCCCACTCCCCCGCAGTGTCACCCAGTGTCACCCAGATTTGGAGCCAGCCCTCTGTGGTGGCAGCAGGATGCTTTGACACCTCGCAATTACTAGGGTCGTGTCCCCGCCATCCGATCACACATTACCAGTCGCCAATGTGCCCGATGACTCGCCGCCACTCTCCCTTCCTTTTCCTTAATGATTCTTTCTCACTGCGTCTCTATCTCTGCCTCACCATTCTCCCCTCTCTCCTCCATGATTATTCAGAGGTTTGCACATTAGTCAGGCTGGCTGTGATGGACAGCGTTATGCATAAATTGTTTGCTATGGCTGAACTTTGACACCCTGCAAATAGATGGAGAACATGCACAAGCAATGCCATCTAATCCAAGAACAAGGCCAGTGTTCACAGAGGTCAGGGGTCGCAGAGATCGCTTGCATCGACTCAGGTTTGCTTAATAGGGGTGACAATATGTGTGCTTGTGTACAGCAAAAAGGCAATGGTTCTACTCCAGCGCATCTGATCCAACAATATGCTTCAGTTTAATCTATGACATTTACGTGGGCTTTGAGACCACGGAGCATGCTAGCAGCTGCAGGGAAGATAGAAGGACGTCAGACGCTCAGCCCAAAGCGAGACTGTGCTTTGAATGGAAACCATAATCTTCAGAGAGAACTACTAAATGTATGATCATAACAAAACCGATCAAATGGTGGAAAAGGTTTCGTATAAAACGGAGCTGTAACATTTGCCTCCTTTGCCCTTACTTTAAAAAGACTTCAGTGATTTGAAGATTCGAGGGAAAAGAAACAACTCGAATTATCCACCACTTCATTAAGGATGCCTCTTAAATGTCCACCTTATTGCAGTTTTCCAACTGCTCTGAGTTAATGAGTTGCAATGTGAGCTGATGGTTAGAAATCGTTTCAGTCGAAAGAAGGTAGTTTTACTGTTTGTGTGGTTAGCTCCTCAGCAAAGATGCTCTCATAAGCACATTGTGTACTTCAAAGGGCACTCCATAGATTTTTCATTTGAATGTCAGTTAATTAGTCACAGTCAGGGTAACCGTGTCTCAAAACATAAGTATTGTCTTCAGTGTCTCCGGAGAAGCTTTCTACAACACAGTAGACCTGCGTTACCAACTAAGGGCGTGGGGTTTGAAGAGCCAACATGTCTCACAGAAGAGGCTATTGGTTGCTAAGCCCCTGTTGGATCCAGCATTTTTGGAGCCAGATTCATTCAAGGGACTAAAAGTCAACCCTTTGCTGCCTCACTTATGACTATTTAATTTTAAACCCAGTGAACAAGAGGAGAGAAGAGCTCACTGAGTTCTTACGTTAGATTTTGATAAATCCCATCACATAAAGCCACATCAGCTGTGAAGCTGGTGTAAAAAATGTGTTTTGTTACACCAGAGTGAAAATGTAGTGCTGGGAAGTTACTGGCCAGTTGGACTAGTTTACCGCCATCGAAAGTTTAGGTTGGTTCAATTAGGAGAGCTTCATTCCCCTCGATGGAGTCTGGGTGGTGGTGAAGAGGTAAGGAGAGTTGTCTGAAGATCTGTGTGATGGGATGTGGAGCGAGACTTCTGGTGAGCTCAGTGGAAGGAACCTTGGGCACTGCATGTGATGAAAACTGGAGGTGAATAGGAAGGAGGAGGGAAAGAAATCTGAGGAGAGATGGAAGAAAAATATTTTCTATTTAACATTTGAGAGCAACAATATGATTGGTTAAGGGAGATTGTGGCAAAATCGGTTTGGTTTAACTTTGATTGAATGCCCAAAAGGGCAAGAGGGGTTACTCCTAATTGTTTTCCTACGAAAGTCAACAACAAGTCTTTTCAAAATAAACTTCCGTCATCACAGGAAACAACTTAGTTAGGTTTAAGAAACAAAAGTACTTAGTTTAAGGAAAGGATTGTCGTTTGGGTTAAAACAACTACAGACAACTAGGATATCTACAAATTATGGCGCATTCTTTTTCATAGGTAGAGTTACGAATGCGAAAAGCCTGCCCTATGTGGTTGTATGGCCTCTTACATGGCTCTTGCATTTGTTACAGTTTTAGGCTACATTGCGTTATGAAAATATATAGAGAAATTAACATTTCAAGGAGTTGGTGGCAGTATTACAGTGGCATAATATTACATAAAAATACAACAGAAGCAAGGGGTGTTCTTGCGTGATAAAAACTGCTTGGTTTGAATGCTGAAAATAAATGTGTAATACCATTTCTAATGTGTTAAGATGTTACCCAATAACTGGCCATGTAAAGATGTAACGTGTACGACAAACTACATGGTAGTGGCCATGTGGCTCGTGATATAAAATTGACATCCTATCATGCTCTGTGACATAAACATATGGTGAACAGGTCCAATGACCCCTTCTGTCAGACAGTGCTCTTCATCTTCACCACCATCAAAACACTAAATGTGGAAAGAATGGAAGAATGGTCTTCATCCCTCCTGTACATCATATTTCTCAGTGTTACATACATTCTACATCATGTTTCTCAACACTTAACATGTCATCTTCTCAAAGTCAAACTCAACCAATTGTGATACATTCAGCAGATTTTCCTCGGACCTTTCAGCTGAATTATTTAACCAAGTAGTTGCATACGTGACATTACAGTATTTCAAAGTGTATTTATCACCAGAGCAGGTCAAAGGTTACTCCATTTGTAATATTGGTGGCAGATTGTGTGTTTGTGGGTGTGAGAGTGCATGTAGTCTAAATGGCTGCAGGGCTGTATTTTTAAGCATGTCACCCAGTGTGCATCATGGGGGCCGAGATCATCAATATTCATTTCCTTATGACAGCGGCAGTCAGCGTTGTGTAACGCTTAGCACTTAACAAACGCTGCACTCTCACCACTTAAACATATGTCAGCGTACCACGAAGATGTTTTCATCAAGGACGAAGGGATTTGTGCTCGTCTTCAGACATACAAACATGTCATAAACACAGGGTGATGGGGAAGGGCACACACACACACATACACACACATACAAGATACACACAACCCCTGGGCACAAACAGTGAAATAAGCCTCTCTGTACCATCCGGAGGAAGAGGAGAGGAGGAAACAGGAGAGGAGAGGAAGAGAGTGGAGAGATACAGGAGAGGAGAGAAAATTGAGAGGAATGGGGGAGAGGGGAGAGGGGAGAGAGGGCAAAAGAGAAAAGACTCACAAGGATGAGAGGAAAAGGAGAGGAGAAGAAGGAACAGGAGAGAGGAGAAGAAGGGGAAAAGAGGAGAGAGGAGAGAGGGAAAAAGTGAAGTGGGGGAGGAGAGGGGTGAGTAGAAGAAGGGTGAGGGGAGGAGGAAAATTAAGAGGAGAAGAGAGAGGAGAGGAGGAAACAGAATTAAAAGGTAGGAAAAGAAAAGAGGGGAGGAAACAGCAGGGGAGAGGCAAAAAGAAGAGAAGAAAGAAAAAGAGGCGAGGGGAGGATAAGAGAGGAAGGGAAGGTTTGAGGTTTTCAATGTCCCTTTATTGATCCATTGCAAGGAGACACCAGATCACTGTCACATCATCAGTTCAGCCGAGAAAATAAATAACACAACTCATCCAAGCACAGCAAAATATCAACTTAAGTGAAATTAACAATCAGCTCCCCCTTCTCCCCCAAGGGGAATAGAACCCCCCCTCTTTGCTCTGGGAACAAAATAAACACACCTCCCCCAACTCACGATCAAGGTGCGCTCTGTATCTGTTCGTAGCTATTGCCTCGTGTACAACCCTCCACTGGAGCTCTGCTGACCGCCAGCTGCCTTTCGGGGATACATCTGGATCAAAAAACTCAGTCCACCTCGACTCCTTCATCCATGCCAAAGGGCGCAAGTTCACAACTTTGACGTAGGTGTGGTGGATGGCTTTTTTACCCGCATCCTGAAACCTGTCCAGGTGCGGGGTTGTAAAAGTGAGCAGCTGACCTCCTCCTTCCTGCCACTCCCCCACAGAGGGGGTGATGGACAGAGAGGGGAAACAGTACTCAAAGCCTTCATACTACTGGTCACACAGAGTTCAGTTTATGGCAAATGCTCTCTGGGTTACGGAAAAGGCGGCACAGACTTCCTCCACCACTCTGTTGATCAGCCTGACTGAGGTGATGTTGCGGTTTTCTCTCAGGGCATCCACAGATGTTGCCGTCATCTTTATTAGATATTCCAGTTTGGTGCAGCCAGCCTCTCTGAGACTTGCTCGCAGGCTGGCAGATTGCAGAGTTTGAGTCTGTAAAAAGTTGTTAAAAAACAAAGGTTCCTTAAACAATCACATTCCAGGAACCTTAATTGTGGCGCATGTGGTCTTGAAGATCTGCCATGCCTGCCCTACAGAGCTGTACAAATATTTAAGTCCAGTAAGGTCCACGTTGTTTAGTTGTAGCCCAACCGCCCAGCTCTCCGGAGCAACAGTCGAGCTGTGTCAAGCCAGCTTGGGCCACAGTCATAAAGCAGTGTTTGAGCTGTCCAGAGTCTAAAAGAGGCAATTTTGGACTAAATGTCAATCAGTCTGTGCCTTCATCAACATGAGGTACAAAGCTGCTACCTGGACCAAGTGCCTGCCAAACCAGAAAAAGTCTACCATGATTCTCTGGATGTCCTCTATCAAGGGACATGGCGTCAGGGCAATGAGTTTGTGCTAAAGAGTCAAGTTGACTAAGTTATTGGCCACCGGAACTCTTCCCCTATTCAAAAACTGGGGTAGCAACCAACTGAGCGAAAACTTTTCCCTTCACCCCCTCCCAGTTCTTTGCTTGAAAGCCCTCGGTGCCCAAAAAGACTCCCAGGACTTTCAGTCCATCTTTCCCCCACTCAAGTCCACCAGGCAGACTGAGCACTGCCTAATCCCTCCACTGTCCCACCAACAAGGCTTCACTATTGGCCCAGTTCACCCGTGCAGATTTGATCTGTGAGTACAAATAAGTCCAGAATGTCCTTAAGTCTATTTGATAAGGACAAGGAAAGCACCTTACAGTACAGAGGAGGGCAACTGTTCTGAAACACTCCAACAAAACACTATGCAAGTCAGGTCCAAGGGTATCCCAGAAGCGTTTACAAAAGTCCATCAATCGCTGGTGCCCGTCCCGATGCCATCTGATTGACAACAACACTGTCAAATCCTCCAGAGTCAGCCCACAATCCAGAGCAGCTTTGTCCTCAGGGCGGAGCTGAGGAAGCCCCTCCTAGATCTCCTGCCGATACTCCATGCTGCACTGCTCTGCCCCAAAGAGGTCAGCGTAGAACACCATGTCACGGTTCCTAATCTCTCCCAGACTGGTGGTCACCCTACCTCCTGGAAGCCTAAGGCAGGTCATCTCCTTCCTCTGTGCCACCAATCTCTCCAGGTTGAAGAAGAAAGAGCTCGGGGCATCCATATCCTTCAACTGGAGGAAGCGAGACCTGAAAAAAGCTCCATTCACCCTCCCCTGTGGAAAGGATCTCAACTCCAACTTCTTTTCCTGAAGCAGTTGACCCGTAGCAGGATCTGAGTCCCTGTGTAGCCCCTCCTCAATAATCCTGATGTTGGCCTCCAGCTTCTGGACTGCTATCTTGATCTTAGCAGTGGAATGAGAGGTGTGCTGCTGGCAAAAAACACAAACTTGTGCTTTTCCAATCTCCCACCACAGCTTCAGAGAACTAAAATGAGCTTTTTTGATTTTCCACATCTGCCAAAAGCGCTCAAAGCTCTGGCAGAAAACACTGTCTTGCAAGAGCCTTTTGTTACGATCTCTCCCAACGTTAATGTTTAAAGACTCTATTTCAATGCTTCACATGGAGGGGTCAGAGAAGAGAAACAGAACAAATGTAACAACTAGAAAACAACACAGAGAGGAAAACACCGCGAGATTCATGATCATTTACTTTTTTTGTCTTTTTAACAATTTAACTTTTTGTGCTTTTCTCAGACTAGTGATGTATTTTTTGAGGCGTAAACGCTTCCTCTCATCCAAAAGATCAAAACCTACCAGTTTTTAAAGTATGTCAACGGATCTGATGAACTTGGTGGTGTCACTGAAGTAATTATTCACTTTGACAGACCTTTTAAATGTTTCATCCAGAAATGAGTTCATTTCTTCCAAAGAGTAGAGAACTGTGTTTCTACTAGAAGTTCTGCTAACAGATACTATGTCTGAATCACAGTCCATGTCTTTTCCACATGACACCCGGCTAATAGAAACACCCTGTTCATTAGTGGTTACAGTAAGACCTCTGCCTCTAACACTTGTTAGCAGTAGTGGACCCGGGCGAAGGGCTGCCAGCCGCGGCCACGGGCCTGGCCACGGGCCTGGCCACGGGCCTGGCCACGGGCCTGGCCACGGGTCCGTTTGAACACAGCACTGCACCCGCTACTGGCGGTCCTGTGTAGGCAGAACTGGCCTGCTGTTTATGCGGACACGCAAAACGTTGGTGTCCCACATCTCCACACTCAAAACATTTGAGCTGTCCTGAGATGGCATACACCATGTAGGAGCCGTCACTGTGCTTCACTCTGAAGGACACCTCCAGTGTTTGAGTAGGCAAAGGGATGAGAGCAGAGGAAAGGGGTGAAGAGGAGAGGAAGGGGGAGAAGAGAGGAAAAAAGGAGAGAAGATGGGAGAATCAAGGAGAGGAGAACAGAAGAGGGTAAAAGAACGGCAGCGAAGTATGAAGATATGAACAGAGGTGAAGACAGATAGATGAAGAGGAGAGGAAAAACGAGAGGAGAGAAAATGAAACAGGATGAGGAAGAAACAGTAAAGAAAGAGAGAAAGAAACAGGAGAGAAGAAAAAAGAGGAGGGGAGACAAGGGAAAAAGAGAGGAATACCAACGACAGGAGGAAAAAAGAGAAGAAATATGAGGAGAGGAGAGAGGAAACGGGCAAGAGAGGAGCTAGAAGAAGATGAGGAAATAGGAGAGGATGAAAAAAGAAGAGAGGTAAGGAAAGGAAAAGAGAGAGGAGAAGAGAGGAAGAGAGGAGAGGAAATTTGAGCAGAGATAGATGAAAAGAAGAGGAGATGTGAAATAAGAGAAAGATGCAAAATAGGAATTTAAAGGAGAAAGGGAAATAAGGGGAGAAGGGGAGAACAGAAGTAGGGAAAAAGAGGAAAGATGATAAGAAGAGAGTAGAAGAGAGATGGATGAAGATGAGAAGAAATAGGAGAGGAGAGGAGAAAAGATGAGAGAGGAGAATGAGAGAGAAATGAGAGGGAATAGAAGAAATAAGTAAATTAAGAGATGAAAAGAAAGGAAAGGAGAAGCAAGGGGATGAGAGGAGAGGAAATAAGAAAAGAAGAAATTAAAGGAAGGATAGAAGGGAAAGGGAAAAGAAAAGGAGAACAGAAGAGGGGAAAGAGGAGTAGTGAGGTAAGGGGAAGAGAGGAAAGATGGATGAAGAGGAGAGGAGTAAACGGGTGAGGAGAGGAGGAGAGAGAAGAGGAGAGAACAGAAAAGGAAAAAGGAGAGGATAGACGATGTGTCAGGGCACAGAGTCAGTCAGCAGAGGGCTTGGACAGGATGCCATGTTGGCCGATGGCTGCTGATCTCCTCTCCCTCGCCCACCAGACAGCCTTTGACACCAATGAAATGTGGCTTCTCTGTCCCTAATGACCACATGGCTGAAGGTGGTGGTGGCAGGGTGAGGTGTGTGTGTGTGTGTGTGTGTGTGTGTGTGTGTGGGGGGGGGGTTATCTGATGAGGCCGGAGAGGGAGGATCAGTGAGACAGAGAGGAAGCGGATGGGAAGGGGTTACTTCATTATGCATCAAATTAGAAAAATTTATAATTTATCATTACACCCAGCCCGAAATGCCACCCAACTGAGCCTCACCCCCACGAAAAACATCACACCGAGCGGGGAGAGGGGAGGGAAAAAAAGAAAAAGTAAAAAAAAAAAAACTGTCAGAGCCCCAGCAGCAGCCGATGGGCAAAATTAATATGCAAATATATGCAAGAAATTAAAAAGCAGAATTACACAGGCAAATGAGGTAGCTACACTTGAATTGTTAGGATTATGAATAATTACTGCGAATTTCCTGCTCCTAATATAACTTGTTTTTTGATAAACAAAGACTTAATTATCGAGTTGCGCTGGAGAATTTCCGCGGCACTCATTAATCTTGCAGAAAAAACAAGTCCCCAGTGGCCGCCTGTAATGAAGAGAGCGTGCCCTGAATCGGCGCGAGGATCAGAGCCACGGGGCGCCGGGCGAGCCACCACCAGACGCCGCTCTGCCACTGTCCCTCGCCGTACCCAGGAGGGTCATAACTTCTTCCACTAACTATCAAAGGGACTTATTTATGCTGGCAACCCAGCCATAAGTCCAATTTTATGAGGCCTGGGGCTGGGTAGGGAGGGGAGGGGGAGATGCAGAGCGGGTGAGAGAGGTAGGGGATAGGAGGGGGTATCTGTTGATGCACTCTGGAAATGCCACTTTTGTCGCTGCAGCCTCTACACTCCCTCCCTCCCTCCTTCTCTCTTTCCCTCACTGTTTGCTCTCCTCTGATACAGACATGGAGCCGGAGGTGTTTTGGCTGAGTTCTGCCCTCTACAGGGGGCGGGAGGGCACTCAGGGGCAGCCTAGCGCTGTGTGAGTGTGTGTGTGTGTGTGTGTGTGTGTGTGTGTGTGTGTGTGTGTGTGTGTGTGTGTGTGTGTGCATGTGTGTCTCTGTAGTCCTATCTTTCTAAAGGGAGTTTAAGGCATAGACCTTCAAAGTAAGTGCATGTTGGCTGGTATTCAGTTCTTAAAAGGGACAGTTTTCAGAGTTTTATTTAATCAGGGTTGGAGAGAGGATCAAGTGGTCGAGGAAAATATATTTAGATCCTGAAAATGCAACATATAAAATAAGCTACTCATATATTTTTTATGTAAAATGTTAATGCATAAAGTAATTAGTAATATAGTAT
This sequence comes from Cebidichthys violaceus, assembly GCF_023349555.1. NCBI lineage: Eukaryota > Metazoa > Chordata > Actinopteri > Perciformes > Stichaeidae > Cebidichthys > Cebidichthys violaceus. Next base: position 5,054,543 of record NW_027176395.1, on the reverse strand, counting down.
TATGGTGAATTTAAAAGTAGAATATTTATCTCTGAAATATGTTAATGAAAGAAAGTCACCTAAAATTAAAAGTAACAATACTTAAAATACTTTCACTCCACCAGGGACACATTTGGCTGAACCAGGTCATAACAGTTGTTTGATGTTGTACTACTTACCAAATCAGGTTTGTGTTTATCATATTTATTTCTCATATAGATATAAGTCTGCAAAGTACTTACAGCCATCAGGTAGATGTAGTATGTAGGAAACAGTACAACATTCGGCTCTAAAATAAAGTAAAATAAAAATGTTGAACATTAGTCCATGGGACAACTCAGCATCAGTACTTTCCACCTGTGGATTGATCTTTGTACTAAAAAGAGAGATTAACATTGAGGCCTGGATAGAACTCTGGATCAGGGTTATTGACATACTGACAATAGACTCATAAATACTATCTCGTATTCGCTGTATTATTTGCCCGAACAAGCGCCTCCGCATAGATACATTTTTTGTTCTTACTTTTACATTTTAGAGCGGAAGTGCGATTACTTTGCTTTGCTTAGACAATGAGTCTGCTGTGAAGTCTGCCCCGCCTCCAGAGGACCGCCCACTGTCAGCATCCCCAGAGGACCGCCCACTGTCAGTATCCTCAGAGGATGTGAGGAAAACCCTGATGACAGTGAATATGAGTAAAGCTGCTGGGCCTGATAACATCTCTGCTCGTGTACTAAGAACATGTACCAACCAGCTTACTGATGTCATCACTGATATTTTCAACATATCACCGTCATATCACTTCAAGACAGACACCATCGTTCCTGTACCTAAAAGTCTGCAGTGTCCAGTCTGAATGACTATCGCCCTGTGGCACTCACCCCCTTTCTGATGAAGTGCTTTGATAAACTGGTTCTCCAGCATCAAAAACAACATCCCAGCCAGCCTGGGCCTTCACCAGGTTGTATACAGAGCCAACAGATCCACAGAGGATGCTGTCTCCACTGCTCTCCTCTCAGCCATCACTCATCTGGAAAATAACAACACTTACATCAGAATGTGGTTTGTTGATTTCAGCTCAGCCTTCAACACAATCTCCCCCATGAAACTGATCAGTAACCTAAGCACTCTGGGTTTGAGTACCTCACTCTGCAACAGGTTATTAGACTTCGTCACAAACAGACTCCACACAGTTTGGATCGGGAGCCACACCTCCTCCATTCTCAAATGTAGGGCTGTGTGCTCAGCCCCCTTCTGTTCACACTGTACATCCACAACTTCTACCCCAGAAATGAACAGAACTCTGTTGTGAAGTTTGAAGGGGACGCTGTCGTCGTTGAGACTCCATATAGAGAGGAAATCAACAATCTTGTAGAGGTTTTTTTTTCTTTTTTTTTGAAAATCAGACATGATCATTATGACCCCTCTGAGTACATTCATAGTGTAGAAGACTGGTCTGAAATCTGGTGAATTAGATCCTTATGTTATGCAGTAGAAAAAGAAGACAAACACGTGGTTGAAGTGAGTGAAGAAATTCTTCATCCTCGGTTTCAGGTCCAGGAAGGAAAACTTCCTCTGGAGAGAAAAGCACGACATAATAGTTTGCACGACATTTCCACACATGTTTTCCTACTACAACAACAGCTACTACTACAAGGGTTCCCAAAGTTTTGATGACTGAGTGTCAATTTAGGGAACATGCATATGATTGAGGCCTGCAAAGGAAAACTGTACTATATTCTGACATTTTTGGCATTTTCATGGCACTCTGTAGAATGGCTTGTCTTATGACTTGATTACTTTTTTTTAAGAGCGAACTATACTATGACCTTTTTATGACATTTTCTATGACTTTTTAATGTCATGCTATGCTTAAATACTGTTTAAGACTTGCTGAGAATGGCCGTGCTAGCAATGTTTTTTTTTTTTTACTGTGCTTATCTCGAGGTCAATGGTTAATTATTTTGTTATCAATTAAATGTACTTTGTTTTCTCGAGATAACAAAAGGTTGTTTCCTGTTATTACTTGTAATGTTTATCAGAGATCAGGAGTACAGTGCCAGCATGCATAAATGACTGCAATCACGCTGTCACTTGGATCTCTGTGGTCAAATTAGTTGATTCTAAAGTTGCGATGAACCCACAAACTGACACCAGGCGTATCGTTTTCAAAATAAGGTGTTCGCAAAGGGTATATACAAAATACATAGATGGTAATAACATCAATTGGATTATAGGTAGAAATAAAATTGATATAAACAATGCTTGGTTTGGTGTCTGTACGTAGTCAGAGATGTCCTCAACTCAAAGTCATTGTCATGAATTATTCATTATATTCTTTTCCAGCGAGCCAAAAATCTAAGAAAAACATATTTCCCTCACAATTTGGTGATTTGTTTGTAATTCATAAGGGAGAGGTAACATGTTTTATACTTCTTGTAAACGTAATCAAATTAACCTTATTTCCATATATTTCAAATAACAAATTTACCTTTATGTCGTAGAATTCAATGATATATTGGTATAAAAGTCTTTTTAGAAAAATGTAAATTATGTATTTCTGGTATCTGGTATCAGCCTGCAGTTGTGGAACAATAGTCAGACCTGATATCCAATTGTATCACAATAAAAAATGAATTTTAAATGTTTTAAATAATAATAATAGACACACCACTTGTTTCAAACTATATTCCTGCCAGATACAGTGTTGGAATGATTTAATCAATCAGCCATTAATCCATGATTATCAATCACGAAATATGTTGTCCCTTGACTGGAGGAAGATCTTAATGGAGAGGAGTGGATGTGACTACACCCATATGGGGGTTAATTAACCACTGTAGAAACTATCAATATCCACAATTTTCAAATCTCTGAGTAAACTCATCTGCCTTTACAAGCATGTTTTTGCTCAGTAAAATCAATTATTGTGCTCAACAAGAGCAATGTAACATATGTAAGGAGTTGGTAATGTGAGGCAATGACAGAAATAGGTGGATCATCTGCTGTAAATTAAAACGTCCCCAAAACACCAGTGCTGAACATGTTGCTCACAAAGAGATACATTACCTTACAAAACATGTTTAAGCAAGAACAAATATATCAACATCATGTCTGAAGTCTGTACAGTGCAATGTCACACAACAAGGGAAACAAGCAACAGCCTTTTAATAATAGTCACATTAGCAATTTAACTACTTACTTATTTAAATACATTTATTTCCTAAACTCTTCAATCTTAGACTAATTGTAAGTATTGTGTTTATTATCAGCTGTTGTTGCTCTCATGCCCATCTGCCACTATAACTTGTTTTTCCTCCTGATGTTTGAGAGCCTGTATGCTTGTCACTTTTGCTAAGTGCTCATCCGCAGTAGGAAACTATCAAAAAAATCCATATAAAATATAAAATCCATATAAAACGCCACGTTCCTTCTTGTGATTCTTGTCAATATATACTTTAGCATGATGTGTGAGTTTTGACTTTGACTGCTGGGTTGTTGTTTATTCCTCTGAAGCAGGCATTGTACCAACTGTACAGAGGTTAGCTCGCTGTAACGGATGCAGTGACCATGGCTTTCTCAGTCATCTGTACAGCTCATACCCTGTCGTTACAAAAAGTGATCGTCTGCCAAAAATTGATGGAAGTTCGCGGGAGTGCATGCAGCCTGTTGAAGCTGTAATGCCAGTCTACAGCTTCTTTTATCTGGATCAAACAGTCATGACTGGCAAATACACAGGCTTCTTACGACAAAGTCCTTGGTAATAGCAAAGCATGTATTTCTCCTAACCGAATAATCATAATTGTGGCCAATATCCATGTTTATGTTTTGAAACTGGACTGAATTATTTTACCTGCTCTGTGCCCTAGATTAGAACCAACACAGTCCTTTTTACCAGTTTAAATCTAATCAGTAATAGGCCTACAACCCATAAATGCAGTTTTCCAATCAAAAGTGATTACAGGTCCTAACATATCATTATTTATGTTTTAAAGGATAACCCTCAATAATTTGACATATTATAGCCCATCCCAGTTCTTAACATATTTGTTTAGCTAACTTCGAAATAAAGCAACTCACAAAATGTGATTATCAATAGCTTAATTTCTTTTTTCTTTCTTTTGGTTTAGAGTATTTGTACACAACAGGTGCAACAAGTTAACATTAGGCCTGCATATTGACATTGTTTACTTGATAGTCTTCATACAATGAGAATTGAATAAAGGCTTTATATGATGTTCATTCAAAATTCTCCTACCAGATCTTTACAAACTTTAAAGATCTGAAATTATTCAATCATTATAATTTTATATAATAGTATTATCTACTCAGTCAAAAATAGCTCCAATGTATCTGCTATGCCCACTAACACAAGGTAGAGGACAACAAAAAAAACTATCGTATACTGTAGATTTGTTCTATTATTTGAGGCAGCAATAATAGAAGAACAAATTAACTTCTAACTGTAAAGTACTGCAATTTGTGCCACTGAAACAATTCACTCAACTTGCACTGTAAGGTTTTTTTCATTCAAGTAAATGGCTTCGACAAAGCTACAAATGCTAAATGTTAGTATTTGTGATGTTAACATGCAACACAGTTGGTGGCTATATTTAGTGTCATTGGATGGAAAAAAGTGTGAGGAGATGAGATAAAGCTTCAGGGATCTGAGGTACAGATGGCAGCAACTTGGCCTGAAAGAAGTAGTTATTCTAAAGGGAAATCAGTCGTCCCTCCAACGAACCTCCAACACACAGACAGACAGACAGACAGACAGAAAGAGGCAGTTTGCATCAAAGGAATTAGGACAGAAAATGAATCTTGGATAAAACAGAATCATTCCTAACACTAAAAAGAATGATTTTAAAGTGGACATATTATGCTCATATTCAGGTTCATACTTGTTTTCTTCTAGCATGTGTGCTTTAATGTTCAAAACATTTTATTTTTCTCACATTGTCTTCCTGAATATATCTTTCTTCACGCTCGGTCTGACACACTCAGTTTTATCACCTGTCTCGCATCCTTACACCATGTGCTCAATTTCATCTTGCAAACAAGCAGCGGTAATTTATGAGAACCCTACAACCAATGCTTGGAAAGAAAGCAGGATACACAGGGCAGCCATCATATGCACAAAAACAAAGAGTTGAAAACAAGGATATCAAGCACTAAGGACGAAAACTTTAAATGAGTTGGTGAAGAGCTGGTTGATATTTCAACCAGCTCATATTGCTGTTTAGGAGAGGCTTTTGTATGCTACTTCTTTATTTATTTGAGTTTATGTTTGGTATTTTTAGCAATTTCTTTTAAATATGTCAACAAATATTGCAGCCCAGTCGCTAAGAAAAATGTTGTTGACATTGTACATATTCTGCAAACCATGGACAGATATGTTGAATGTGGACATTTTTGCATTTGGTCAAAGCAATTGACTTAGAACAACAAGCGACGGGCAGAGCGAAAGTAAAATCAATACATCCTCGGTTTTCAGAAAAGTACAATGACAACATTTTTCTTCCGCTGACTGGGTAACTTTTCCTATATCACCACTAAGAGGTTGATGGTTATATATGTCAGAAAATACTGGATGGATTGTCATGTCATTTGGTCCAGGTATTCCCCACTGACAGTTTGACATTTTATACATGGTTCCCAGACGATGTAGCGTAGCGACTTTTACCCCTGACTTCCCTCTGGTGCCACCATGAGGTGGAAATTTGTGCCTATTGGATGGATTATCATTACATTTGGTGCATAAATGTTTCCCTCAAGGTGAATTGTAAACTTTGTATGTCTTACCTCTGCATCATATGCAAAGCATTTGAGATTTTCAAGTTCTAAGTGCAGATATTTTCCTCTAACTACTTTAGCAAACCGTTTCAAAACAAAGACACAGCACCACGAGTGTGTGTGTGAAACACCAGTGTTAGTTGTTGCCCTAACCCTGACCCTGAAATCAATTTTACAAGGGTTGTAAAGCTCAAATAAAAACCAAGCATTATGAGCTGTTGACTGGCTCAATAAGTTCCACACAATGTAAACCATAAAGTGTCCACACTCCACATGGAAAAGTAAACCAGTAAGTAATTCCCACCACAGCAAGCACCTGCAATATTTAACTCATTTATAGAGTTAGGAGCTGTGCGGGTGAAGCCGATGCAGTGCATCTTGTCAATATTTCACGTTGAGAGCAATTTGATATATTACATTTTCTCTCTGTGCTCTTTGAGCCAGTGTAGTCATCAGCCTCCTGTCTGATTTTCTTTAAAACATATTTGTGTGGAATATATTTGCTCTATAAGCTCCCACCATGTACCAGAGCTGCCATCTCCTCCCTGCTGGCTCTGCTCAGACTATCCACACATTTCAGCCTTCCATCAATAAAAGACAGGGTAGCAAAAAAACCACAACCTACAACAAGAATATAGGAATGTGATTAGAAATTCATCTGTTAAAGGAGTTCAAGAGACAGGTTTTTAAAAGGAATGGTCAAAAACAAAGCAGCAGAGGCAGAGATGTCCTCACTTTCACTCTTTAGTATAAAGTGTAAATAAGACACTGATGATTTTGAGCAAAACAGACCTTTAGCTTGTATTAATAATGTGACCACATTTTATTTCCAAAACTCTGATAATTTCTGCTTTAGTAGTGTTGGGACTTCATTATGTGGTTGGAACAAAGGGAGTTGGGCCTACTTTGCAGTTCAACAGCTTGATTTGAGTTAAAATCACACCAACTTGCCTCTTCTCAGAAGAAGAGAAGGATAACTTCTACGCCTCGCTCTCTTCCCAAGTCAACATTTGCCGATCGTAAGGAAGAAAATCCCCTTAACTTATGAAGAATTCCCGCTGCCATACAGAAGATTTATCGCCACACAGTTTCACCGAACCAGTGACGCTCCGGATCCCGAACTGAAAACAGAAATTTGAAGAAACACATGGACCACTATGAAGCAATTTCAAAGTAAGAGGCTTGTGTCTGGGCAGAGATAGGTCATAGTGTGTTTATAACCTGGTAACGTGTTATTGTGTATTTTTACGGACCGCAGAGTTCCGTTAATGCTGTGTAGAAATCACTGTTGTGTTGTTGCTGTAATAGTGTTGTGTTTAGATCAGTCACCGCAAGTAAGATTAGCAAATTTAACTTTATCAGTTAATAAAAAAACAGTGCCGGAAGTTTGCCAGTCAGGTCTCTGTGTGCTAACAGTTTCTGTATTTTACTGCGGGAGGATCTGCCTTGTTTTGAGTGTTTTCCTTGTTGTTTAACTAACCCACACACACACACACACACACACACATAATCAGACATACATATAGGCTGTGCTGTTATGTTCATCTCAACATCTAAACATAGCCTCTTTTGTGTGCCTCGTTACTCATTAAATTGACACTCAATTTAGAGTTTGGTTATTGGTCCCTGATTTTTTTAATAAACTCATTGAAATGAATACATTTATTAATGTGAATAATTTACTTTTCATACTTGCTGATAATCAAACACGCTCCTGCCAGATCCCAACAGTAGCAAAAGACATTTGCAATCGGCTAGACTGAAAACAAACCTTTCCTTTTCTGTTGCAGGCTACATTTTGGCTTTTGAGGAGGCTAAAAAACTGACATCCACAGAAAAGTTTGCTCTCATTTTCAACCGGAGCGTCTACAGATTAATTCCATACCTGATATGTTATGATCCAGTAACGTTAGACACCATGCGAGATGAATTTGTGTTATTAGGATGACTTGGGATTGCTCAGTACTTAGGCCTGTCTCACAACAACTACAGACACATATTGAATAGACAGATAGAGTCTAATTGAGAGACACAGAGCACTGTAAGTTAGTTACTATCCTGTAGTGAATGAAGCCTTATGAAGCTTTGGGCCCTTCTTTCTATTTGTGCTAAGAAAAGATCGGAAGCTTTGGGGCTTCAAACGCATCAAACACAGTGAGGTGGTGAATTGTAAAACTCATAGCAACCCTTCAAGACTGGAGCCGAAGCATAACAACATCTCTACAAACTTTATGGTGTCATAGGTGTGCAACAAAAGTTCAACAGGCATGTGTCTGTCACTATTAAATCTGTAATATTAGTGGTCTAATTGCATGAATAAGAAGAAACAACGGTTGCTTCACTAGCTGTCTGAGCACACCATTAGTCTTCACTTCTGTCTCCAGCTAGGGCTGTATTAGAAAATCTGAATTCTGCACATGTGAAAGGAGAGTCAACAGCTGCAATCTAAAATGCTAAACTGATTCCACGTCACTGTATGAATACCAGCCAGCTGACATGACAGCTACTACACAGCGTAACACAGGAATGTCAGATATCCCAGCGTTTGTTTCCACGCTCAGGGCCAGTTTAAAGTATTTCTCTGCAGCGCTGCAGGGTCAACTACAATATATCATTATCTTTGTTAAGAGCAACCATGGCGAGGATGTGAAGAGGAGAGAGTCTGACAACCTTCATATCAAAATGTGATGGGTGTGACATTCAGCAATGAGGGACGATAACTTTTTAGGTCAACTCCACACACACACACACACACACACACACATTCAGTCATTAATTAGACAACACCCTGCCATCGGCTCAAGATGTCTGTTTGAAAAACAAAAGAAAGGATGGAAGAAAGGGAGGAAGACTATCTGTCTCCTGATGAGGCCCGTACCTATGAGCTGACAGGCCTGCTTTGATGCCGCCATCGCTCCCTCCCTCTTGTTCCACTTTTGCTGATATGTCTGGAGAGAGAGAGAGAGAGACAGCAAGGCCTTTGTCAACATGAAATGGAGGCTTTAAGTGAGCAGAGTCATGCCACATATTGTGATTGAAAATATCATAAGGAAAAAAACCTCTCCACACATGTCAGAAACAAAGGCTGTATTTTTTAGTATTTTCTACTGTTACAGGGGATTCAAATATCTGCTGTATGATGAGCTGCCTCAGTAAACCTGGCAGTGTGTGTGTGTGTGTGTGTGTGTGTGTGTGTGTGTGTGTGTGTGTGTGTGTGTGTGTGTGTGTGTGTGTGTGTGTGTGTGTGTGTGTGTGTGCGGTTCAGCTGAGTTGTGTACTAAAACTTGGGTAAGACTTTGTGCCATTTAGCTGCGAGGAATATATTTTACATATTTTTGTTTGAGGAATTTAGTGTTATTTTCTCAAAGCGAATCAATACATGAAGAATTGGTCACATGACATGTGTAATGTGAAAGGCGTCACTGGTGGTAAAAAACCCACTGAGAGTCATCGGCCTCCCCTGCTTTGCTCTATGGAGCATTTTAGTGTCTCTCAGCTCAGTTTTGGTTTTACAGGTTTAGCCTCAACACTCTCACCAAGCTGCTTTTATTGAAAAACGCTAAGATAAACCCACTGTACTCTACCTGCAGCAAACAGCAGACAGACTCAGTTAGAGCTGGTGAACATAGTTGAGCATTCAACAGCTAAAGAGAGAGAGATTTTTCTAGCTAAAGCTAAAAAGACAATGGATATTGGAGTGGCCACACGTCTCTGAATGAATGCTAATGTTGGCCTGTGCCTGCTGCATGTGTAAATAAGTGGTATTGCTAAGAGGTTCCTCACATCACTTTTACAATCAATGTCGCTTTAACTCACTTTGCACAACACATTTTCAAATCAACTCACCAGCAGCCTTGTTTTGAACCACATTGGCAGTATAGGAAGGGTAGCGTCAGTCTGTCAGTCCACTTTGGTCCAGACTCTAGAGATACTTTTGTGTTAAAGATCCTGTGTATAGGCGAATATGTTAGCAGAAATGGAATAAAGTTTTCATCGTTAAGAATCGTTTTCCTGAGCTTAGAAGGTCCTCTTTACGGAGTCTGCCATGTTGCACCGCCATCTTTCTACAGTAGCCCAGAATGGACAAACCAAATACTGGCTCCAGAGAGAGCCTTTTATATTTTTATGTTACCTGAAGGCCACTGTAGTTTTCCGTCACGCTTGGAAAGGGAGGGGTGAGCAGAGGTATTCAGTTGGTTGCAATCTGCTGCCTCACCACCAGATATCATGAAATCCTACACAATGATCAGCGTATTTACATTTTTGAACATGTTAGCAACCACTGTCATCTTTACCAATTATTTACTTCACCACAACTGCAAACGTTTTAAAAAGACCTACTTTGGACTTCAACTTTTATTCGTCTTCAATTGTGTTTTTCCTTACACTGAGCAAACTAAGCAAGGGTTGAATTAGCATATTTTAGTCTGAGGTTGATTAGGTTTAGCGCATTCTATCAATCTGTTGATTATTTTTTAATTGACTTTTTAAAGTAGATCAATCATCTTGTCTGTAAAATTGAGAAAAAAATCCCTGAGCACACTTTTATCTTCAAATTGTTTATTTTGTCAAAAACCCAAATATATTTAATTCACAGTTATGTATAATGGAGAATTGTAGCACTAGTTACATTTTAGGTCACCTTGACCTTTATGTAAAATTGCCTAGTTCTAAATAGAGTGACTGAGAGCATTTGTTTTCATGTAAATAAGTCAAAATTTCCCATGAGATCAGACTCGTCTGTGTGTTCTTCCGCCTCCCTCTCCCTGATGAAGAGCCTGCTAACTAATGACCACCGTGTCATCAGGGCAGTTAGTGTGTGTGTGTGTGTGTGTGTATGTATGTGTGTGTGTGTGTGTGTGTGTGTGTGTGTGTTGTGATGGTCGCTGCACACTGATCTCCATGCTGCCTGGCCGCGACCCAGCGCACCCTTGTCAGTTTAGGTATTGTAAAGTGGCCACAGGAGGTGGCGAGGCTCAGCCAGCGCTACGCCAGCCAATGAAAACACTCGCCCTGACCCCAGGGGCCAGGACAGTTGTGCTTCTCCCCCCTCCCCTCTCTTTCTCTCTCTCTCTCTCTCTCTCTCTCTCTCTCTCTCTCTCTCTCTCTCTCTCTCTCTCTCTTTGGGGCCTTCATTACAGACAAGATGCAGAGGATTGATCTCCAAGGACACCTCGGACACACAAATGTGCAGCACAGCCTATAAGACACACACTAAATGAACAATGTGTGCAAAGCAGGCTCGGAGCATGAACACATGATTCCATTATGAGCGACAATGAAAGTGCACAGTCGAACATGTGCACGGTGCCCCCCCCCCCCCCCCCCCCGCACGTGGACACACACAGGATGTAATTAAGCAGCGCAGTAATAACAGCAACACGTTCTGCCGCCAACAAGATTGCATCAGCAAGAGTGGTGTTGAAAGGAAAGAGCAGGGTTGCATCACAAAAGCAGTGATGATTGGGGGGGGGGGGCACAGTCCTGCTTACCTGCAAGCACCAACATGAATATGCACTGTAAGCATTCTTGAACATGACGCAACCACGCCCTATCAGCAGAGCAGCGAGGATGAGCATCATGGCAAAATGTTTGGCCATTTGCGTTGTTTTCCTTTACATATCGAAAACTGCTGTATAAAGTACGGAGGCCCTGAGAGCTCAATGCGCGGCAGATGAAAAGCCTGAGACACGCTTTTTGTTGCCATGTCCTGCGGCTCATGAAGTCATTGAAGTCGACTATCTGTCTATGTTGGGAAATGAGCTAAAATGCAGTTATGTTTTTTGGGCTTATTTCACTGTTGTGATCACATGACTCATTATTAGTGGGTGGGTAGAAAAAGCGAGTGGCCCAATATTTGGCGGCCAGATATAAACATGTATTTGGTAGAGAAACCTAGCGTGTAACGTTACACCAACGACAAATTGCGCTACAAATTGCGCCACAAACATGGAATTCCTGTCCAGTGGTCGTCAACACGCTTAGCTTGCAACCACTGACACCGTCAGTGTTTCGGTTTATCAAGGGAACTTGTTGACCGGTGACTCTCAGTCGAAGGCGTCGTGGTTGCTCGTAGTGACGGAAGATGTAGGTGTCCTCTTAAAAACCTTCAACCAATTTTAAATACAGACTCCTGTGTTTATTATCTACAACAACCATTTATGTAAGTTACTGCGAGCAACCACAGACGCTTTTGGGTGAAGGTCACCAGTTAGCACGGTCACTCGTTAAACTGAAACACTTGTTCTGTAGACTTTGAGTCCACTGAACATGCAACAACCAGATGCTGGTAGCTGTTTTAATTCAATGTTTAAAGCTTGCTAACTCATCTGGAAGGCCACGTCTGTTGCCAACAAGTGCACGCATATTTTTGATGACATCGACTGTGAAAGTGTCTATTCGAATGATGTATTTATTTATGTTTTATTTCATTATTTTCTGTTTCCTTGTCTGATGCTTTTGACTATAAGACTTCATTGATGTCCTGCTATGAACAGATGAGATCTGTATTGTATTTGCTACATCTCCAGTAATAAAAGTACTTGGTGCTGGTGTCAGCAGCAGGATAATTAATATCAAAATAATGATATTGCAAAATTAACCCCAACAATAATACAATAATGACCTTTAGCTGTACATTATCCCATTTATTACTCGGCTACCTACTAGAGAACATCAAATATTGATTTAAAAATAATTGTATTGATTTTAATAATGAATTTATTGCTTCCCCCCCAAAAAAGCAGTGTACATAGATCAGAACTGTGTCAATAGCAATGGTCTCTTATTCATAGCAGCGGTCCTGCTATGAATAATCAGAAGTAAACTATATGAAACGTCATTATGTTTTTGATATTATGGGTTGGGATTCATAAAGTCTTCCAGTGTGTCCCCAGCATGACAGGCAGACAGTCGGATCGATACAGACAACCATGACACTTTGTGTCCCTTGTTCTCCCCCGACAAACACGCCTCCATGAGGAGAGGCCTGCAGCCACGCCTGGAGGAAGTGCTGGCTCAGCAGCACCCTGACTGTCTGACCAGGACCCAGGGACCAGCACCATAATGTGCTTTTAATTGAGGACTGGGAAGCATGGTGTGAGGCCAGGTTTCCCAACACATGTTCCAGGGTTACTGCTGAATGTGTAATAAATGGGATTTATGACACGTTGTCCCCCTGGTAGTTGCAGAGGGAGTGATATAAGGTGACGCACAGATGTGGGGATGTCTTGTTTAGCAGAAATTGAAAGTAGGGCCATTTAGTGCTTTTTGTTGTGTATTTTTTATTTGGCATTTGGTGTTTTACAGTTGGTAGAGAGAGAAGAGAGAGAGAGAGAGAGAGAGAGAGAGAGAGAGAGAGAGAGAGAGAGAGAGAGAGAGAGAGAGATGGCAGGGACATGGGTGACAAACTGGTGCTATATAACCATGACACATTGTGGACTGTGATCTATTCAAGTCAGTGACTGCTGTCCATTTTCATTTGCATACATTTCAAAAAGTAGCGTAACGGTGGCTTAGCTGTCCCGCACCACAAATCATGAAAACCTTCCAGAGAGACACACCCTTGTAATCAAGCTGTTCTTCTTCATGCATCATGAAGACAACCCTAAAGCCCTGCGAGTCGCCCTTACAAACAGTAATGTTCTTTACACCCCACAGTAGGAACCTTTAGATAGAACACAGAATTGCTTTCTTGTTCATTGAAATGGAATCACCCCGTTCACACGGCCTCTCCTTCTGGAGCACGAGAGAGAGCTCAGCAATCAGCTCTGTAGATTATGTTGTGTGCAAAGTTGTGATTAATTGCAAAATAAATTATTTTCATTTTGTTCCTACCCATTTACTATTACACATAATTCCAGTTAATCACTACGTGTCATCATCTCTAATGATTAGATTGTACTCACCACTTTACTTGCTATGATCAGGAAGCACGGTGACATTGCTAGACAGAGTCAGAAGGGAAATGAAGTTGAACAGTGAAATTATTGCCCGTAGAAAACATTCATCACAGTTTACCGACCCACTTCCTGCTTCAGCTTGGGCTGTAGTCGTCTGTACCGTTGGCTTGTTGATCAGACGACGGCTCGTATTTCTTCACCCATCCGATAGTGGGAATTATAGCTTGTGTGTATGTTTCATAATACATTTAAGAAATATATAAAAAGTATATTTAGTCAATACTAATGCATCACATTGGGCCTCTTGCAGCAACATTCTCCTAAATTAAAAAAAAAAGAGAAGTCAACTCCAGATGCACCAAACCCTCTTAACCATCACAACCCGCTCTGAACCAGTTGTGCTGAATGATGAATCAATCCCACTTGATCATAAATTGGAGGCATGTAATATTGAGGTACTGTTAAATAGACAAAAAAAACATTTTTAAAAGTAAAAATTTTTCCAAAGCGTCAGCACTGGAACTACAGGAAAATGTCAAAGCATCAAAGAGCAGTATAAGCATGTACAATACTGAACATGGGTTTTATTGTCTGAATTGGAATGAATGGTATTTCTGTAGTAATCCAACCATTATAATTACTAAAACATATAACAATACAAATGTAATAATATTGTGTATATATGATAATCTTCATTTTCTTATTATATATTATATATATATATATTATATTATTATATATTATATTTTTCCCTGCGTTTTGTGGTTTGTAAGAGAGCTGCTGATCACTTGCTGTTCAGATTGTAAAGCCCCTTGAGGCAAATTTGTGATTTGTGGCGCAACATGACTGAAATTGACTTGACTTGAGTACAGTACTTGAGCAAATGCACGTAGTTGTTTTCCACTCATTGTACCTCTGTGATTAGTGTTCTCTATGGGTGTGGGTCTAGAGGTTACGGGTATGTCACAGATGACTGTTGGCGACTCCTCCAGTTAACTCTGACACACAGTCAGCCAGTCGGATGAACAACACAGACACAAAAGGCATTAAGAGCATGAACACCAAACTCATACCCACCATTTAAAGTCAATGCTGAACAAACACTCTCACCCATGAAACTGTCACATGACCAGATGACAAAAACACACCCGGTGTGTGTGTGTGTGTGTGTGTGTGTGTGTGTGTGTGTGTGTGTGTGTGTGTGTGTGTGTGTGTGTGTGTGTGTGTGTTTTCTGTTAACCACCAGAGTATTTTGTTCATTTCCATACAGTCAAAAAGACAGCAGAGTGATGGCTCTGCTGTCCCAGAGGATCATCCCTCTAAGACATGTAACGCTCCTGGAGACACTCGACCTATTTAAACATTAACATTTCCTCCTTTTGTTTGCTTTCATTCACCGAGCTCTCGTCACATTGTGAGAGTGAAACGAATAATATGTTCATAACATGCTCTCTCACTATCTGTATAAACCTCGACTCTGAACACCGCAAATCACTTCCACGTCATTTTGTCTCAAATACAGTCTTTTATTGTATTTAAATGCATCATTTTACCATAATTAGCTGTGCAGAAAATGTTCCAAACTGAGTTTTGACTTGTAATATGAGTATCAATTTCAGGGTAATGATAAAATAAGCATATTTTACAGGTTTATATCTCGAGTTTCTTTGTTATTAAGCTCCAAGTGCGACGTTTCCTATATTAGGTTTTAATAAAGTAAACTGCATCAGTTTGGATCATACTTGCTGCTAAGTTTCAATAATATTAGTATACACATTAAATATGCCTAAATAACAACAATGAAAGCCAAAGCCATAAGCCTAAAATAGGCTACGTTAGTTACTTACGTTTGGAAACAAAAGCATACTTATTTTAACCCAAATCAAGATTATTTTCTGAACCAAGGTACTTTTATTGCATGAATAAACCTAAAAGCCAAGTAAACCTACGTTGGAAGTTTATTTTGAAAAGACACTCTGCCTGTATTGAATGGGAACTGACACGTCCAAAAGTGACGTCCCAGTTTGAAGCGTAGGGCCGCTGACCAAGCGTCAGTATGTGTGTGTGTGTGTGTGTGTGTGTGTGTGTGTGTGTGTGTGTGTGTGTGTGTGTGTGTGTGTGTGTGTGTTTAGAGCTCCGGCTGTAGACCACCAGGCCACCGTCTGCTGATACCAAACGGTGCACACAGACACATTTGTTAGTGTGCGTGGTGTTAACGCCCTCGCTACGGACACGTTAATGCCTGTGTGCTAGTGTGTACTGCATGTGTGTGAGTGCATGTCCCTTCTCCCACAGGACGCCCTTCACCACGCTCATAATGAAGTCCCATGGAAAGAATGGTGGGCGGGGGGGAGTGTGTATGTTTGTGCTGTTTGTGCATGCGTCCGTGTGTTCCCCTTGTTTTTCTCCCCAGTCGCCTTTTGAGCCGTGGCCTTAATTGGGAGCCCGAGCGTCCAATTAACGGCGAGCCAGCGCAGCCGTTTGGTACGGCAAACATGCAGTGGCCAAATATAATGTTTTTGTCCCGCGCCTGGACCCCTCCCCCGACCTCCCAAACCCCCCACCCAGGGGACCTCCTCTTAGCTAGCAAGACCGCACGGGTTAACAAGTTTCTGCCTGGCGCCTCGTCTACTCCACTTCACACTTCACACTTCGCACCTTGAGAGGGGCAAGTTTCCTTTCCAACCTGTGTCCTTTGTCAACTGTCCTGCATCTGGGTCACAAACAAGGAAGAGCAGTGAGTGAACGGAGGGGGGAGATAGCAGGGGGAAGGTGGTGGAGGAAGAGGACAGGCGGGGAGAGAGAGGAGGATGCTGGGGAGTCCCTCGGTCCCTACTTCATTAAAACCAAATAAAAACGGGAGGTCATTTATCTCTTTCCCTGCAAAGCCATAAACACAAATAGGTTCGCCGTGGTCCTCCCTCTCGCAGCCTGAGTATATATCACAGCAGATAAAGCCGGCCCGTGATGATAGCTTGTATTCAATTGGAATGTAAGTGAAATTTAAGATCGCTGATATGACTGGAGGGGTGTGGAGCCGCTGTGTTGGTATGTTTTCTGTTTTGTGTGCGTGAGAGAGGGAGATGAACCTGCACCTTCCTTTCTTATATCCTCGTCGGAGACGACACTAAATCACCACTCCAGTCTGAATGATGAGCGCTGCTGCTTTTCATTCTGCATTCAGGTGAATTGAAGTGGAAGGAGAATGCTGGGGTATAAAGTTGGAGATCAAATTACAGTATACTAGGATGTGTTCTGGTGCCCAGTCACACCTGCATTTGTTGTGCAAATGTTTACTTTGGTGAAATTTGACGTATGAATTTGTATATTTGTGTACAAACTCAAGCCCTTGGTCATAATAAACTCCCATCCTGAAGTGTCACTGGTAGGGCTGGTGGTGGAGAATTGTAAGAATCATGATGCCACCAACTTAAGTCTCTAATACAGTGGGCCAAAGCAAAACAACTTGATAGGATAAGATATGATAAGATAAGAAACGATAAGATAAGATACAATCTATTGATTCCTCAGAGGAAAAGTGAGCATTACAGCAGCACAAGAAACTGACCATGAAGGTAGAGAACAAGATTCGGTTAGGTTTAAGAAGAGACACTTCAGGGGAACAGGGTAAACAGATATCACCATAAAACTACTCCAGTTGATAATTTACATAAAGATACATTTTCATCATGAATAAAATTGATCACGCTATAAACCTTCAGGATATAGATAGTAATGAAACTGGGAAGTTTGATGTATGTAGGTGCTGCTGAAGCGGAGATTTCTGGCTCAGAGTCTGAGAAAAACCTTGTTTAGAGAAAACGGCCAAGACAAGGAAGGTAGAATGACATACATTTTAAAGACACTGACGTGAATGTCCTCCTCTCCTTGATCTTTCTCATAGACTGTATGTCAGTAGTCGTCGTGACGTCACACATCGGTTTTGGAATTGCTGTTTTGAAGCCTTGAGTTCGGCGTTTTGGCCGTCGCCATCTTGGATTAAAGCCAACGCCATCTTGTTTTTTGCAACCAGTGAATAGAAGTGACCATATTTGGACTGTGGGGGAGTGACGTAGACATGTGTATGGCTCTGATAGCATTAGCTACCTGTCGATCACAGTAAGCCCGCCCTAAAGCAGACCCTGCTTTATGGTCTGTTTGACTCTAAATGAACCATAATGTACTAAATGAACATCATGCTGTATTGAAGAAGATGTGAAACTAGAGATTGAGACCATAAACTCATGTTTACATTGTTTACTGAGGTAATAAATCAAGTGAGAAGTAGAGTCATTTTCTCATAGACTTCTATTCAACCAGTCTTCTTTTTGCAACCAGAGGAGTCGCCCCCTGCTGGTCAGTAGAGAGAATACAAGTTTTAAGACACTTCAGCATTTGCTTTAATTTTTCAGAACCGGAGGTTGCCGTCTGATCTTTCTCCTGGTCCTTGACAGTTTTTGTAAAGTTGACAATTTATGATCGGAGTCTGACTCAAGTCAAAGCCTCATGTGGTTTTTAATTGTGTTCAGTTTTTCGTTTACTTGCGAGCTCATCACGAACCAGAAACAAGCTAGTTTTACAGCTAGTTTGCTTTCTTAATATTTGCAGAGTAACAACGTGTATGACAGGGAAGTGATCCGTCATTGCGCTTGTTGCAATTGCAATACAATTAACCAAATTTAACCCCTACTAATGGATGATTGGGTGTGACAGGCAACCCCATTCCATACCCTCCTAACCCCCACCCCTCTTACTCTGGCTCTATCTCCAGACAGAGTGGGAACCATGAGGGAAGCGACAATGAAGAATCATCACTGAACTCCTGGCTGGGAGAGAAGAGCAGGGAGAGGAAGAGAAGAGGAGGACAAGATTACAGGAAGTTTTTTTTTTTTTAATGGCATTTGTGCTTCCACAAACTCCCCTGCAACCATCAGCCACTGGGGAATACTGCCTTTGATGTCCAGGAAAGCTGGTCCGCTGCGTTGGCAATGTGTTGGCGTCGAGTCCAGTGAAAGTGTCCAAGAGAAAAAAATCACTGTTGCATTCATCCTAAAATAGTGCATTTGAGTAAAGTTGCCACTTCAAAAGCAAATCGTTGTACCAGTTCTAGCTTGTTTCAGCTTTTCTGCACATGGTGAGAACGTATCAAAGCTGCACTAATGCACAGTGATGGGTCTGTTCCAGATGCTTTTCTCCTCTGCTGCTCTTTCAAAATTAAAGCCTAAAACACTGACAGCATTTGAATGTCAAAGGGAAGTTATAATAAATTCTCAAATTGTTATTTTTACCGTAAACTGTAGGGAGAACCAGGGCTATATTTAAATTATGATATGGACAGACACTAAGGCACATCAAAGTACATTTGACCATATTTTAGTTTTCTGATATGGTTCTGTTTTGATTTGTTAATGCACACTCAACACTTCCTCCACGTTTACCATGTCTTCATGAAGTCCATTTGCATGACGCCAACAAAGTCATGTCATTGTCACCCCTCTGTTACTCTTGTGTTCCTCTCTTTACCACAAACATTCACTCATTCACTTATTGTTCACATTTGCTTCCACTTTGCCTGTTTTTTGTTATCTCTGGTAAGCTGTTGTCAATGGAACTCAACAATCGCAGCAGATGTTTCACATTAAAAGCAGACCTGTGAAAGGACAAGAATCCTGGTCTCACTCTCCGTCATCGAATAGGACGTGCCACCACCTCCTCGCGTTTACTCTCCACCTGGCTTCATAATGGACACACTACTTCCTGCTCTGGCACTGAGCATTGGCAATGGGTTTACCATCATGAGGGGTGGAATCGTCCAATATGGATGGAATTCCTAAGGAGACCGGGTGGGGAAAAGCTTTTATTGTGAAACATCTGTGGAGGAAAGGTATAGAAGGCAGAGTGAAAGAGATTGGTGAAAGTTTCAGAATGAAAACAGATGTTTCTTCTTAGTAACTGGGGTCAACAGAGGTAAGTATGACATGACTCTGATGTTCCCCCCCCCCCCCCCCCCCCCCCCCCCTTAGTGATTTTTATGATTTATGGTGAACAATGGAAGACAAAAAATGACGATCATGACATGACAGGGCTGTCACAATGTAAAAACAATACTTGATAGCATCCATACCCAACACTGAAACTAAATTTGGACCAGTAGTTTAAGTCTAATTAGTGAGGAAGGCTCATTCTCCTCTGTTGCGGCCCCATGCTGTGACTTTGGCTGATGAGACGGCTGGATTTTTTTTACATGAGCCATTATTCCAATCCATCTTCCTCCTTATCTGCTGTCTGGAGCAGCAGAGGAGTGCAGGTTAGCGGGGGAGAGGCCCGCTACTTCCTGTCCTCTGAGAGCCAGAGACAGGCAGTACGGGGGTGAAGGGGAGCACTTGTTTAATGGACTGATGAGTGATAATCCTGAGATGAACACACACTTGTAGCTCATTTCACTGTACATCCTTCCCATACATCATGGTGAAACACTTCGTAAAAGTCCTTCCTACCTTCACACGCTCACTCAGCTCTTCTACTTACCTTTCCCAAGACGTTGACTTCAGGGGTCTTCAGGTGTTGTAAAACAATAACACACACCATCATTTCTCTTGTAAAAGGCCAGCTGTAATTTGTGTATAAAGCAGTCCGCAGCCTGCATCATTAAATAAGGCAAAGGTGCCTTTCTATAATTAAAACTATAAAAATGTGCATATGATGGTATGGGATTTGTAATGACTCCATACCGGAGGACTAGATTAACGAAGGTCTTCATCCCAAAATGTTAGTTTTTTCATGTTGTTTTCAAAATATACCTACCTCTGTAGGGACGTTTTTTTGTTATTAATTCTAATTTCTTTTTCAAGTTAAGTTGCAGCAAATGACTTTATTAATGGCTAAAAAGTAATTGATTATTTATTTATAGATCATGTCTACCAGTAGTGGTATCCAATTGTAAATACTTTGCCTTACACTGCAGTGTCACTGGAAAACACTGCAGTGATTAAAGTATCCAAGACAGGCAGGAGGCTGCAAAATGTCCCAACCCTGCTAAGCCAACCCAGTCACCAGAAAAAAAAAGGTTGCGTTGTACTTTTCTGCAAACCACGGGATATAATAAATGTCAGCATTTCTGAATCAAAAATGAGTTTAATAAATCTGTTTCATGTCAGCCTCATATTCGGCTTGCAGAAATGCCACGTGATTAATGTTGTAAAACGTTTGGTAAGGTTTAGGCACATAACTACTCTGTTAAGGTTAGAAAAAAAGAAAACAGTCTTGTGCTTGTTTGACCCATCCACCAACAACGATGGCGGTGGTTGCTTAATGTGTCACATCCCCTGCTCTGGGCAAATGCAAAAGCATCAAGATTCTGCGTATCCGTGGTTCAACCAATACAATGCCAACATTTAGTTTCTGCTGACTGGGCTGGCTCTCCAGACTCAGGTCAGTGTTTAAATCATCGAGCAGCAATCGCGGGAAGAGATTTTTAGCCTGCAAGATTTAAGGGGTGAAAATGCATGCTCATGTCAAGGATAGAGTCACTGGCACAGATTATTACGACATGCATAAAGTTCAGTTGAGTCATGAGATTTCCTTACACCCCAACCTGCATCGTCTGCAAACACTGATGTGCGCATAGTCCCTCTCTATATGCATGAGCTGTGGACAGATCTAGAGTACCTCATGATGTATACCCATGGACTATGTATTATGTAGTATGAGGTCTTCTACTATTGTCCTCTTATGGGCCTTTTCACACAGAATGCAGATACATCTCCACTGCTCTCTGGAACCCATTATTTATAATGGCGCTAAAGACTCGGGGTGACTTGAAGCTCTGAAATGATCTGTCTGGGGACATGGCCTTTAAAAACATCTATCTCACCAAATCCGTTTTGCTCAGACAATCCTGTCCATTAGCCTTTGTCCTCACTCCGTCTCCCTGTGACTTTCACTCTGTCCTGGGCTGTTCCACTACATCACCATACCCTCATCCTGCGCTCTTGGACAGTCAGACAGAAATTCGAAAATAAAGATGTGTATTTGAATGGCTCTCTCCATAACTCTTCCCAGCTGCTGGTGACCTCTGCCACACTGTGCAGCCTGGCGATTGAATCTTTTACCTAATCCAGACTGCACTCTCTGGGCCTCGCTCCCACCTTTGCCCCGAGCCCCCTACACCTTTGCATGCCGCTCGCCGTGTTTGTAAGTGGGTTAGCGCTCGGCTTAGCCTACCTGCCTCTCACTTCCATCCGGCTGTGCGAGGTCAGCAGCAGCAGAGGTCTTAGGGAATGTCCTTTTTTGAATGATATCCATATTCTCACTAGCCAGGGGAAGGGGATGGGACTCGGGGATCGGGGGGGGGTGGGGGTTAAAGGAGGGAGAGAAACAGCACTCCTTTGGATTTGAACTTCAACTTGACCTCTGACCTCCCTCTCCCTGGCTCGGATATCAAAACACAGAACCATCTGCCTCTTACTGCAGGGCTAGCGGGGAGCGTGGGGTTAATATCATACACTTAGGGAGCAGAATACAGACTGCAATTATCTTCTATTCTCAGACAGGATCCTATTATTTGATCCTGGAGTCGCGACAGATGGACGGGGGCCCGTCACATCCTCTCTTTCTCTCTCTCTCTCTCTCTCTCTCTCTCTCTCTCTCTCTTTGCTGCCATTCCTGTGCAAAGCCAATCTGGAGGGCAGGGCGAGTGAGGACGAGGACATAATGGTGAGAGAGGGCGAGGAAGGGGCGGGGGGGAGGGTGAGAAAGGGCGCGGGGTGAGGCGAGGTTCAGGGCCGCGGCAGAAAGAAGGAGGTGGAGGGGGGAAACCTGAGCCTGGAAGGGCTGGCCTCCTCCTCCTCCCTCCTTCATCTATCCATCCATCTCAATGGGGAAAGGGAGCGTTTGAAGGAGACGCAGTTCACAGTAAGAGGAGGAGGAGAGAGGAACAGCTGGTGGAGTGGGGCAGATTCAGTTTCTTTACCTGATTATGATCTTTTGTAAACTATATCTCCTGAAATAATCTTAAAGCTGCACTAAATATCTCCATCTTCACAGTGGATCAAATGACAGTGTGTGATGTGAAAGGAGAGGCTTGTAGTGACTCGGCAGTTCCCCTCTGCTCTACAGAGAGATGTAGCCTCTTTCAGCTCATCGTTTTGCTTTTTAAGGCTTTGGTTCATTCTCACAGCTCTCATCAACCTGGCTCCCAGCAGCAGCAGCTGTTTCTGAAAAAAAAAAAAAAAAGCTCTGATAAACCCACTGTTCTGTACCTGCTCAGCAGCAAGCAGCAGACAGACACAGTTAGAGACAAGCTGGTGACCATAGTGCAGCATTTAGCAGCTAAACAGACAGATATCCGTCGCAGGAGTTGGTGGAGACCAAAGAAAAAAAAAAAAGAAGGGTTTTACTTTAAATAAGATAAACCTGTTTTTGATCCCCAGAAGAGAAATGCAGGTGTTGCAGCAGCACAAGGGCAGGAATCACTTTAATCTTATATGCCTTTATATAGCAAACAAATGAATACAAAAATAAATGTCCATCTTCTGTCCAGAGTCCTGCACGTTTCCAGTTCCACATCAGACCCATTATCTCAAATTATCTCTAAAACACTTCCGGACCAAACCCGGACCAGTAGGCTAATCAAACAGCCCTGAGCTGCTGCAGGGCTGTAAAGACAAAAACTGCAGGGCACACAACAAGGAACTACATAAATGCTTAAAAAATTAATACATAAACAAAAGGCCATGTAATGCAGAGGCATCCTGCACTTTGTTCAGATCAACTCGATAACGCAGACACACACTCTCAAACTGTGAGGTTACCGTCATTCTTCTGACAGACGAGGCTTCTCTTGTTTACTGTGGACAGAACCAGGCAGTTCCCCTTGGTTCCAGTCGTCGCGCTAAGCTACGCTAACCGCCTTATTATGAATCCTAGCGCTCTTCTTCCAAGACCCGCCCTGTGGCAGTCGAGCACAACGATTGGCCAGAGTTTGACAGCCACAAAGCTTTTTCTGCCATCGTCCCATCGTTTAAAAAGAAAATCGGCAAACTAATGAAAAATGTAGTTGTTCTTTATCCATCAAACTATTTTTTCATTAGTAAAGCCAGCAGCTGACAGATGTCCTTTGTTCTGGCCATCGTCATTTACCCTCTCTCAATTTGCTTAACGCTGGCGATGGGAGAGGGCATTAACTAACATTGAGATTGTTGTGGGTAATGTTAGCATGGCCCATTTCAGACTATTATATTAATGTCATTGTCTTATAATTATTTATGCATTACGGGATTCAGAGCAATAATACAGTAACAACTACGTAAAGATGAGAATGTGTGTGTTGTTATCAGAGCTCCTCCTGGCTTCGTGGGCAGCCACTCTTCCAATAGATATGCACTTAACTTTAATGCGAATCCTATTGATTAACTTATTTTGCTTTATTTATCACTGTATTTATAATGCAACTCTTTAAAAGTCAATGAATATGTGGCAAGTACGTCTCCTGAAATTATCCTAAAGCCACATAACATTTCTCAGTGTTTGTCCCTGATGAATGCCCAGATGTTTTTGTTGGGTTTTCTTTATTTTCAGATTAATAAATCATGACTATCAGACCGGCGTCTCAAACACAGATCATGATATGCATACATTTGTGGGAGAAAATATTGAGGTTAAAAGATTCATTAAGTGTATTCCCCTAATCCAGCTCTTCCATGTACAAGTGCATGCACACACACACACACACACACACACACACACACACACACACACACACACACACAGTGAGGGCTGAGTGCAGGCATGTTTTCCAGGCAGACATCTGAAAGTAGATCCTCAGAGCTGAATTTCCATGTCGTATCGGGCCCAGGAGAGCTGCTTTACAGGGCAAAGAACCAGCCTCGCTCATTTAATTACCGCCTATCAGTGGCATCAGAGTGTGTAGCTACCAGTTTAAATGGAAAGTGGGATGAAGCGGGTGCCGGCATCCAGGGCAGAGAGCGAGCTCGTCGAGCTGCTGTAACAGTTTCCTGCATAAATCTGAAACTTTCCTCTCTGGTAGCTGTTGTTTATCTCACGGACCTCCATGCAAATGTGAAATATGTAGTGATTATGGGAATAAGGCAGACCATACATGCTATCCACTCTGATGTCTTCTCACGATAACATAGTTTAAGGCTTTGTTATGCATTAAGTAGAATATCGGTTGGTTTGAAAGCAATATGAATCAAACATAATTAGGATCAGTTATGAGATCTGTTTCTGAAGAAGTAAATGTTTCATACATTCCCAGAGGAAGAAGTCTTTCCGCACTACGTCTGGGTCGCCTGGCTCTCCACTCCCTCAACTTCAACTGGAGACAGACTGTTGCAATTTCATCATTGCGGATGTGTGTGATTTCTTTTCAGACTAGGAAGCAAAATGTTTTAAGGTAAAGTCTTTGAGGGAAATTCTCCCTTTTCTACTCAGGGAAGTCACAGATCAGTGTTTCACAGGAATTCCTCAAGGACACTTCAGAAGGACGGAGGCCTCCTGACACAGAAACCACAGCGCACCAACTACAGACGCCATGCTGCCCCGAAGATGAACCAAAGATGAACCTCCACATAACATGAAGTTTATTAATAGCTATTTCTCTCCTAGTGCCCGACTGACATCACCTATAGACGTCCATAAGCTCAACACACCTCAATAGATTCCCACTACATTTGGTATTCATAATCATTCTTCATCAATGCAAGGACCCCTTCACACGTCCTATCCGCCTCATTCCTAGTCCCATGATACTGTGGTGAATTGTGGTGCAACGTCCGGTTGTCCCCGTCACTGACCCGGTGTCTGTGAGAGTTAGTGCTATGCTAAAGGTAGAATAAATGATTTGGGTAATTCATTTTTTCAAATTTTTTCCCAAAATATGAAAATATCCATTAATGTAATTAGTTAAATAATTACTTAGCGTAATCATTACTAGTTAAAAAAATTGAAAAAGTGTGTTTCATGGTCGGTCACAATAGCGATCAGTGTGGAGACATTTACAGATGAAGTTAACATGTTTCTCTTATGCAGTCAGGAGAATTCTTATATATCACAAACCAGTTATTAGCACATTCACAACTCTGTCTCTGTCACTTTATATATTAATACAAAATTTCCTTAATCAGCAAATACTCCAAAAAAACTAAAGCCTTCTGAATAAGAGACAGGACAAAAGGGAAGTCATGCAGGATCTGTTCTCCAGCTGACCGCAACTCTGATGTTCCACCACAACATTGTTCTGTGGCCCTGGTGTGGGACGTTGCCCGGGGCTTCCCATCGGCCCTCAGTGTTCGCTGAATGAGCACGACTTCCCCACGGACCGCTGACAAGCTCCTCCACCTCCCAGTTACCGCGGCCCGGCCCTGGTCACAGAGAGCGCCGCCTGGGGCCAGTCTTCCAGCCGGACCCTGTCGCCCCCCCTTCCAGACATCCAGGGCAACAAAACAGGCTCCCCAAGGACTGAGCGCCCCTCCCTCATGACACACATATTGTCTGTGTGTCTGAAGAAAGTGGTGTTGCCTCAGAAGGCAGCTATATGAAGGCCTTGTGTGATGTACAGGACTTTGAGTCGAAGAGTGACAGGAACATAAAGAACATGAAGAATGATAAAAGATTAAAGGGGGATTCTTATTTTTCAACCTTGGTTGGTTTTCTCTTATGACTGTGGCCATTCTGACTGTAGGTCACTTTGCAACTGCCGGTAAACTTTGGGTAAAGTTACTCGCCTCACTATTAGACGGCCAGAGCCACTAACGTAGTCTAAAGAGCAAGGAAGTCACATGTGTGGGGTATAGTATATACGTATATATATATATATATATATATGTATATCTGTCAAACAAACACAGGAGGACTTTCACCCAGGAGACCGCTGTTTGTGTCCCGTGTGAAACCAAAAATTATAATTTTACCTTCCTTTGGTTATGTAACTTACATACTTAATTAGCGCCAAGCATAGTCAACTTAATTTACAGCTTTAATGCAGTTATGTTGACAAAATGTCTAAAGTTAGAATAACCCATAGTCAGAGCGTTATGAGAATAAGACCCAGGTTATTTTTTGTAAAGACACCATAACTGTGCGTCTTTGATCTGATTGAACCACTGTAAGAAATCAACTGCAGTCCACAAGCTCCCCTGATTAGCCTCTAATAGATGATTCTTGGTGCAAATGACTTAATAACTATGTCCACATAGGTTTATTTCCTGTTAATGGCACTCACAGCATGGCCTCCATTAGTCGCTGTGACCCAATTTAAGAGTCATCGCTCTCACAGCCAAATCAGAGAGGCAAGTCTCTGCTGCCGGATGAGCTGCTGCCCAACATATCCACACGTAGGTGTCCATGCATTGGCCCGCGTGTCATCGATAACCTTGAGAAACTATAATGAGACTTTGGTCGATTGGTCCCTTTAAATGTCTTACAAAACACTGGAACCATTCATGTCTACAGCTGCAGCACTGGCTTAAGTCACATTGGTGTCAGTGTGCCCCACTGGTTAGCTCACGGCCGCCACTCTGCACCGCTCTCAGATCAGTTACAGCCGATAACGCCGTCCCGACCGACAGGTGGCACCTTGCATGGTATAGCCCCTGTCATCAGTGTATGAATGGGTGAATGAGGACATGTAGTGGTCGTAGGTCTAGAAGTACAGTCCATTCACCATCCATTTACCATTTAGCTCTGTCAGCACTGTTGCTATTGTTTGCTCTGTTAGCACTGTTAGTTGCGAACTGCTGGCTCAGTCGTCGCCTTGTTGAGAACCGCGTGGAGGCAATGGAAATTCTCCCAATCTCGTATAGTACCTTTAAGGTTAACATGCATAACGGCAAATTTTTTATTGATTTTAACTCAGTTTTAAGGTAGAGGATAGTGTGTTGAGTTGTGCAATCTGTGAGCCGTTTGTGTTCTAGAAAATAATTTACAACCCCAGGATTTGTAATTACGTATTTGATTTAAATTTGTCTTTGTTGGTCAGCCCACTGTCGTGTTTTCTTTTCTTTTCAATGACGTTTCGAACGGGCTACAGTATTCCTATTGCAACTGTGTGTGTGTGTGTGTGTGTGTGTGTGTGTGTGTGTGTGTGTGTGTGGATTGAGCGCTCTTGAACACGTCTTCTTGATGACCGCTGCGTCCAGCCAACACCACCGCCAGCACTCGTTCAAATGAAAGCTTCCATTTGGCCTGCGGTCGGTCTGCTCTGGCACTCTTGTTCTCTTGGAAGAGTTGTTGACACGAGTCCTGCTCTTCCCCACTGAACACATACAGCCTCTTACGGACACATGGGAGAACCAACAGTGAGACTTGAAAGAAACTGCTTACTCTTTTCTCCAAGTTCCCAATTTTCTGCTGCTTCTCCGTCCGTTGAAAAAAAAAACAGAAGAAACCTGAAATTAAATGTGTGTACATTTTATCATGTCTCCTATCGCCTTTTGAAAATTGCAGGTAGCGGAGTGTTTAACATTCTCTTGTCAAGCGTCCTCCTGCTGGGACAATAAATGCCTGTCCAGTTTTGCTCACAGCGGCGGCTGCAGATTACAAACAGCAGGAGCACGCCGGAGTCTGAACACAAAACCGATAAGGACGCCTGTCTTAGTGCCGCCGCTTTGGCTGGCTTCTCCTCACGCCAGGAACCTGCTGCTTTCTAATATTTACACACAACTACAACGGCAAATGTACCGTAACTTCACCCACACACTCCCCTCACACCTGGAACCAGTGTGCATATTGGTGTGTGTGTGTGTGTGTTTTTGTCTTTTGGGAGACAGGGTCTATTTTTTTTTTTTGACAAAAAAAGGGAGAGGGAGGGCTAAATTACAGCACAAACTGAGTGAAATTTCCATCGCTTCTTTTCATCCAGGAGTTCCAGGAGGAGGTATAGGTGTGGATGATTGCAACTGAGTTTTTTATTCTACTTTTTTGGGGTGGAAGTCTGGGTGAAAGACGGAGTTTCTGTTTGACTTTTTCAAGGCGACGGTGGAGGGTGAAATGCAGATTTGCTGTCTGAGCTGTGACAATTGAAGAGCCAGGGAGTGTAGAGGGAAGACACAGGAGGCCACTGACACAGCATATTATTCACAACGGCAAGACAAAGGAGTCCATACGATTGAGATTAAAACACAATGAAAAGAAAAAGGGCTTCCTCTTACTGATAATTCTGTGTCATAGCAGGCAACGGAATGGCAAAATATATTTATTCTTTCTTTAGAATGTCAATACTTCGTGGAATGCATCTGAGAAAATTGCAGGATTTACATTTATACTTTATTTCTTCCTTCAAGTGAATTCAGAAACTTTAAAGCTACAGTAGTTTTTCTTTTTTTTGGCCACACGGGGGCAGCACAACAAGCGGAAAACATCTTAAGAAGTTGTTATTGCTAACATTGCTGACGATCGCGTGGGGATGGGCACCTTTCTTTGTTCCTCTCACTTTGATTGTTTCAGGTTGACTTTCATGTTAAAGTCTCTCTGAGCATTGTTCTCTTACTGTTCAGTCACACAGTCCAGATGTTTGTCCAGATGATTCACCTTTCATTAATACGGTAAGAGTACAGGCTGCACCTTAAGTCCCCTTAAAATAGATTATTTCATCAGCATGCAACATTTCAAAACAATATTAGGCACTATTTAAACACTATACTTTCATTGTGTGATGTAATTAGCTGTTTCTTGTTTCTTTTACGTGATTTTTGAAAGTTTTTTATTTAACTCTGTCTGTTGTTCATTCTTTTATGTAACATTTTTACTGCTGCCATCTAAGCCGGGACTCTCTCGTTTCTGAATCTCAATGAAAAATAATGGTTAAATTATTAAATACAAGAACGTATAGAGGCTGGAAGTGAATCATTTTGAAGAACAGCACATTTGTGAAAAGCTCAGCACAAGAACCAAAGCAGGTCACCAACACGGAGTTATGGAGGCGAGGCACCGCCAAAACACCTTGTGACTTTAAGCCTTTTGCAAAGAGCCACAAAACAAGCTCTCAACTCCGGCAGTGAAAATGTGCATATATTTTACTTTAGGCGACATCCTCTCTTGTGTTTGCGTTCTTGTGACCTAAACCCTCAACAGGAACTACAGCAGGTACAAGAACGACAACTTGCGGACACACGCGGTCCTCTGTACACCCACATATCCCGTGCATTCACACAAACACAAAAACAACCCAAGAACAAAGAGAAGGAAAAAGGAATAACAGTTTGACGGCTGCCGAGCTGCGAGGCAGAACACACCCCGGCAGATGTTCAGGCTGCATCCGAGCTCACATGACGGCGGATACAGCCTCCACACACTGCAGCATTGTGAGAGTTTTTCGTAGAGCCGCATTTCCTTCAAACGCCTCCACTGTCTTTAACGGACACGGTTCCTAAACAGTTTGAAACCCAAAGTTCCACAGTAAACTTCCAGGTTTAGTGATTTTAACTTTCAGTAGGATGCACACATTGTTCGGCCACAAAGAACTCAAGGGACGCTCCATTCTAAATAATGTACACAATTATCAAACCTTGAAAACTCATTTTTCTTTCCTAAAAAAAAAAGAAAAATCTCCAAACTTTGTGAATGCAAATAACACATTATGATGGAATTATTATGGTCTAACAATCTAACAGGCAAATTAGAAATGAATGTGAATGGCTGTATTGTTAATGCACTAATGAAATCACCTTCACTAATAGAGAAGATACCTAAATGGTAATGTTCAATTCTTGTCTTTTTAGTAGAACATTAATTGTAAACCAAGTTATCAATTAGATGTTTTTGTTTGGAGGTAGTCTGTTTTACTCTGAGTAGTGTCTTATATAATGAGTATATGTCCACCAACCAGCTTAACCAATCAGAGCCTTGGGTCTGAAACCCAGGGCAGTAAAAGTCCACAGACCACTGGCTACTGCTCCTTCAGCTTATTGCTGCGAGCGCACAGCAATGAAGTACTGAAGGCACTTTGGATCCTTCCCTCATCTGTTTCTAGAGCTGGACACAGCTTAGAGTAAATCAGTCTGAAAGTGCAAAAGTGAGGGGGCAAAAAGAGGATTTTGAAAATTGAGGTTATTCCTTCAGTCCCAGTGGAAATATCTGCTCCATGTTCAAGTGGTGGCCAGCTTCACATCGGAAACGTAATACTGTTGGCCACAATAACATCATCGGAAGGTGCATCATTCAAGTCAGGCAATTAAAATAAATTGGTTAAAGTCAGGGAACGACTTTAAAGAAACAGTGGAAAACCTTCTCACGTCCTGCATTGTCCGAGTTACATGTAGGTATCCATCCGCCGTATTCACCTTTACACCCTAATGTCCTCTCTGCCATGCGGTCCTTTGACGTTCTGAAATCAAGCATACCTACTTGACCCTTCGCTAAGCCCCGCCCCCTGCTGCTAGTCCCTCAGGCTGTCAGAGCTATACGTTACCATGGAGCCCACACTGTCACTAACTGCATTTTTAAAGAGATATTATCAAACTTTTGCAAAAAAAAGTGATTTCCAAAAGAAACAGAGTCTACGGTATATTTTATAAGCATATATCCAGAAAGTCAAACTGACTGAGCAGTGAAAACAGGTTAAAAATAAAGATAATAAAGATAGAAGCTAAAGCTGCAGATCACAGTGTGATACCATTACCTGGTGATCTTCTTTGAGTAGAAAATGTATTTGCCTACTGGTTTGCACTGGCCTTTGTAGTTAGTTGCTGTTGGATTGATTCAAAATATAGCCAGTCAGAAAACTGAGGAGTTCAATCCTCGCACACTTCCTTAAAATATGAATGGTATTCTTTGGGCTTGTGCAGGATTCCCCATCATTCCAAGTCCAAGTCACTGCAAGTCGAGTTGCGAGTTGTTTGTAATTTAGTCAGATTTGTCATTCAGGACCGGGTCCTAGTCATGTAACTCGAGTCCACACCTCTTGTGTTCTTTCATAAACTACATGCATTTGCACATGTGACACGGAACACGTCAACCTGATGGCAGCACACTGAACTTCACATAACACTAAAGTGTCGGCTCGTCATTCACATCCACGACTTGAAAACACAAACTGCAAGGATGGAATGGAAGACGTCCCACGTCTGCTTTTCCTGTGTAAACTTCCGGACCCTTCACCAAACCTGCACCTCACCGTTGAGCTTGAACATTTTTGGGTCCCCTACCGCCCCGCCCGACCAAAATACTGACAATTGTCACAAACACGGGAAACCCAGCGGCCCGGGGGGAAAACTGTTATCGAGTTATTGGCCCGGATCACGAGAGCGGTGGTTAGGCCTCTGCTGCGAGGCGTTCACGCTCCGCCGATCGGACGCCGACCGCAGCCAAACACGCGGGCAACAGCTGCCTGCCGGGCCGGCCGGCGGAGAACACGTCCACACTAAATGAAAAAGACACCTCTCTCTGCAAGCAGAAAAGATGGTAGTGTTGTGTTTAAGTGCTGTCCCTTTTCAACCCCAACCCCAACCCACCCCCCCACATCCATTTGCCATCATTATGTACTACTGCCCCCTACTGCGGGACTGTGGCTGTGGCGCCCTCAAGGTCAGTGTCTGTGTGAGAGGGGGGGGGGGGGGAGGTGGAGAGGAAAGCCAGGCAGGGGGGCCCTTTACTCCTGAAGAGGCTGGAACAATCGATGGCGAGCTACCAGCAGCCACGGGGGCCCCCGAGGACCCTCACAACACTGACATTAGTGGAGATGTCTTCCTCCATGGGGACGGTGGGCTGTTGGGAGTTAATGAGGGAGGTGGGGAGGGGGGGGACGGTCCAGAAGCTTGAGGACAAGTGTGGATGGAGGAGGGGGGGGGTGGGTGGACAGCTCGTCAGCAGCTTCTCATGTGTGAAATGTTCTCCTGTACGCTCGCTCTGATGGAAACAACTCGGACGATTTGACGCTGGTTTCACAACTATGTGAAAAAAATGTCTGTTATAGCCGTACGCTGAGAAATGTGACATTTCAGCAGCAGGACAGAGATGGACAGGAGGACAAAGAGCTGGACTTATTTGCAAATGCAAGCCCCCCCCACCGATATAGATTTGACCACGTCTATTCAGAAAGTGTTCCGTCTGCTCTTAAACATAAGCATTAGCTCAGCAGTGGCGCATTTATTCCTTTAAAGGTTGGAAAAAAAGTCAAATGTGACATTCATGTGCACCTTGCTTGAGTGTTTAGAGTAGTTGCATCTTCAAATATATTCCCCCCCCCCCCACCCCACCACATACTTTCAACTCAAGTAAATGCATCACAACTGGGCTTTCCTCACTAAAACCCTTCACAGGTCTTCACTCCAGCAGAGCAGGACAGCATCTTCACTCGTTTCATTACTACTGGACAGAACTTCTTAAAAGGAGTTATTCTGTTAATTAAAACCAGAAGATTGACAATTTAACTTCTTCTTTATTACAATCGATCGGGCTTCACCCACACCAAATACAATCAAACATCAACATGTAGCAGTGTGCAACAGAAAGAAACCATATAAAAGTTGAAAAGGAGACTTAAGAAGCAGAGGAGTGCGGAGGATTGATGGGGGAGTGATGGGGGAGTGTGGAGGACTGATGGGGGACTGATGGAGGACTGATGGGGGACTGATGGGGGAGTGTGGAGGACTGATGGGGGAGTGTGGAGGTGGGTGCTTAGGCACTGCTCTTCTTGGGTCTGCCTCTGCTTCTCAGGGCGAGTCCAGGTGATGTCTGGGTGCCCATCTCTACCAGTCGGGATTTGGGGTCGCTCGCTTTTCCAGTGCCGGATACCTTCTTTGGTCTCACAGTTTTTTTGGGACTTTTCTTCACTCCATTGACCTCTGCGGAGGGAAATTCATCATGTTTAAGCGCTGAAGCCAAACACACTATCTTCTTCATGTGATAACAAATCATTTGACAACCGCTTGCTGTTACTGGTGTCTTTGACTTCCGTCAGTCTAAACTTAGTTAACCATGGAGACATTGTGAGCGGTTACGCATGTTGGATTATAGGTTCATTTACAGTCTCTACGCTCATTTCAATAAAAGCACAAAGACAAAACACGAAAAGAGTTCTTTGACACAACGGAACACCGGAGAAATAGGAAAAGGCGTCTTGCATTTAATTTCTTGTTGAGTTTTTTTTAAATAAAAAAAATTAACCGGTTAGTTACCAGGTGATGTTTGTCAAGCTATGAAAGAATAGTGGCTCCTGCTGAGGAAAAGGACTAAAGAAGGAAATATTTACCTTTTTTCTTTGTGACTCTCTTTTTCTTGACGAGTACTCCATCCGTCTCACTCTCATCTGCTTCATCTGCCACTTTCTTTCTCTTGGTGGTCTTCTGGAAGGAGGAGCAGAGAAGAAAATGAGGGGCGGGGCCATCGACTTGTTAGTGACCAGAGGAGGAGGGGGGGGGGGTTTGATTAATACACTGTGTACCTCAGTGTGTGGAAGTGACTGGGATCATTATTTTATGTGTTCAGCAACATCAGGCTTTGTAAAACTAAATGTAACAAATATATAGATAGACGTTTATTATTTATTATTAAAGCAACTTCAAAAATCTTCAAAATGAACTTTTACTACAATTAAACTTTAAACCTTTAAATGAAGCAGCAAATCGGTCAAAAGTTAAACAGGAATTCATATTCCAGATGATAATTGATATAGCAGAAACACAGAACTGAAGTGAATAGATCAGAACCATTGCTCTCAAGGTGTAATCTGATAAACACTTCTGTTTGTGAAGTCATCTCACCAGCCACCAGACACCGATCCATCAAACGTCAGACTATGTGCTCCGCTGTTCTGACCACAGAGCATCAAACAGAAACACTAGTGTGATTAAACGGTGGGGTCAACAAAGATGGAGGCCTCTCAGAACCACTGCTAGTGCAGCGCAGCGTTCCCCATCAACCAGGACTGCATCGACTGTCTCTTCTCAGGCACTTAATGAAGGCAATCAACCCCTCTCCCTCCTTCCTGGGCCTCTATAATGAAGCTACACTCTCAGCCTGAACTATCACTCACACTCTGCTGCCCCCCCCCTTTACATTTTTCCCTCCGTTATGACAATTGCTACCCCATGATCACCACACGGCGCCCGCTGAGGTGAACAGATTGGCGGGATAATTATATACAATAACCAGCGCTGGGGCCCGGTAACCTTTCGGCTGAAAACTCCATGTCCCCGGTGACATCTTCCATATGCACCGAGAGAGAGAGAGAGAGAGAGAGAGAGAGAGAGAGAGAGAGAGCGAGAGAGAGAGAAATGAGAGAGAGAGAGAGAGAGAGAGAGAGAAATGAGAGAGAGAGAGAGAGAGAGATGAGAGAGAGAGAGAGAGAGAAATGAGAGAGAGAGAGATGAATGTGTGTGTGTGTGTGTGTGTGTGTGTGTGTGTGTGTGTGTGTGTGTGTGTGTGTGTGTGTGTGTGTAAGAGAGAGACATCATGTCATTGTTCATATGAAAATATTGATGAGTGAAGTGAACATTTAAGACCCAAAGAAACACGTCACTGAGAACTGAAGTACATCAGACAACTAACAACTCAATTCAAGACATTTGAATTATTCATAAGCATTTACATTGATGAGATTGACTGTATCCTTGAAAAAAAGAAAGGATGGGAGGACATTTTTTTAACCAATGCTTAGTAATACAAATGACTACTGCAGTACTATGAAGCACCGGTGGCTGGCGGACCGTGACAATTTAGTTTCCTTGACATTAGACAGAGATAAATGAAAGTATGTCATCACAGAGAAAGGACATCCTCATCGTATGTTGACCGTGTTGCCCAGAGGACAAGAGACGGACGGTGGAGGGGAAGAGGAACGAACAGGACTGCATCAGATGATTCCATTTTATTCTGAACGTATGAGGTCTAACGTTACTGGATGATAAAGACATATTCTAACACTTCCTAACTAAAGATGAACAACATTTTTACATAACTGTATTAAGAGCATTCTTGCACTTCAGCCTCTTCTTACTGGACTTGCAGTATAATTTGAATACGTTAAAAAATAATATCTAAATATAACTAATCCACTCACCTCACCACGAGAAGAAAAAGATGACATTCAGAAACAGTGGAAAGTAACTGAGTACATTTACTTTAATACTGGATTCAAGTACTAGTTTGAGATATTTCCATCTGTAGATTGAGATTATTAAATAAAAATATGATGGGATGAATGACTATGTGTTATAAATGAAGCTACCCAGCAGTAGTATTAGTCCCTTCTTTCAAAGCTGCAACATTAAAGTGATGCTTTGATAATCAAAATCCAAACAGGCTATACAATATAATGTTAAATTATATTTAATAACAATATAATGTTAGAACATCAGAAATTAGCCATCCTGCATAATAAGGACCTACTAAGATTTGTTTTAATCAATACAAATACAATCTATCATTTCCTAATCATTTGAAATGTGTTTTTATATAGAAAAAAACACTATAATTTATTTTAACAAAATAAAAGGATAATATTTCGTATTTCTGATTTCAGAATGGTTGAAATGATTTTTGGGACGTTGGCAAAAAAAAAAGAAGAAGAAATAGTCTGGAGCCTTGTAGACCAGCTGCTTTAACCAAACAACTAAATAGTATCGACGGCAAAAAAATCGTGATCAGGGAACTCTAAAAGTTATATTTGCTCCTTGATCCGATCTGTGACTGACCCGTGATACGACCCGAACCGTGGTTTTTATGGCCCGTTGCACCACCACTACTAACAAGCCACTGAAATATCAGTCTGTTCAGCTGCTGAATGCTCCACTATGACCACCAGCTAGTCTCTGACCGTCCGTCGGCTGTTTGCTGCTGAGCAGGTAGAGAACAGTTAGAGCTGCCTGCTGAGGTTGAAAACAACACAGAGCAATGAGAATGAACCTGAACAGTGAAGTTGTGGGCCAGCGAGCTAAACAAAGAGCCGACACTCACTATGAAGCTATAAAAAAAGAGTACATTTTGATAATACTCGAGTACTTTTACTTCAGTACCATTTGGGATGTAGGACTTTAACTTGCTGCAGTATGTTTACGCTGTGGTTTTGCTACTTTTACATAAATACTAATCCCTATAGGCAGCAGTGACCTCTGCGGTAGCTTAGCTAAAGGGCTAGCCATAGCTCAACATTAGCCTGTCTACATGGGCTACACGGTACGACATGATTCACACGCCTGTGGTGTAACAGACAGTAGTTAATCCGTGATCTGTTGTGTGTTTCAGTGTGTGTGTGTGTGTGTGTGTGTGTGTGTGTGTATGTGTGTGTGTGCGTGTTCACCTTGGCGACGGGTGAAACACCTCCACTGACGGGAGTGAACTTCAGCTTGCCGTCGTCTTTA
Organism: Cebidichthys violaceus; assembly: GCF_023349555.1. Classification (NCBI taxonomy): domain Eukaryota; kingdom Metazoa; phylum Chordata; class Actinopteri; order Perciformes; family Stichaeidae; genus Cebidichthys; species Cebidichthys violaceus. The sequence continues at coordinate 5,017,552 of NW_027176395.1, read as the reverse complement.
GTCTGGATGTCGTCCAGTCCGGCCTGCAGGATGGAGCGCAGCTTCTTGTACGGCGGTTTGTCTTGGTACCCCACGGACTTGACCTCCTCCATGAACCTCTGGATCTCCGCTACACAACAGAGCGACGCCGTGGTCATCACAAACCAAAGCCTGCAACTAGCTGCCGGCCTCTACGCCACCATCAGTGGTACCGGGTAAGTGCGTCTCTCATATCTCATTTTTGTTGCGTTTCCGTCCACGTCTGGTGACGGGGGCTACATAAATGACCCTGACTGGACTCGGACGTCTCTCTCTCTCTCCGTCACCATAATGTTCTCCTCCGGTCGCAGCGTCTCGCCTCATTCTGTGTGGTGTGACTTTCCTCAGACTTGACACGCAGTCACTAACACACTCACAGATGGAGTTGTAAACAACACTTTGGTTGTGCTCAGCGGAGCAGAAGGAAGGAGGTGTGACGCTCCGTGTTCCGTCTCCTCCGCCTGAGCCGACGCGCTGCCTGCAGGTCAAAGTGCCAACAATAAAATGGCAACTCTTACCACGGCGAGACAACAGACGTCGAAGTCGCCATTTACAGTCGGAACTCTAAATGTTTACTGAGGCGCGTCATCGAACTTCTATCCTGATGAGAATCAAGCAGGTCTCGCTCTGAAGGGCCATATCTGGTGTGTTAGTCTGATTCAAAAGAAGGGCAGTCCATGGCTATGACTTAATGAAATCAACTCTCATATGCTTAGAAATTATGACAAACACACCTGCAGATGTACAAACCTTCACTGTATTGTGAAGCTACTGCCACAAAAATGAAAGTTAATTCCACGTTACTGGTGATTTTACCTCAATGGTTCAGCAGTGCATTTAAAGAGATAACGCTAGCAAAGTAAAAAGTGCAGTTAGCCAGTATTTAGCCAGTGTTTGAGCTCCCATTTTGAGGATATTGGGCTATATTTAAAATCGACTTCAATCTGAGGGGGAAGAAGCGAGGACTGTGTGTGTGTGTGTGTATACACCTCTGTGCACATGTTGGCTGGGTATGGTGAGGTGCTTTGGTCTGGACCCTTTTCTATCAATGCTCATTCTGTTTAAGGACTGGTTCAACCCTCATCACACACAGCTGGAAGCTACAAACAATGCTGTGCTACCGGGCTATCAAGCAGCTGGAGAAAGTGGAGGGTCATGGGTAATACTAGCCAATTGTTTTACTGGTTTCTATTCTTAATGGCCATGAGAAGTCTGCCTTTCTTACCTGGCTTGTCTTGAGAGGAGAAACACTTGGTCATAAATTCAGAGATATTTTCTTGGCTCCTGTAAGGAAAAAAAAACAATAAAAGTCTGAACATTCTCAGTTTAATACAACTTTTAAAAAATTGCTAAGTTGCAAATTCCAAAGGTTTGCCTGCGTCGATGCAGCAGACACACTCATGCATTCAGTGACAGAACTGGAGATCATGCAGGTGAGCCCCTCCCACCTGATTTTGGAGTCCCTGACGTAGAGCGGATCCTGCAGCTTGTCCTCCCAGGGCAGCCGTCCACACAGCCACTGGACCATGCAGTAGCACAGGATCTCCAGGTCGCTCCGCCTACAGGCAGCTGGAGCCAGACAAGCACATCAGAGGAGGCAAACACTGGCAGCATGAATAGCAACAGCAGCATTACAAGAGGAAATGCACCGTTACCCACCGGTGTGAATGTTTCTCTCTTACAACAAATCCATTATAGGAGTAGTTCCACATTTTTGGAAAATGATTGAAATGAGAAGATTCGTATCAATCCCATGCGGCTTTGGGGAATTATTTTTCAAATGTATTTTTAAACTAAAATGTGTTATACGAGTAGTATTATGAAAAATGTCGGACGTCAACAGATTTATCCTGTAAAACACCGCTAATTATAATTTATTTTTACAGGTACATGAAATTTGACTTCTGCATTTACCCATCCTGAGAGTTTTTAGGAGCAGCGGCCGGCTGTGAAGCTCCTGAGGAGCGACTTGGGGTTCAGTGTCTCTCTCAAGGAAGATTTAACGTACAGACAGGAGGTGGAAGAAGTGAATAAAGATGTATTCTTCCAATTAAGAAGTTGGAAGCCAGTTTTTAGCACTTGGGAGATTACCTCAAAGTGAGGAACCACATCTGCTACGAGAAGCAGCCAACGAGGCCTTCTCTCTCGCTCTGCCTCTTATACAGCCTTTCAAAGGCAGAAGTATCTCACATGAATAATAACAGATGTAATGTTGATGTTTCCAGGTTCAAGATCCCACCTGTCAGTTTATCCTTATTTGTGTGTGAGACCAGATCCCAGACTTAAAGCCCTGGCAGTCAGGTTTGATGTTATAGAGCTGCTAGTAGTGCTCTTGTACCTACTTGCTCCTTTGTGGGCGTCGATGCTCGTGAACTCGATGGTGCCGTCGTGACATCTCTTGGGGTCCTCCTTGTACTCTTTTATGACACTGTCGGGCGCGTACCTATATGCCAGCCCATAATCTACCAAGTAGACCTAGAAGAAGACAGTGATTCAGACATGCACAGAGAGCACTCAACACTCTATACATGTACACACCATGTGTTTCCAGGAATCAAACAGAGAGCATTATGCCCTTTTACAATTTAAATTCTAATTCCACCTACATAAACTTTATTGTTATTACCAAGTCTGCATTGTGCATGTAAGCCACAGTTGGTTATTGAATTTAATTAAGAAACGTGCAGAACTAAGACCAAACATACGTCTCAGTGACTCCAGGGTAAAACATAAAAATAGCAGATACAAATAAAAAGAATAAAGAAACAACCGTACCTAATATTAAATCCTGAGGGGCCGGTTTTTAAATTGTCATTTATAAATAGCTCTTTAATAACACCACCAATGATACATTATTAATCTTCAAATTAAATATTTGTCCCTGCCTTGTTTGCTAGAAAAAAAGCGCTTAGCTGCTGCCATCTAATCTCCACACACACACACACACACACACACACACACACACACACACACACACACACACACACACACACACACACACACACACACACACACACACACACACACACACACACACACACACACACACCTCTCTCCAGGCCTTAATTGAATCTAATGAAGCAGCACAAGCGTGTTACGATCAAAAAAACCCAATCACCTCGCTGCTTTCAGGCAGCAGTGCTGAGGTCAGAGTAGCACCTCAGATCACCAACATTAACAAACGTTTCAGGTTGTGGAGACTCAACAGAGAACTTGAGGATTCTAGTCACAGGAAGCTCTCACTTCTACTGACCTGGTTGGGATCGCTGTGGCTCAACATGAGGTTGGACGCCTTGATGTCAGCGTGAACATACTCATGCTCATGGACGTACTCCAGAGTTTCCAGCTAAACAAGGAAAGAAAAAGCAAGCGTCAGTGCAGGAGGGAATGTGAATGTGCTGGAGGTGGTCACAGGAAGTGAATGATATCTGTGCAGTTTGGACACAAAACTAACAATAACCTTTATTAATACCAGGTAGAAATAAATGCAATGGCTCAGATTAGGGATGTCCGTTTTGGTTTTATGTACCCGTTGACTAACCAGTTCATAGTTAAGACAAAAATGCAGACTGACGTGACACACAGGAGGCCTTCCTTTTGTACCGGTGCTTCATTGACTCCATGAGCATTTCAAAGCGCTACATCCATCTAATTCTAAGGTTTGTGTTTCGTCGCCTTGCCTTTAATTTAACTTGCTGAAGTTAATTGCTGCATACTGATCCGGTCACAGGTGGCCACCGATGGTTATCAGCTGATATTAATAATAATAAATAATAGTTTGATCTTTGGTCTGAATAAAGTGCGATCAGAAGAGTCGATCAGATTCCGAACTGAAACATTTACAACAGTCCTCTGTCTGCTTTCTTGTCATGTATGAAGGCCAGCAGTCTGTGAAAGCCAATGCAATTCAGTGGAAAACATGAAAGCAAAGTGAAACCATGTGACGATGAAATAACCAACCAGCCGAAGACCGAGCTGCAGGACCAGTTTTCTGGGGAACCTCCTTCCACATTCTTCAAACTTCTTCTGCAGATCTGTGCCGAGCCGGTCGATGACCATGAACCTGTACCTGGAAGAGACAAAGAACACACAAGTGTGTTATCTGCATAAATCAATAGACATACGACACTGCACAACAGCAGAACCTTCCAATGGACCGATCAGGCCGTAGCGCTTCATTCATTTCAGATTTCTCAGACAGGGTTCCTGCAGCTTAAAGCAAATCAGATTTGAGGCTTTTTGGAATGGCTACATTGCTATGTGCATTTGAGTAAATAGTCTAATTCATTTCATTTAGAAAAGAGGTCTGTACATCCAAAAGCTGTTACATTAATAAAGACTTTAAATCTTGTCATGAACTGCGACTCCCCCTAAGCCTGAAACTGTTGCATGTGTGGGTCGTTTCCAAAGAGAAGTAAAAATCCTTCATCAGTGCTGATGATGAAACTAAAAGTGGCAAAAAGGATCATCCTGGTCAAAGCCTTACCTTTTCCCTCCTCTCTCATGCAGACCTGAGCCCCAGTACCTGGGAACGCCCAGAGTCTTCAACTTGTGAGACTTCATCCAGCTCTGAACTGCAGGACGAGAGGACATTCATCAGAAATGTTTGAGGCACTTCTTCAGGCCAAAATGTTCAAAAAAGCATGCGTGTAAATCTCTGAAATGTACTTCATGTAAATCAAAGACAGCACACAGCTAACTGGAGCTGGTGATGCTCAAAGTAATAAGAGTATAATTCTGTTGAGGGGGGGGGGGGTTGTCGGGCAGCGCGGCCGCAAGCTAATCTGCTGCTGGGACAAATATTTACCAACAACGTGAGATTCCAGCATGAATAAAATATGAGCCTTTGGTTCCTTAGTAATATAATAGTTAATTGTCAGGGGAGATTGACATTTGGATTGTTATTATATAAAATGCAAAGCTGTGGCCTGGGGGCCAATGGAGCTGCCACCAAAAGCCTCCCTTCCTCTGCAGGGCCCCTCAGTGCCTCCGCTACAAGATTGTCTTTTTTAATTAAGAAAGTTGGCTTTCTTTTATTTGTTTGCCCTGGTGGTGAGACACTGTGTTGTGTTATGATCACATGGCTCCCTTTAGCTTCGTGTCGTACTGCTAGGTGTGTGTGTGTGTGTGTGTGTGTGTGTGTGTGTTTATAAGGAATGATAAGTCGACTTACTCAGGTCAGGCTTAGCAGCTCTCATGTAGAACTTGAGCTCAGAGAACAGCGGTCCATTGTCACTGGGCTCCTGTGGACACAACAACAACAACTGCATGTATGTCTAGGTTCAACTTCACCGGTGTGAGCGCTGCAGAAACAGGTGCAGGTCAAATGATGAAATACTATTCAAAAAGTCCAGAGTATGACTGTTCACAGTTCCAGACCTTTACAAGTAGTCCCAGACATGTACAACTAGTTCAGAGACCTCTACAACTAGTCCCCAGACAACTAGTCCCCAAACATGTACAATTAGCCCCCAAACATGCACAACTTGTTCCCAGACATGTACATGTAGTTCCAGACCGCTACAACTAGTCCCAGACCTCTACAACTAGTCCCAGACCTCTACAACTAGTCCCCAGACCTATACAACTAGTCCCCAGACCTATACAACTAGTCCCAGACCTCTGCAACCAGTCCCCAGACCTCTGCAACTAGTCCCCAGACCCATACAACTAGTCCCCAGACCTATACAACTAGTCCCCAGACCTCTGCAACCAGTCCCCAGGCAACTAGTCCCCAGACCTCTGCAACTAGTCTCCAGACCCATACAACTAGTCCCCAGACTGCTACAACTAGTCCCAGACCTCTACAACTAGTCCCCAGACCTATACAACTAGTCCCCAGACCTATACAACTAGTCCCCAGACCTCTGCAACTAGTCCCCAGACCTATACAACTAGTCCCCAGACCTCTGCAACCAGTCCCCAGACCTATACAACTAGTCCCCAGACCTCTGCAACCAGTCCCCAGACCTCTGCAACCAGTCCCCAGACCTCTGCAACCAGTCCCCAGACCTCTGCAACTAGTCCCAGACCTCTGCAACCAGTCCCCAGACCTCTGCAACTAGTCCCCAGACCTCTGCAACTAGTCCCCAGACCTATACAACTAGTCCCCAGACCTCTGCAACTAGTCCCCAGACCCATACAACTAGTCCCCAGACCTCTGCAACTAGTCTCCAGACCCATACAACTAGTCCCCAGACCTCTGCAACCAGTCCCCAGACCTATACAACTAGTCCCCAGACCTCTGCAACCAGTCCCCAGACCCATACAACTAGTCCCCAGACCTCTGCAACTAGTCTCCAGACCCATACAACTAGTCCCCAGACCTATACAACTAGTCCCAGACCTCTGCAACCAGTCCCCAGACCTCTGCAACTAGTCCCCAGACCTATACAACTAGTCCCCAGACCTCTGCAACTAGTCTCCAGACCTGGATGTAGTATAGTCCTCTGCAGGAAAGTGCACATGTGGCGAGAATGAAAGAAAAATACATTCTAGAGGTTGTTTAGAGTCTTACCACTTTGATGACATAAGGAGCATTAGCACCCACAGGTTTTGCAGAATTCTCATCCGCTGGGGACAGGAAATTAATCATTTCACAAGTTAGAGGAACGTTAAACACAATGGCGGGCTTTGCAGGTTCTATCCTGCGCAGCATAAAGTTGCATTTAAATACATGAAATAGCTAAGTATTATAAATGATGCTGTCTTAAGTTTAGTTTGAGAAAAAGTCTGCAGTCAAATCATCCATAGATGTCTTTTCACAATACACGTTTGACTTTTGAACAGATTCATCTCCATCTATTATTACCCAGATATATGAGACCGAAGCCCCCCTGGCCGATCGGAGCCCCCAACTTCCAGGTCTTCTTCCCGGTGTCTGTTAGGACCTCGCCGGGTGGGAACTCCTCTGCCAGCTTCCTCTTAGCCGGAGCTCGGCCTTTTCCTGCCGCCTTTGCTTTAGGAGGCATCTGCAAAGCACGGTTATCTAGCATTAATTAACGTCACATGTTAACGTTAACTTCCTTCAGGCTTTACAGCCAAATGCATCGTGTGTGTAGGTGCTCTACGTGTAGTTACATGGAGCCAATAGTTACACTGTTAGCATGTGACCGAATTTGAACTTATCGACACCTAAATAACAAATGAGAGGTTTCACTTTCAGTGCTACATGGGTGTCACGTTATTCTATTCACCAGTTTAGTTACTAGTGTTAGCTAACCTCTACCTAGCTTCGCACGTTACCCAGTAGTAACGGTAACGTTATCTGCAGCTTTCACGTCGGATAAACATACTTTTAGCTAACACAAATTGCCAGTGTGTGTAGTTCAAATATAGCAGTCTCCTTTCTTATGACAAAATGGCGTTAAAAGGGAAGAGCAGGTCGAGGAACGCTACGCGAGGTGGCGGACAGAGTAACGTTACGCTTTTATAAATGTCGGTTAAAGTTAGCTGTAATGCTAACCACGCCATCGCGTTAGCATCGAAATCTCACGTTAGCTGCTACATGACGTTTGATAAGAACAGCTCCTGGATATCTGCGACGTTGTCCGTTGGACTAAGAATCGCTTACATATTTTATTAAATGATAGGATGAATACGCACCTTGACTTGGTGTTTATTGTCTGTTAAGCCCTGAGCCGTAGGAGGACCAAACTTCCCGCAAAACTACCGGTCAGGAAGTAGCGTCACGACGCTCTACTATTCTATTGGTGGAGAGTCCGCTGCGTGTCTTACGACAAATGCGTAGTAAGTGTATGTGCTTAACCTCAGTGAAGGGAGTATGAGGTGTTCTACATATACAGTCTATGGGGGTTTACTGAGCAGGTAAGACGGAAGCCTTTGTTCCAATTCATAGTTAACGTTACATATTCCACAAAGACAGTTCAACGTCAGTGGTGGTTTGTATTTCATTAATGCTTTATAAACATGCAAATGTGATTAACACTTGTGTCTAAAACGCTGTTGAACATAACGTCAGTCCACTTTGTGTAGTGCTGCATTGTTCACATCTTCTGCTGTTGACTTGTCCCTCGCGCTTCAAGAGTTTTTGATAAATGTGACTGTAGCCTCAGGTTCTTTTCTTGGGTTGTCAACAGCTGATAAAAAATAGTGTCTTAATTGAACACTCAGGATGCAGCTATAGCTTCATCTGTGACCTCAGCACTCTTCCTTCTGACACATGGTATTAGTGGTAAACACTTGTATTGTTACGGTAACATATAGAATCAAAATCTACTGTATTTACTTGGGCGAAATTGTGACAACATCAGATGCCAGTTTGTATTTGTTTGATTTACAGTGCAGTGAAAACCACTTGATCAAAAATGATTAACGCTATGAGTCACACAAAGCTTGGGACAGAATCATTCTTATACAAGTACTTCCAAAAAATTCGATTGTAATCCTCTTTTTTTTTTTACTTTACTCCCCTGATACTGTATTGTATAAATACAATTGTTGTTGTAATGCATTTGAAACATTCAATAAAATTCACTAAATAGCAAAGCTGTCCATTTCATCACTTTATATGTATGTCATAAATATACAAATGTAAATTAGATGGTAATCTGCATGATAAATACATTTTAAAAAATGGTTCTAATGATCATTTGCTTTAAAAGTGATCTATTTTACCCAGACAGCTGTGATCACAAGAAGAGTTTTCCACTGCAACACAAACATAAAACACCTGTTAAAACCGCATTCATTCATTTGTTGGCCACGTTGGGGCATCTGTCTTATCATCACCTTATGTAGTTGTTATGGCTAATTTGTTAGCAAACAGTTGTCTTTTTACACATCCAGCAGACACAGAGCAGCATTAGCATTCAGTTGAGTCATGTTTGCAAGTCCAATATACAATCTCCTTTTATCTCTGGTTTGGTCTTACCAACTCCTGAGGGATATGTCTTTTTTTATTGCTAAATGCTCAAATATGTTCAACAACCAGTCTCTAAATGTGATGAGAGTGGAGTCTGTGGTCCAGAAAACCAAAACGATGAGTTAAAATAGGCTAAAAAGCTCAGTGGTGCTGAGTGAAACTACAAAGTTGGTTCAGTGGGTTATAATTATCTGTGAATTAGTCACCATGAGTGACACATTTCATATAGTAATTTGAACTATTGTTAATATGATGTGATATAATATATTAGTATGTCTTTAAAGTATGAAAATAACCTAAAGTAATGTTAGGACATGTATATGACATCTTAAATAAGATGTTTTAAAGATATACCATACCTGCCCATCTCTTTGCATATATTGTCCTGAATGTTGCTGGAATTTGCTACGTTTGTATAGGTATGTAAATGTGCAGAGCCTTACCTATTTTGAATGTGTCATTTGATACAAACATATTGGGTTTCGCTTGCGAGCTCGCGCACAACTCATGAATAAGATATTGATTCTTTAGTGTCTTTTCTTTCCAGGTGATCACAGAGCGGAGAGAGCAGCACTTCACATGCAAGAGGGCAGACGGTACAACTGTTTGTACGTCAACTGTTGCGCACATTTTGCGCTGCCTCTATATATTATTATTATTATTATTATTAGGTCAGTAACTGTTGCCATGGCTGCTGGAGGAGATGCGCTGGATGTTGACACCTTGAGTGTTTAGTGTTCAAAGTGAACTGACCCTTTGCTTTCAAATCCCAATTGGAAGCTCCATGGTGGAGTCCTAAACAGAGGGATGACCCACTGTAGTGACAATGACGAGCAGAGTGATGACGGAGCAGAAAAAGCCAGCAAGGGCCAGAAGAAGAGAAGTAAAGGAGAAAAGCATGTGTCTTTCCCCCCGGATGAACAGATAGTCTCCGGCTTTGCTGAGCACAGGGACACGGACAGAAAGGGTAAGCTGCTGTTTAACTTTGTGTCCAGTTGAATGTAAGTCTGATTTAATATCGCAATGATGTCATGATGTCATTTTGGTGACCTTTGGTCATCTGCATTAAAGTCACCATTAAATGGAAAGGGTTTTTTTTTCAACTTATATGCGATTGAAAAAATAAACATCCAATTATTCAAAGAATATCTGCATTGTCCTGTATATATTGTTAACAGCTTGTAGCTTGTTTTAGATCAATTTCATGTCAATAAAAGGAATATTAGTTTCCAAACTATACACAAACTAAAAGCTACTATTCTTCAAGAAAACTTTTTTCAATGTTTATAGTTGTTTTAGTAATAGTTAAGCTATTCCAACTACAGTTGAGCAGATTGCTATAAATGCAGATTGGTCTGTACTTGTATAGCGCTTTTCTAGTCTTCCAACCATTCAAAGCGCTTTAACACTACATGTCATCATTCACCCATTCATACACTGATGGCAGGGGCTACCATGCAAGGTGCCACCTGCCCATCAGGACAATCTGCTCATACATACCCATTCACAGACATTCACAAACCGCAGGAACAGTCTACGGAGGCAATTTGGGGTTAAGTGTCTTGCCCAAGGACACATCAACATGGACTAGCGGAGCCCGGGATTGAACCTGTGTGCCTGCACTGTATCAATGGGTGTGAATAGCTGAATGGCATGTTGTGTGAAAGCACATTAAGTGGTCGGAATACTAGAAAAGCACTATACAAGTGCAGTCCATTTAACATTTAACTGAAAGGGGAACCATCTCTACTGTTTTTGTTAATGGAGTCTGGTAGCTTTGAAGAGAGCATAGATAAGTTTCACTTTTAGTTCAGTTTCCAGTTGAAAGGACCTTTTCCAAGGTAAAGCAGTGAAAATATTCTTTTCATATTATTCTTTTCGTTTTGCTGCTGCCCCCATCTACAGCAGTGCATTACTTTGCCATTGTGCTGGTTCTCCTGTCTGTTTCTTCAAACTGGGGGCGTGCTGACCGTCATCTACTGTAGGTAATACACTGACTATGGAGAAGAACCTCATACAAGCCCACGTTACAAAACCCAAACTATAAACCTGACATGATCACTTTGAGATGCTTGCAGTTGATGCTACCAAATGTTGTTGGTCAAGTTCAAACTGCTTCTTTAAAACTGCAGTGCCAGGCTGTGTTCTAAGCTAGGCTACCATGTCCCAGAACTATTATGGATTCACAAATATTAAATCAACTAATCTACTTATCTGATCTGTAAATTAAAAGCAAGCACTAAATACTATTTCTCTTCCTAGTTTGACATTTTGTAAAATGCACGATTCTACGTCAGGATGTGATTAGCTTAGCTTGACTCAGCATGACGACTGGTAGCAGGTGGAGACAGCTGTCCTAAACTAATAATTTACATGTTCATCATTTGTTAAGCTGTACTTAAACGTTTTTACGCAAAGCCACTTGCTGTAACTGTTTAAAGGCCGGGGTGCCGACATCCCAGTTTCTTTGTCACCTTCCGATTGTCAGACAACGGAAGAATGTTTCAAAGCAAAGACACACAAGATGGCTCCTTCTAAAGCCACAAATTGTCTTTTTTAAATTTCTGTTTGTGTCCGTATAAACAAACAAGATACAATGTGCTCATCAGCTAGAGTTGTTTCTGTTTATATTTGAACTTTGGACAGAGCCAGGGTAGCCGTTTCCCCCTACTTCCAGTCTTTATGCTAAGCTAAGCTAATCACCTCTTAAATGACTCCAGCTCCAGTGAAGAGAATTACAAATAGAACGTAAAAACAAAAACAATCCTCCTTAAAACACAACTGATTCTTTTTATTTTTTTTATTGCCACATAAATAAATACTGTGATCTACTGTTCATTTCAGCCTTTTAGGTATAATTTCAATAACTAGTTATTTTGACCTCGATTCACAGCTAAAAGCTAAAAGCTGCCCAGGTCTTTATTTATCTTTGTTTTATCCTCCCTAAAATGTATTCAACTAAATACGTTTTAAAATGCAATCCAGTTTTGAAGGATACACAAGGATCAAAATGTTTAAGTGTTTCCATCATAAAATCCTCTGTAGTCTCTCACATCTGGAACTTCCTATCCCATAAGGCTGTGGATGATAAACTGAGATGCCTGATTGGTTGATTTATTGCTCAGACAGACATTCATGTCCTTCTCACTTCTCGCTGACTGCCATCTTCCTTGTAGTGTATACACACACACACACACACACACACACACACACACACACTCAGAGCAGAGCACAGTTTACCGTATGGCATTTCTTAGCCCCTTAAGCACTTTTGAATGGTTGCTGGTGGCTCACTGGGATGCAGAGACATTAAAGCAGTGAATGAGTGTATTCTTCTATTTTAGTTGACAGCTGCCTCACCTTGACAGAGGTAATGGTGGCGTACCAGCAGAGCTGCAGCAGACACCAGGTCCAACCCAGAGCTCACATCCTGCAGCAGCTCCAGGTACACAGCTTCACATATCACTGTTGGTCTTTGTACATGTCAGTCAAGCAGCATGAGGCAAGTCTTTTTGTTGGGTTTACTGTTTCTGTGGGTGGTGCCGTCTTCAGTGACTCTTACTGCTCATACTGCAGCACAGTAAGTTACTGTATATTTGTGTCAAACTGTAGGGATGTCACAATACCAAAAATGTTGCCGTCTATACCAATACAAGTGAAATTCTACGATTTTCCAAATCGATACCACGGTAAAAAACAGATCAATGAACACTTTGAGCTAGCGTTTGGAAAATAAACAGTTCAAAAGTCCTTCTCTAATATCTATTTTATATTGCTGTGAAAACATCTCCCATGTATTTATTCAAGTTTCTCGCCAAAAACTAAATTTTACAAGACTACATTCGAACACAACATGATACCATTAGAACCAGGCGGCAACTTCTGATTCTGCCAAGTGAAGCCGATGCGGAAGTGTCTTAAAACTTGCATTCTCTCTGCTGGCCATCAGGGGGCGACTCCTCCGGCTGCAAAAAGAAGTCTGACTGTATAGAAGTCTATGAGAAAATGGTCTCAATCTCTTGTTTCAAGTCTTCTTCAAGACAGCATGATGTTCATTTAGTAAATTATGGTCCATTTAGAGTCAAATAGACCATAAAGCAGGGGATGCTTTAGGGCGGGCTTACTGTGATTGACAGGTCGCTGCCACTACCACAGACGTATACGCCGTCTCTACGTCTTCCAAATATGGTAGTCGGTACGGCAGTCCACAAACCAATGGGTGTCGTCACGATGACTAAGTCCACTTCATGTATACTGTCAATGAATAGAACTTACCATCACCTAATACTAGTTTTTACTGAATAGAGCTGGAACACATTGTAACAAAAGTCAATGCAACCTCCGTTAACATTAGCTGTTAGCTCTGCAGGTCTGTGCTGCCCACCGGCTGCTAACAGCTAACGTTGACTAGCTCTCCTCCCGCCGATGTCAACACAGATTTGTTGTTCACAATGCGCCATTATTAGGGAAAAAATATGCTCTCCCTCCCCTCGGGACTCTGCGTATTGTAAAAAAACGTGTACCGTTCTTGAGACATACCTACCAAACTGTGTATCCCTGAGGGAGTACACTAATTGCAGGAGCATGTTTTAAACTAAATCCCACAGACACTAAGAGCCAGCACAGACCAGAAGACATTTTAAATAACAGAACTTCTGTATTACTAATACTATAAGACTTATTTTTTCATTTTCATATCACACTTTTACATGATGATGTGGGGGTGCATAACTTACACAACTGATCTCAGAGAAGCTGTGTTTGTGTGTGTGTGTGTGTGTGTGTGTGTGTGTGTGTGTGTGTGTGTGTCAGCTGCCTCCTTCCCTCCCACCCCAGTTTCCTGTAGCACTCTCCTTGGATACAGCTCATGTCCCACTCAGACTAATCTCAAGGTCCACCATCTATTAGCACGTTTCTGACTACGTCTTCTAACCGTGGCTTGAACTAGATGTTGCAGGTTCTGTCCAATATGAAAGTTCATTCCTATCCTAAATTATTTAAATTAATATTACGCTTTGATTGAACCGCTTACAATTTATAGTCGTTATTAACTTTGTGAGTACTGCTCTCATCTCCCTCATTACCACCACTGAGGTGCCTTTGAGCAAGGCCCTTGACCCATTTCAGAGGTGTTGCTCAGTGGCCAGCAGATCAGACTGTAGTGGTCCTGGTGTCAATGTGATCAGGTGGCTCCTGGTAGAACCAATGGCTGGATCTGCAAAAATACAACCATACTAGTAATAAACTACAGTCTTCCTTTAAAGCTACTACAAGAAAACTAATTTGGTGTTGATTTTGGCGGTCCCTGTGGACAAAATTGGTAGTGTTTCTAAGCACCTTCAGAAATCCATTTCACTGCAGCAGGGTCTGACGATCTGCTCCATGCAGTCCTGGTTCTGGTTCTCCTGTGCCTTCCTTCCCTCCAGCGGGCCCAGTAATAAAGCCTGGTCCTCCAGCAGCGTGTACCAGTTAAAGGTTCCTTGTAACTTCGCGTTTGATTCTACTGAACATGATGTTTGCCATAAACCTGAACACATCACCAGTAAAGAAAACAGATCCTCATGCTAGAGGTCTAAACTCCAGCAGAGATGAAACCTGCAAAGTGAAATATTGCCTTTAGAAGAAGTGTGTGTAACTCTGTTCTGCTATGCAACATCAGCAACTCTGCTCATGAAGTAAGTGTACCATGCAGTGATATTACAGCACTGCAGAAAGGATCGATACTAACACCATAACCTGGTGCAACTGGAGCCTCACGTGCTGTCAGAGCATATCCGACTGCCAACTCAAGCTTTTATTAAAACATGTAGCAGCGCAGGCTTACAGACACACATGAACAGTGAGCATACGTACAGTATGCACACTGTGACACAGTGAGTGTGTATACACACTTACTAAAATCCCTTGGATAATTCAAATCATTTGCTTCCATCAGCCTCAATCAGGCTTATTGCTGCAGAGCGCTTACAGCGTCTCCACTCCAAACAAGAGGCTAAGAGCAGGTTAACTGCAGCAAGGCTCAAGTTAGTGTGAATGCAAATAATTCACAGCTGTAAACGTGTGCAGAGTGGTGTACCACACGTAAGTTAATATTGAGGCAGAGGCGATAATTGAATGGCAAATATTTATTGTAGGAGTGATTTATATTTTGTTTTCTTTCTCTCTATGAGTCATATTTGTTTTTCTTTTTTCAATTGGTTTCATTAATTTTCCACTTATACATTTACTGTGTGTATTTATGCAACACATTCTCAGACCCAACTGGTTAAATACGGACGCTTGGTCAGCGGCTCTACGCTCCAAACTGGGACGCTTTAGGTTCCCTTCTTGCGTCAGTTTTGGACGTCAGGGACTCGTTACAGGGACTCGTTACACATACAGTCTCTGTATTATGTAGAACGTCTTTATACAAGTGAAGACATGTTTTTAGTTTTCAACGTTTGGTGTGTTGTTCTTGCATAGATTTAATGATATTTTTTTACTTTACTTAATCAAACATTGACCACTCAGAATAACTTATAATCACATTATAATACATTATAACAGTGATTATGATATATAACGACTATGGAAATTATAATACACTATGATGCTTGCAAAGAGAAACAGTCAGTGACCAGAAATTGTGAACTATTGTGATACTTGACCTTTAGTTATTATAAAAGACTTCATAATGTGTTGTGATTCTTGTAATAAAGCAGTATGAATATTTACATGGGTGTATAATTATGATTATACGGTGCTATAAGTAGATTCTAATGCATTACAGACACAGGCTCATAGAAAGTGCTACTGAAAAAAGCCCTCTGATTGTCTTTAAATGGTAAATGGCAAATGGACTGTACTTGTATAGACTTTTCTAGTCTTCCGACCACTCAAAGCGCTTTAACATTACATGTCATTCATCACCCATAAATGGTTGGCGTAGATAATAAACACAGATGAGTCTGTGTTTCATTGATTGAAGGCTGTTAAGAGGAAACCTACGTGTTTTCAACTGCTGCCGTCACTACGAGGGACCTCGGCTGAGAGTCACCAACACAGACACGATGGCGACGACGTTTATGACAGCAAACTATTACAACGTGTTGACTGATCAGAAATGCTTAACTCAATGAAGTCAAACCTCTGCATTTATGTCATGGTGTTTGACGCTCATGACCACAGATAGTCGGAAGCATCTAGTGACTCGTAATTTCTCATGAGTGTAACGTAACACACTCCGCCAAATACATGTTTATATCTGGCCTCAAAATACTGGACCACTTGCTAATGTGTTCTACCCACTCACTGATAGCACATATATCTGAAAAGACAAATTGTTTTAGGTTGCATTCGTGATCTTTGGTGGTGTCCTTCCGTAGCTTGAAAAGCAATCACACTCCGCCGTACATCCATTGCTCACACTTATACGTCATCATTGTTTACAAACTGTAAAATGGTCCAAGAATGGACTAACATACATCAGAATTACACGTGCATACACTCCGAAGTGCAAGCGTACTAAAAACATCTTCCTCACACACATTCGCTCCCTCTCCAACAAAATAAACTAACTTATTCTCACTTAGCCACACTCGAAACACACAGTTTGCCATTTATAATTCATTTTATGTACTTACTTATTTTACTTGGACCAGCCATGTTAAAGCACCCCCCCCCCCCCCCACTTGCATAATTTGACTTGAGATCAAGGGGAATTATTTGTGGAAAATTAGAGACTTAGCAGTGCTTACATTAAGCATACAGCCGCCGTATTATCTCCGAGGTGCTAATGGACCCAGATGCATTGGAAACTGTTGTAGGTGGTCTTCCTGAAAGAGTAAAATATGTATGGTTAAGTATTAGCTAAGAGGAGCAATATTTAGACCAAAAGAGCCGCATGCAAATGAATCCATAATAAGACGATGCAAAACGAAAAGAGCAACGCCTAAAGAGCAAATTTATTAAATGAGGTCTTTTCAGGCAAGGGGCGATTCCCCCGAGGACCAGCGATGAAGACTATTTAAAGCTTTTTTTTATTGCACCCTTGGGCCCCTTTGCACTCCTTTGAAATATTGTAAGTGGATAAAACAGGATTGCTGTCGGTGACATCTTCATAGGAGTGGTAAACAATAATAGGTTGAAGCCAGCGGGGTCTAAGGCCGCCATGCTTTAACTCTCTGATTTCACTGTGTGTCTCTCCGCTCTGTGTTTCTGTTTGCTTCGCTCTGCGATTACAAAGGTAATTGAGATGATCAAGCCATGGATGGATTACTGAATGGGCCTACCGGGTACAGGCACAGGGGCCCAAAGTGTCAGGCCCCCCCCCCTGACCTTCACCTATAAAATGTCACTCGAAGAGACACGTACCAACCAGGAAGCAACTCAAAACAACTACAAAGAGACACAAAGAGACTAACACAACTACAAAGAGACACAAAGAGACTACAAAGAGACTAACACAACTACAAAGAGACACAAAGAAACTACAAAGAGACTAACACAACTACAAAGAGACACAAAGAAACTACAAAGAGACTAACACAACTACAAAGAGACACAAAGAAACTACAAAGACACACAAAGAAACTACAAAGAGACTAACACAACTACAAAGAGACACAAAGAAACTACAAAGAGACTAACACAACTACAAAGAGACGCAAAGAAACTACAAAGAGACACAAAACAACTGCAAAGAGACACAAAACAACTGCAAAGAGATGCAAAACAACTACAAATAGATACAAAGAGATGCAAAACAACTACAAAGAGACTAACACAACTACAAAGAGACACAAATAAACTACAAAGAGACTAATACACCTACAAAGACACACAAAGAAACTACAAAGAGACTAACACAACTACAAAGAGACACAAAGAAACTACAAAGAGACTAACACAACTACAAAGAGACGCAAAGAAACTACAAAGAGACACAAAACAACTGCAAAGAGACACAAAACAACTGCAAAGAGAGGCAAAACAACTACAAATAGATACAAAGAGATGCAAAACAACTACAAAGAGACTAACACAACTACAAAGAGACACAAATAAACTACAAAGAGACTAATACAACTACAAAGAGACGCAAAGAGACTAACTCAACTGCAAAGAGACACAAAACAACTACAACAATCTAGACTGTTTTGGTGTGATTTAAAGTTCTGGAGGTATCGGCCGTAGAGACGTATGCCCTCTCTTGAATATGATGGAACTATATGGCACTCAGCTTGTTGTAAAAAAAATTACCAGAAATCATGACCCGAATACTCAAGATAATCCAGACAAAGTGAGCAGTTTCATAAAGGAACTATTTTCTCATGAAATCTATCTTTCTGTCTGTCTGTCTGCATGCCTATCTATCATGGGATATCAAACCGTTAGTTATGTGACAGAAGTCTCCTTTTATCTGAGGAAATCATATAGCTAAAGTACCGTATATTTTTTTAACACAAATCTCCTTATTTTCATAAAATTACAACAAAATGTATGTTTTATGAGAATGAGTTTTTGCCCAGACACGTTACTTCTCATATCACAGTGTACTCTCCCCTTTCACAAATACATAGAATGAAATGATCCTCTCAGAATGTAGATCACATACATCCGTTTTTGTGAAGTTAGATAGTCCCCTTTGTGCTGAGGGTGACTTATTGATGGATTTATTAAGTTTGCAGTGGTGAAAAACTGTTGTTTCTAGGTTTTAGGGGAAGTATTTTCCCAACACAAAAGGATTGTAAATCAAGCCAGCTCCGACTAGGAGTTTGCGTTTGTTCCATGATGTTTGGAGAATAAGCTCGGAATTAGTTGCATGTTGGCAAATCGTCTAATGAATGGCTTAGCGGTTGTTTCCCTTGCAGATTATTCAGTTGAGTGGACTGAAGAGAAATCAATTACTGCAACTTAACTTCCATTATTTATCCCACAGCTGAGGAAAAAAAAAACGGCCTTACACGACAACGTGCCTCTATTAAATTCATAGGGTCAGATTCAATTCCCAGAAATGTTATTTTTCTGGGATAAATCCCTCGAGGAGCGGGGGGGGGGGGGGACTCCAGAAATGAAAAGACAAGAGAAAATCTGTTTTTACAGACCACCGCTGCTTTCTCAGCTCTTTTGATTAGCATTAATGTTGCACTGCGGAAGTCTGCCGGCACAACTGTCACAGCTCCTTCCACACACACACACACGCACCTACACACACAGACCTACACACACACACACACACATACACACATATAAAGCTATATCTCCCCCTGCCTGCATAATTCTAAAGGGAACATTTTTTTTCTTTTAAATTAAATGCATGCTGATTGTTATTGCGCCCTCCCCTCCCCGCGTGGAATATTCGGCAGCGAGGTAAATGTCACTAAGTAAGTGCCACACTCTTTCTTTCCTCGGTGGCTGTTAGCAGGTTTTTTGCATGCAAAATAAAATCACGGAGAAGGAGAAGGAGGAGGTGGAGGAGTGTTCCTGCATGAGTCTGAGTGCGAGCGCTTATCAGGGCACAGCAGGGGGACCGGACATATGTCGCTCCTCTCATTACAGGCCGAGAGCAGCGATAACGGGGCGGTTAGTGGCGCATTTGAAATGGCGTGCAGCGGCAGTCGTGGCGATCACACGGGGGGAGAAAAAAAAAGAAGAGAGAAGCGGGGTCGGGATGAGGATCACCACGGGACCTGCCGCTAACGCACTCCAGTCTGTCATTCAGACGGCCTCCGCACCCACACACACACACACACACACACACGCACACACTCACACAGTGGCAGCAACAACATGCTTTATTTAAAACGCTCTGACTTCGCAGCCTTTCCCATTGTACTTTTACACAGCTCTGCTTTAATGCCGTCTGGGAAACAGCATGCAGAAGTGAAAAGGGGATAAAAGCTCGTCTACGTGTAAAAGAGTCTATTTTACATTCTCTGCCGCTAATTGAATCCGGAGCGGTTGCAGTTAAACTGAATGGCATGTGTGATGTGCACTATTGGTGGTGCACTATTAGGCTGAATTGAATTTGCACGGTCGGCTGGTTGCACAAGTAATATGAGTGCTTTTGTAAGTAGGGATAATATTACAGGTCCGGACTCACTGAGGGTTCACACAGAGGAGACGCTCTGTCACCGAAAACTACCACGTGAGTCACACGTACGGAATGTTTACATGCACGTGTAAACAATGTGTCAATCATGGGATCTTTGCTCACATCAGAATGACTTGTTGTTGCTGTAGATTGCCCCTCTTTACTTCATAACTCCTCCAGCAGTGAAGGATTTAAAGGGCCAGTTCAGCCACATTACAGAAAGCTCAGTGAGCTCAGCCAGCTGCATCTAATCATACATCTGCCTCTATCCCAGAACAGCAGAGCAGGGGGGAAGTCAGTCCTCAATATTCTAAGATGTTTAAATTGAAAAAAAAAAACACGGCAGGCTACTGTTTCTTTATTTCATTATTATCACATGTGTTAACAGTGGAAAGCTAGAATGTAATAACACTGTTACGGAGGCCATGTCACTGTCAGATGTGTTAGTTTTTGTAAAAAGTTAGGAAAACGAATATTGGACAGGAGGAGAAAATTATTATGGCTGTACTTTATGAATCCCTAATCTCTAATACAATACACTCTTATTGTAAAATATAAAATAAATAAAAAGTTAACTCCATGGCTACGGCCTTGGTGTCATCGCATGACCTAAGTGGCCTGGGTCACATGATAACATCCTAAGTCTTTTTGTGGGATTTGTTATTAATAAGACAACATGTAGAACACCATCAGACGTATCCTTTAAATGCAAATAATAACTTAAATACACTAAATGTGTGGGAGGATGCTTGTTCAACGGGAGCTGTCCCAAATTAGCAGTACTTCAGGATCAAAATGCTGAATGTTATAGTATGGATCTGTCCACTGTGGAAAAAGAGATTTGAGGAAAAGGAGGCAGAGAAGGAAAAGGCGTTGCGTAAAAGAAGGATGTCGTGTGAAGATTTAAGAGTTTGGGTGTAAAAAAAATCCAAATTTACCAGCCCAAACCCCAGACCCACCAAAAAAGGTCGGCGACAATGTTTTTCTATTTCCCTCTATACTGAACCAAATGTGAAACAATGATGCGCCTGTGAAATGACGCGTGATACTGATGTTTTCACATGCCGGCAAAACCAAAATGGCACGTGTCTATATGTATCTCCCCATGAAATGCTGCTCCACATGTTGTGCTTTACGATAAATTCACATGTTTTTTTTGAAAGGCTTAATATCCTATATTTGGCATGCATGTTTACTTGTACGCCCCAGAAAGCACAGAAGACCAGACCTCTGTGTAGGGCTGCACAATTAATCGAAATTTAATCAAAATCACAGTTGCCTGCTGCAATTTTCTAAATCTCAGGAGACATGATATTTGTTGCGGGTGACATGTGTGTCAAAATACCATTTTAGATTAAATATAGTCAAGCTGATAACACATCATGTTCTATCGACTTAACAAAACGTCTGTGTTTTGGTGCAGATCTCTGCTAAAAATCACATGTGTTTTCCAAAGGAAATGAGAATAATAACGTAGAAATGATCATTCCCTCTTCAGTCAGTCAATATACATGTCTGCATAACCAGCAAGCTACTCAGTCCACACAAGAAAGACAAGTGGCTAATAAGTATATGTGTATATATATATATATATATATATATATGTATGTACATATACTTCATGTATTGTGAGAAGGGCATTACACCTTTTTGCTCTTTGCTATCATCTCTTTTTTAACATATAGTTCTGTTTTCAGTGTGATTCTAATTCATTTGATCCTAAAGACCAAAATAAAAATGAATCACAATAAAACAAATGTTGGTGCCGACAAGCAGAGGATCCCAGAACACAGACTTCCTCCATCAGAACACTGAACGGCAGAAAAGATTTCCCACATTCAGAAATGTTGAAAAGATGATTGTGGTGGCTAGCCTGTTATTATGTTGATCATCCTTATTTTCAAGGATGATCTTTTAAAAAAAAAAAAAATACTGTCATAAATAATTCCCACAAGCAACCTGTGCCAAATCCTAAATTGACATAATTCCTATGCTCCGTGTTTTTCTCTCTCCTCCCTCCAGTATTAGCGCCGATAGAATCACATAGTGAGAAACTACGTCTAACATTCAGCAGAGAGTTAGATGTGCAACACACTGATCAGACGTTCACACACTCTGAAACACACACACACACACACACACACACACACACACACACACACACATCCTTCCAACCAAGCACTCGCCACTCAGCCTTGAATGTGTACATTATTTTTGACATCAGCCATTTAAGGGGACGGTATATTTTACACAAAGTGGCATTAATTAAGTCGCTAAAGGCAGGCGATCATGTATTTCAAAAGCAGTGCGGACAACAAAGGCAGTGACAGTGGGAAATACTGAAAGTCAATTAGAATTTTATGTACGTTTTTAGATCTCCCTCTTTTTTTTTAAATGATAAATGAAGTTACTAATTTCGTCTGTGCTCTTTCTAGACACTGCAGCTTTAATTGCTAATTGTTAACAGCGAACGAATACATTTGCATATTAATTAGCTCCCAATTTACATTTTTAATTTGCCGCCTTCAAAGGGTGTGAGATAAAAGGTCGTGTTATTTTAAATAATTTATCCTTTATTGCGGAAAAGATGCTGAAAGGAAAATGTGTATGTGTGTGTGTGTGTGGGGGGGGGGATGTTTAACCCCTAAGAGCTCTGAAAATGCACGTTAAAAATACATACAATATATATTTATTTATAGATATATATTTTGTCAGTTAATTAAATGGGCAGAGGATAAAAATGGTGCACTCAAACAGTTTTTAATACAAAGCCACCTGGAGAGGCAGAGCAGCTCTGGACGGTTGAGTGAAGAATCCAGTGAATGCACCAGAGAAGACTTCTGTGGAAGTCAAGTTTGGAAACCAGACCCCCTCCCTCTCTCTCTCTCTGTCTTCTCCTGCTGCCTGTGTGTGTGTGTGTGTGTGTGTGTGTGTGTGTGTGTGTGTGTGTGTGTGTGTGTGTGTGTGTGTGTGTGTGTGTGTGTGTGTGTGTGGTTGTGAGGAAGGGAACGCTTTTCTTTTTATCACTCCATTTTGTCCTCTCTCCCTCCTGACACATCAATTGATTTGGCAGCCGGCGCCTTCGGTTTCCGTCTTTCACCACGAGGCAGCGGCGAGCGGAGAGGGAACGAAGTTCAGAAATTCATTAAGATGAAAAACAGCCGCCACTGTATTTCTTGTGAGGAGGAAGTGCTGTGTATGTGTGTGTGTGTGTGTATGTGTGTGTGTGTGTGTGTGTGTGTTTGGGAGTGTGATATGTGTAGCCAGCCAGTTGCTTGCACATTCTTGCCGAGCGTCGTTCATTGGCTCGGTGCCACAAACAAACCGGTTTCACAAGTCGTTGCTAGCCGGACGCCAGCACACACTGACAGGTTTTTTTTTGTTTTTTTTTGCTGTTGCAAACAGACCAAACAAATATTCAAAAAATAGGTGACAGCAACGTATACAAAGTCAGCGAAAGAGATGAGGCTGGACTCCCAAAACAGGCCTCTACTCCAGCTGGAACATTTGGAAACTTTTCTTGTCCTCGTGCTCAGAAGCCAACCAGCTCGAGGTAGTTCTGAAAGGCTCCGCCCCCTGGTTTTACAGAGCGGGGGAGACAGGTGATGTGTGCCCAGCAACACTCACCATTGACAAGTCTGTAAAAACAAGATTCCTCCAAAAGACGCGAGTGATGCTGAAAGCTTTAAAGCATCACAATTAAAAACAGCCCTGTGATGAATATGGTTCTCCTGAGGAAACACCATCGAGGCCCTGGTCGTAGTTAAATCAGTCATGTCATTGTCATATCTAATGACATGATTGTGATGAATCAAATAAGGAGCTGGGTGTAAAGTTGCATATTGGGGTGAGGAGCAGAGCCTTATGTGGCACAGAGCCAGAAAACCTCCCATACATGTGAGTGTTTCACAGCTTTAATCAGGATAACTGATACGAGCATCTGCATGAATCTCTAATGATGACACTTTATTCATACTGTATGTGTGTGTGTGTGTGTGTGTGTGTGTGTGTGTGTGTGTGTGTATTCCTAAACTGTCTGTGCGCTCACAGTACAATAACTCTGCCCAGTGAAGCACACATGCCCTGATGTAAAATGATGGCCCTGGTTATTTGTTTCTGCTATAATACAATAATGGACACCGCTATATGTTACGGTCTGAAGGGGTGGAGACGGTGACAGTGAGGGAGAAGGGATCCACCAATCAGGTCTGAGAGTCCGAATATGATAGAATGTTTACCATGTAAGTGTAAGTACAAGGACAGAATAACATTTGTGCAGGAATTAATATCACAGCCAAAACAGCAGCTTTCTAACTGTATTTGTTTCAATGTTTACATGAAGAAGCAAGGGACCATATGTTTATTAATTAACAAACTTTTCAAATGCACATGTTGCTTATTTTTTTATCGTAATTGTTGGAGATTAATTAGATTTTTTTTCCTTATGCGACACATTTTTGGAATTCTTCAATATTCCAAAAAAGAGGATGACATATTAAAGGAAAATAACATAATTCATGCATTGGCCAATCCGTTATCTGGAAGCTGTAGTGCTGCAGTGATTCTGTTCTTTATGAGTCGAGAGATATCATCAGTGTTGTCGTGATTACTATCCAGATTTCTGTACTGTGTTTTGTAGTACATCTTCAAATGAATGGATGCATTGCTAAAATAAAACCCTGCAGTGCAGATTAAACAAAAAGTTAAACGTCAATCGGATCCATGGATTGTATTAATTTGTCGAATTAATACAATTTTAACCAATGAGGTGAAATTCCATCAGCGCTCCCTCCTATCTGAGCTCACAGTGACAGAAAACCTGCTCTATTTATATAAAAGCACCGCAGCACATAAACACATATACACACATCCCCGCTCTGTATAATTATGTATATGTGCATGTAGACACATTTAAGCATAAGTCTGTGTGTGTGTGTGTGTGTGTGTGTGTGTGTGTGTGTGTGTGTGTGTGTGTGTGTGTGTGTGTGTGTGTCTCAGTTAAGATGATTACGGGGGGAAATTCAACCACCTCTACCAATTACACACCAGCCTCTTGTATACATAAACAGTGCAATTTATGTCCCATTGATCTGTCTAATTCTTTCAACAGGAGCACATTATGGCCGCCGTCTTTTTGTCTCCCGCCTCGCTCTCCTCTCGGCAGCACGAGAGGAGAGCGAAGAAAGCCTTCCAAGTCCTTTTGTGCTCCCCGTGTCCCTTTGAACAATGAATCATATTTAGCAAGGAGAGAGGAAACAAGGCGCTGCTCGCGAATAAGAAGGCGGCTGTTCAGTGAGCCAGCCGAGATAAGTCGAGGGTGGGGAAGACGGAAGAGCCGGGGTTTGACTGTCATGAAGGTGGACAGGGCCCCGAGCAACATGGGGCACCCCGCACCCTATCTACGTTTTGTTGATAAAATGAAAGGAAAACTAAATGACTGTCTAACAGTCTCATTAGATATTATGAAGTGATACTGAAAGCTAAAAGCAACAAACACGCGTACAAGGTATTTAAGCCCCTGGAAACTCGCTGTCAAGCCATTGTTTTTTTCTTCTTAACATTAAGTGTTCATGTCTAATTAAGCAACAATCAGAAAAACAATATTTGTCATAATCTATTTAGAGTTCAATGATCACAGACTTGTCTTCATCCTGACTGTGTGGGTCTGGTCTGATCAGATGTGATTGCTAGCGGCCTATTGATTTAAATGTTGCTAAATCCTGATTGTGCACAGAAATATATATGACATCACCTTTTTTCTTTATTTGGATCAATTAAAAAAAAAAAGCCTTTTTAACCCCCTGGATCACGTCACCATTGTACAACTAACAATATATGCAAAAAAAACAACAACTTATTATTGTTTTATCAAAATCCAATCTAGTATCTAATAATATCATGTCATTAATCCATCAATCAAGCTGCAATTCATAGCATCAAAAGTTCTGTGTGTGGAGCCACGGTCCCCTGGACTCCTTATCGCGGTACGTTCTAAGCCCGCCCCCTTTTTTTAGCAATCCAATCAAATGCTTAGGATTTGATTTAAATCCCTCTTGTTACTGTACACCGCTCAGATATTCTGTTTAGCAAGGGAATAGAACAGCAAGTAAATCCGCTCTCACATCCATTTCACTGGGACTTTATCTTGACACCCTACAAAACAACTGTTTAAAATGTGCATTGTAATGTATTAATGTGCAAAACAACAATCAAATTCATACAAAAACAAATAAAAACAGATAAATTCAATAAAACCTAAACAATATGTTAAGTATGACTTCCATCCTGTGGAAAATACAGGAAACCACAGACTTCATATTTTTAATTTGTTCACATTTGGGGCCCCCTGGTGGTTGAGGGTGGCCTCTAATTAATGCTTCCACCAAGTGATATTTTCAATTAATATGAAGGTTTTTTTTGTTTTTTTTCCACATATGACAGTTGTCATGCTAAACATCCAACTATCTCCCAGAAGTGCGTTCTTCCGGGACCGTTCTTTCAAACGGCATCACAAGGCAACGTTTGAATCCAGACTGGTGACGCTTTCAGTGCAGCAGCTCACCCTCAACCCGCCCTGATCACTGATCAGCTGAAGTCCTGATACATTACGGCCTTCAGATATCCACATAAATAACTTTCTGCTCGCTGTCGGAGAGAAACCTCCATCAGGTCAGAGGTGAAACATGCTTGTATAGTTTTTGAAGGATATCAGCTTCATGTATCAGCTCAACCCTTCTCACAGTGATCCCGTGTCACAGAATCTCATTTTACCATCATCTATAACAGGAGGCTTTAAAAATAAATAAATAAATAAATCCATCTTCCCTTTCCTTGTTTGGCTTGTCAGTAGAAAAAAAAAAAAAGAATCTGTGTTTTTCATCATCCGCACAAATCTGCCACCTCCGGTGATTGATGCAGTCAAATTAGATGTATGTGGAACACTGGCTCTGGCAAATGAACACATCAACTGATGACCAGCTGTTTCTAATTATTATACACTGGTTAATTAGGACGCCGTGTCACCATCAACGGCGGCGGTAAACTGTGTGAAATTCATAATTCATGCTCTGGCGTCCAATAAGCCTCCCTGATCAAACCGGTACAGCGTGGCATGGATGGAGAGGCCGTGCGGAAAGAGACTGGGGAGGGAGGATGGTGCACTGCTGTTGCCAAATATCTGTGTGTGTGCGCGTGTGTGTGTGTGTGTGTGTGTGTGTGTGTGTGTGTGTGTGTTCGCACCTTTCCCTCACACCTCCTGCTTCTGCCCCTCTTTCTGTCTCTCTCTCAGCAGGGTGTGTGTGTAGGTGGCGGTGTGAAATGTCTGGATCTCCAAGGTAAGCCGAACGCCTCACTCCTTCATTATTAAACATGATTGAGGACTTTATGTGACATTCATGATACACCGATTGATTTTGTAATCTTTTACATATTTAATCAACGAGGAATTATAGAGGATATGTAGAAAATATATATGAGACAATTTAGTGCACAAAAAATGATGATGAAATTGACAATAACATTGTTTTATATTTAAATGTATATTTCTGATGAATTCACACACAATGCCTTAGATTTAGTCTTAAAGCCAATGTGATGGTTTATGTGAAATGAGTGAGTGTATATTTTGTTATTTACTTATCTTCATGTAGAACTTCCAATGAAAATGTGCCATAAATCCCAGTGAAGACGCTGGGTTGTTTTAAAAAAAAAATGTCACCTTCACTGGACTCGATCGGGTGGAATAATTCTACTCGCTTCTGATGCAGCTTCAGATTTTTGCGAATGTTTTTAAATTCATATGCTTGTGATTATACGATGATATATATGCAACATAAGGCATATCATTAGCAAGACAATAACACCAACTAACTCCTTTACAATATTTAATTTCCTAACTCCAATAGTAGTCCTAATGCTTATTCTGGCCTTAATCCAATATGAATCTCAACCCCAGCACCCACTGAAACCTGAATCAGTGCCTAATCTTGAATTGAATTATGCATAACCATTACTCACATCTGATCACATCAAATACTAACCCTGAACCCAAACTGAATCGGATTGCAGCCTTTACCTAATCTTTACCTAATCTTAGTTCAAATTTGAAACCTAAACTAAATCAGATTCTAGTCCTTAAATTAAACGAAACCTAATCCCAGATCAACTCCTAAATCCCAACTGGGATCCAAAGTAGTCTCCTGAACAAGTGAACGCTGGACAGAATGTCCCGGCTTTGGAGGTCTCAGAAGTGTAGAAGTGCAGCAGCAGACACATCTGCATACAGCAGCAGGGTAAAGTTGTGTGCGATGCCGTGATGGGCGTCGCTGTCGTCACGCACTGATGACATCTGACTGCGGGTGTCGCTGCCTTATTATCTTCCCGACGCAGGGCGGATTAGAAAAATGGGATTTCAGATGGCTCTCCCTTCCACCCCACACGCCCTCTGCCATCGCTCAGCTAAGTGATTATTGTTAAAAAAAAATCATTTTGGAAATAATTATGATAGTAATTATCATTTCCCCCTTCTTGGCCGGGGAGATAAGAATTAACCCAGGAGAGAGAGAGAGAGAGAGAGAGAGAGAGAGAGAGAGAGAGAAAGGGGGGGGGGGGGAGGGGGAGAGAGAGAGTCTTAAAAGTCACAAGGATTTGTTTGATCAGTCACAGTTAGATTTGGAGTGTGACTCCTGATCAGGGTTGGGGAGCCACAGTAATCAGATTACCAAATCTTCGCTGCTCTTCCTTCAATGCGATAGCGAACACACATCACACATAAGATGGCTTTAAAAAGATGTGTGGCACAGGAGCGACACATTGCAGTAATCAGATTACAAAATGGTAACAGTGATCCCTGATAATTACTCCTAAAAACACAATAATAACTTCACCACAACAGGCTTAGTGGTAGGATTACAAAAACGAAATAATGTTGAGGTAACAAAAATATAAAAAATGTGGAAGAGACAAAAAGGCTTAAATCAAGAGAAGGTTCATTCTACATATATTTGTACAGATGGCAGATCAGAGTTAAATAGTGGAGGCAACACTGTTAAAAGTCAAAATCATCCCAAAGGACATGTCTGTGTCCATGATACTCTGCAGACACACTGTGGTTAAATATATATATCATACAAATATAGCATATAGAATCCTGGCTTTGGTGCATAACTCACATTTGGGGCCTTTTTTTGTACAGAAAGGAAAACCCAGAACTTCAGAAAATAACATTTTTATCTTTTATTTGGACAAAATGTAAATATTAAATAAAGTTGAATATGTTTTTAGTGTAACCAGTACGGCGCTCAAACGTTGGCATATGGTTCTTGGTATCTGTGCTCGCCATAACAGCAACATTGGCTACATGAGATATCAGGCGCTAACCCTGACCAGCACACTGAAGTTGAAGTAAAACATTGACATGAGTGATTATTTGGTTTACAGGGCAAACTGTACCAGAGAAAGTCACTGACCAAACTAACTGGTTCAGGACAAATAGACATAACACACACACACACACACACATACACAGCAGAATAGGATGGAACAGTTGAGTGAAAAACACTCTGTATGAAGAGCTGCATCACACTGCAAATAGGTAAGAGCATAACAGCAGTAGAAAACAAAGAGAGGGTTGAGTTTGAAGAGTTTGAAGTATATTGCTTGACCCTTATTTTTATTAATAAGCACCACAGCATTCAACATTTTGTGTACAAGCTATTATCATACTTGAGTATATATTAAATATGGTATCAAAAGTAAAAGTACACATCAGTTCCTGTATATTATGATGCATTCTGCTGGGTTGTTTAATCAATAATAATTCTTCACATTATACAATAGCATCAAATGTTTTGAGGGATAATGTAGCATCAAAGTAACTTACAGCTGTACCTAAGTAAATGTACTTAAATTCTACATCTCGGTTCTGGTAAAGAAAACAGTAACAATAACATATATACCTATATATATATAGGTATATATATATATATGTATATATATATATATATATATATATATACATATATATATATATATATGTATATATATATATATATATATATATACATATATAGGTATATATATATATATATATATATATATATATATACCTATATATATATATATATATATATATATATAGGTATATATATATATATATATATATATATATATATACCTATATATATATATATATATATACAAATATATATATACATATATATATATATATATATATACAAATATATATATACATACTGTATATATTATATAACACATATATATGTTATATAAATGTTAAATTGTTAATTCCTTAATCAATGTGATGTGACTTTGTAAGTAAAGTAATCAGAGTACATTTTGAGGTTTTGGAAGTTTTGTATACAAGTACTGTATTGATTACAGTGTTCTGCCAGTAGTCAGTAATCAATAGACACTGGAGCGCTCACATCGCAGAAGTCCAATCATGAGGAACGGCATCGTATTCTTCTAACTGGAGCTGTCATTATTTCTCTTTCTCTGTTTCTCATTAAGTCTCAGAACTTTATTAAAAGAAAACACACACACACACACACACACACACACACACACACACACACACACACACACACACACACACACACCAGCAGATCAACTTTTCCCATAAAGGAAGTTGTTTTGGCGTGATTTCTGCTGAAATGTTCATTTCAGAAAAAAAAGGATAAAGCGCATTTAGAGCCGTGCAATTTTGCCTGTTAGCAAACAGCCTCCCAATTATCTTCCGTTTGATTGCTTGCCTCTATCAAGGTGAGCGATTAGACCAGCGCTCCTGTGAAGCTCTGGAAGTCGTTCTGAAATCGCTGCACTTTGATTTCATCAATCTGCAGGCAGCCCAACTGGAAGAAAATGTGAGTTTTATGAGCAAAACTTATTTTCCTCATCTTCGCTCTTCCAATACAGTTTCATATTCAGGCCTTCCCTGTATCAGATTAGAGGCTATTTTTTTCCTTCCAAAAGAACTTCATAACATTCCTGTCAAATTTGGCGCCTTGCTTTCTTTCATTTTTTTTTTTTTCTCCCTCCCTATTTTCTCTCTCTTGCAGGGAGCATCGTCCTTGCTGGATATGATTTTGTACTATGAATCTACAACCCATCTTGACATTTCTGACAACAGCAGTATGGGAACATTGTGTTGGAGGGCCCTCGCTCATTTGATAAAGCAGGTTGGCTGACGCAGTGGAATAGTAATCTTTTCTTGTAGGCTTTCTCTGGGGGATAATGTACATCCTAGAAAGTGAGTTTGTTGCACATTACATGGTTTGAAGACGCAGGGCAAAGCAAACAGGGTGAGAAGTTCTCCCACTGCGAACACGAGCATAAACACATCAAAACGCCGCCACACGCGGCATCACTGCAGCATCACAGATAGCATTAGCAGCATAACTGATTAGCTGTGGGGGGAGAAACAGTCGGCCCAACTGTTACCAGCGACTGACTTCCGTGTCTGTGCGATCAAAGCGGGACAGGATGAGGGAACACAATGCAAGGACTTTGAGCATGACCTCCAGTTAAGATTATTTTTCTTCACAAATGTAAGGACTCTCTCTCTCTCTCTCTCTCTCTCTCTCTCTCTCTCTCTCTCTCTCTCTCTCTCTCTCTCTCTCTCTCTCTCTCTCTCTTTAAATAAACTTACTTTTAAACAGTTTTCTCCCCACTATTTCGGTAGCTTCATTCCTTTGGCATTGTGGAGAACTGACATTTGCTTCATCAAATTGGCAAGCTCAATGTGCTGTCTGACGTTTGGAGGGAAACGCACTCTACAACGGAGTATTAGGGCCACTGTAAGTTAAAAATATAATAATTACGGAGCCGGGGGAGGGGGGGTTATATTCGAAGAAAAAAAAACTCAGAGATTAAAGTCGTAAATTTGCTAGAAAAAAACTCTCAAATTTATGAGATTATAAAGTCATGAATATATGAGGAAAAAATTATGGAGTTCCAAAGCGTGGTAACGCCATCTGTCTCAATTTTCTTGCTCCTAAAGTAGTGTTCTTATGGTAAGGATGGCCTCTGAGCGAGACAAAGGTCCTGAAAGATACATATACGTGTTTTCTTTCATGTTCTTTCATGAACATAAATGAAAACTAATATTATAGAAGATTCAAGAAAGTAAAGATGAACAACTTCTCTTTTTGACTCCGATCACACGGCGGTATCATAGTTACACACTGACCGTGCCCAACTGTCACTGTGTCGGTGTGAAGTGAAAACAACACAGAAAAGACTGGCTGGTTAGCTGGCTAGCTAACAGCTGTCTGAGTACCTGCCAGTCACATAACCCTCTCACACCTCCACCATGAACTAAGAATCCAAACACGGAGAAAAGTCTTGATTGAAGTAAATGTGGCCGTGTTTAATAGATTTAAAAGTCCCATATTGTAGAAAGGGGGATTTCCATGTCTTCTTTTTTTAATCATAAAGCATGTCTAGGTGCAAAATAAATACTGTGAACGTGTCAAAATGCTCAATCACACAGCCTGTATTCACAAACTGTGCATTTCGTCTGCACTTCTGTAAGGTTGTAATGTCGAAACCATAGAGGTGACGCTAAACTCTGTGTAGCTGACACACACAGTGAGTCTGATACTTCGAAGACGCCGACAGATTCAATGGTGAAGCCCGGAAAACGCTGACCAATCAGAACAGACTGGGCTTTTTTGGGGTCGGGGACTTAAAGAGACAGGCGCTAAAACGGAGCGTTTCCGACAGAGGGTGAATAAAGGTATATTCACACAGACAATACGAGAAAAAGAATGAGTCTTTTTAACATTAAAGCATGCCAACGTGTTAAAGTAGAAACCCAAAACACAAGTATGAACCTGGAAACGAGCATGATATGTCTCCTTTAATGTCTCTAATGTCTCATGCTTGCACAGGCGTGTCACTCATCCAAGCGAGTCCAAAGTGTTTTAAATAATTAGGTTTTAGCGTGCATGTGTGTTAGGGGAGTAGTGAGCATTCTACTGGAGTAATGAGACTTGCACGAGTTTTCTGAGTCTGTAAACTGATGTTTTGATATGGTTTGTCTGTCTCATTCATCAAGACTTTTCTCCGGTTTTGGATTTTGGAAGCAGCATACAGACAGTTAGTGACTAGCTGGTGAACGTGGTGAAGCTTTTAGCAGCTAAACAGACAGATATTTTTCTCTGGAGTATGTAGAGACCAAAAACAGCCAGAGCTAAAATAAAATAGATTCCTAGATCCATTGGGTGGACACAAACACAAAATCTCTGCTCAGCTACTTCCAGTATCATTCTACACCTATCTAAACCTCCTACAACTACCCAAAGCCGTATCTATGATGGTCCATATGTTCCCCGACCAACCCCTCTACAGTATCGACCGGACCTTGACATCAGTCAGGCTGGTTTTTGTTCTTCCTCCTAGTGTTTGATGTCAGGGAGGACAAACAGGCCGGTCCAGTGCGGGAATGGAACACTCAGAACCGCCTTCTGCACTTTTTCTTCTTCGACAGGCCTGAGTGATAGTGAAGCTCTTTCTTCCACCATACATCGTTCTTTCTCTGGGAGATTAGACATTCTGATACGTTTACAACTGTCTCTTTGTGCGTGTGTCTGTATTCACTGCGTGTCTGTTGCAGAGTGTGCGTCTGTCCAGACTGGACGTGTGTAATGTCCCCGTGGTCGACTACCCTGCCCAGTCTCTATCCAAAGCTTTGCTGACCAGCCGGCTCACAGTGCTGCACCTTCACAACGCCCAGCTCAGCGGCATGCCACTATACACACTGGGTATGATGTACACACACACACACACACACACACACACACACACACACACACAGTTCACCCTCACTACACATTCCTGATCTTTTGCTTCTGTTTGTTTAATAATTTTTTCCTGTGCGACTGTGAGTGTAAATGCGTGCCTGCATGCATTGGTGAATGAGTGTGTGTGTGTGTGTGTGTGTGTGTGTGTGTGTGTGTGTGTGTGTGTAGGTGTGTGTGTGTGTTTTTGGGTGTGTCCTGTGGCCAGCAGGACCAGATTTTGACCTGTGACCCTCTCTGCAGGTCTGGACCGGGATTACAGTTCTAATCTCTTACCTGTCACTTTACACACCGCTGCACACATCTATAAAGGCTGTGGCAGCCAGGACACACACACACACACACACACACACACACACACACGGATATTCACTATACACTTTTTGGAGCCATGTAGAATCTCTCAAACAAAAATATTAATAGTTGGATAGATTAATAGATTTGCTTTTCATTGTATTTGAAACACTTGTTTACTACAAATGATTTAAAGGGTCATTTGACATTAAAAAAAAAAAAAAAAGAAGCTCATCCACTTCAGCGAGGTCTGTCCTCCCTGACCTTCATTGATTGGCTGCTATCTCTAAACAGTATCCGTGGCGATGGAGAAGGGGAATGGGAGAGTGGGATATTGGAAGGGTCACATGTCCGCCCCCCCCCGTCCCCGTCCCCCACACACACACACACACACACACACACACACACACACACACACACACACATATACATATACACAATCACTGGATGTATATACACACATGTAAATACCCTAGCCACGGGTGAACACAACACTCAGAGGGGGGGTTGAGGGCTGCACATGGATGGACACACACACACACATGGACAGTCGCATGCATTTTCATGATATCATCAAATAAAATCACAATATGTTTTAGAATATGACCAGATGTCATGGGTAAAACAATCCCTGTTTTTGATTCTTTGTTGGGACAAAAAGATCAGTGAACACAGCCTCTCATCTCCTCTCAGCTGGGAGCAGACAGAGAACCAAATGGACGCAGTATGCTGCCCACTCTTCCCGACAGCAACTTGCTCCTCCAACATTTTCTGCCATTTTCTGGATCTCTTTGATATTTTGGGGTCTTACAACAACCCACCCCCCCCGCTCATCTCTTCTCATCCCACCCCATCCTCTCTGCCTTAGCTGAGCCCAGCGCCACCTCCCATCCTTCCCTCCCCGGCGGGGGGTCCCGGCTGAGGATCATTGCCTTCGATCGGAGGGGCCTCTGATTGCGGGATTGGGCGCTCGCGGCGGACTCGACCAGATCAATCCCACCGATTCCGCCATTTGGGTCCCACTGTGCCTGATGACAATGTTGGCATTCCACATGCAGCCCAACAGGCTTGATCAAATCTGCCGCATCGATCTGGATGCGAGGGGCAGCGAGGGCCCAGGCAACACTGACACATGTGTACCGTAGTACAGTACACGTTACACAAATAAATATAGATACATAGATACAAGATATATCTCCAAAACACCATCAAATATGTTCCAAAGTGACAAGATCCATCTGACTGGCGTACACACTGACATTCGGAAGGGAGGGCCGTGGAAGTAAACTGGTGTTTTGTAAGGTCCTCTGTTCTGGGGAGTCACAACTCTGGCTCCAACAATGGCTTGTTCATGTTAGAATGGTGACGGACTGCCACTTGATCCTTACCGCAGTAATTGAAGCAGGCGGCGAGTCCTGCTGTGCTTCGTTTTCATGCTCAAGTTCACTCGCCATCAATCAGTCTATCACAGTTACAACCTGAAGGCCCCATGTTTGGCTTCTCAGAGGACATTCTACGATAGATCATATCTAACATCAATTTACAAAGATCCATATGTCTTAATTTGGGGTGGGGGGGGGTGTGGAGCTGGTTCCATCCAAAGTTAGAGGAGCAAATCTCCGTACACTCCGGTCCTCATCACTGCTGACTTCTCTGTTGCTGTGAGTTTATAGATAGGCATATGCTTCCGATCATTTTACCTTCCAGCCAGGAGCTTCGACAGCTGTGTGTAACATGTGGGAGCTTCACATTATCCCAGTGACAAGGACCTGGTCCCCAACTGGCTTCCCATCAACAACCACTGTTACTGCTCTGCTCAGCTAACAACTCAGAATAACTTCACAAAATAAATTGTGTTTAGCAGTTTTTACTGGTAACCCAAT
The DNA here is from genome assembly GCF_023349555.1 of Cebidichthys violaceus. Classification (NCBI taxonomy): domain Eukaryota; kingdom Metazoa; phylum Chordata; class Actinopteri; order Perciformes; family Stichaeidae; genus Cebidichthys; species Cebidichthys violaceus. The sequence goes on along the minus strand of NW_027176395.1, from coordinate 4,981,579 downwards.
GTTTAAGTTGCATATCTAACCCGTTCTCACTCCCAGCTCGGCAAATAGCGACGCTTGGCCAGTGACCCTCAGCAGCTGATACTAGCGGACCAAGGCTCCATTTAGCATATGCATGACGCACTGGGCTTTCAACTAACTCCAATGTAAACTCATCCGTTATTAGAAGCTCAGAGCAACTGACGTATAAAGAGCAAGGAAGTCTGCTTGGGGAGGAGGTCGAGGTGGATGGATTTAAATTGTGAATTTCCTCTGAAAATGATTTAAAAAAGACACTTATTCATAAAACAAGCGGAAACTGACACGTCCAAGGCTGACACTAGAGGGAAATCTAGAGTGGCATAGTCGGAAGTTTAGGGCCACTGACATTTGACGAGTTGGGAGTGAGAGCATGATGGGACATCTCAACGTCTACGGTTAGAGTCCCGGCAGGGGGACATTTGTCCCATGTCATATTGAGACAATATGAGATTACCGACCTCGCACAACTTGCTCACACTCTGAATCTTCATTGAATATTGATTCTCTAAACGGAGAAGCACTGACAAAGTTGATTTAGTATTTATTAATCAAACAAATTGCACAAATCTTAAAGTCACACACATGTCTGCCAGTATTTGTCTTTCAAGCTAATTCAATAGTTTGAGGAGCATAATTGTACTTTAAGGTAGTAATGTAAATTCTGGATCCAGTTTCTTATCTTGTGTTGATCTTTTCGTTTGCCGCTGCTTGTAGTCGGTGCACTGAAGTCAAACAAGGCTTTGAAAGAGCTCCACCTTACCAACAACCTGCTGAACAGATACCAGGATGCCCTGCATTTAGGAGACCTGCTGCGCTACAACACCACTTTACAGACATTGGAGCTCAGCAGCAATGTTGTAGCAGATACTGGTAGGATGTTCATCTTTGTTACAGAACAAAAAATGATATATGTATTCAAAGTGCAGGGCAAAATTGATATGCAAAAAATCTGGGTCTGCAGCACTTGGTTTTGTCTAATTGAGAATAGTGATGAAATGTATTTAATGGAGGACATGTTTGGTGTGGTGAGTGCTGAATGATAAAATAACAATGAAATAAGGATATATAATAACAAAGAGCAGGTCTTAAATGTTAAAAAGAAGTATTTGGAGGTGTTGAAGGCTGTGTTTTTAACCCTGGATAGAGCCAGGCTAGCGCCAGGCTAGCTGTTTCCACCTGCTTCCAGTCTTTATGCTAAGCTATGCTAACCATGTCCGCACCACTTCATCCCACTGTAAATGAAGCCAAAATATCCCAGATATGGGAGCTGCCATCTTGACATTATTTGGAGCCAGAGTCTGTGCGGTAGTGATCCGGGGGTGTTATAAGAACAAAAGAAAGCATCCTGACTGCAAACATTACAAACTGGTATGGGATGTGAACGGTACAGCACAGCAGGGCTCTACAGGGGGTGATTAAAAGCACCCAGAACATCGTTGGTACCATCTACGGAGCATCAGCGATATCGGTGAGAAGAGGAGCCTCAGAAGAGCTGAAGGGATATTAAAGACAAAACCCAGCTTGTTAGCGTGAGCCACCTAGCTGCTATGCTAGCACCACGGCAGCTATTTGGCTAAAGGGACAAAATTATTGGCTAAAGGGACAAAGTATTATATCTCTATAACTGCATTTATGATCAAATCAACGCATGTTCTGTTACACAGCATAGTGACAGTTATGGATGGTTAGAGTAACATCTCCTCTCATACAATTCCAGAGCCTCAGAGTCCACGACTACGTCACTCGGAGCAGCTATCAATTATGATGTCACCCCCCCTTTTCATAGCATCAAATAACGAATTAAAACATAATGTATCACGTAAATTAACAATTGAATATACAACAGCGTGATGAGAACTTCATAAAGTAACAGAAAACATTTTTGGGAAAAATGGATATGCTGCCATTAGCACGGCGGAGGCGACCGATCTTGCAGCCAGCCACCAGGGGGCGATCCAGATGTTTTGGCTTCACTTTCGGTAGCTGTCATGTCCTCCATCTCTATATACAGTCTATGGTCCTGACTCTAGCTTTGTGCTTAATGCACAGGACATGAGATTGATGTCAGTCCTGGCATCTAACTCAGAACGAGCTTGAATACGCATATTTGCCACTCAATGTGTGAAGTGCAGATGAATTCATTTACTCTGAATAATTGTTTTTGAAAGGACTTAGTTGAACATTTTGAAAATAAACGATTGGTAAAAAGTGTTAGGGTAAGTTAATGTAAAACAGAAATGTGAAAACAACCACTTGTGGTTATAGAAGAAGTCACACAGTTGTTAATCTTCACATCTCACTCTCTGAAATAAATCGTATAAGCGTAGTTCCCAGAATGTTGCACATCATGTTCTCTTTAAACCTGAGGCAAACATTTTTCACTGCAAAATGGATTCCCACATTGTCATGATTTACATCGTGTGAATGAGAGGCTCAGCACAGAAGTTGTTTGCAATTGAGACACATAATCTCATTAATCATTAGTAACACTTTGGCAGCCTTTGTTCACTTTCTGCTAATTAAAGAATGACCCGACTAACTTTGCTTGCCAGCAGCTTACAAGGAAACACAGCAAAGCAACGGGATAGGTAAACACAGATTGCAGACATGCACAGTCCAGCTTTAAGATGATCTCACATGTGGAAAGATTAATCACATAGCTCCATCATTCCCACCAAACATCTGTCAGTGCCTTTTAGCTTACATATACAAAGCTGAATTATTAGCTGTAATTAATAATTAGCTGAACCTGTTTAGTTACCACAATGTAAAGTTGTTTGGTTGTGTTGTGTTTTTTCACTTTGCAGGTTTGGAGGAGCTGTGTGATGGTCTGAGGTGGCAGACGGCAGGTGTGAGAGTCTTACTGCTGAGGAACAACCAGATCACTGCAAATGGAATGGTCCATCTGGCCAAGGTTCTGGTGAGGATCACGATACCAGCTTTTAGTTTGGAACAAATCCATTAACGCCAAAAGTCGGCATTACATATAGTATATTCCAAGAACAGACCTTTTCTTTTCTCCATGGACGTCTGAAACTTCAGTCTAAGTGCAGTGGTTTCTCCGTAGCGGCCGTAGTTTTCCTCACAAGGTAACTTCAAAGGAATACTTCTCCCACGAAAGGACCATTTGTATATCTATTACTCACTGTGTGTTACCTTGAATTCTTGAAGAGGACGTTGTTTTTCTCTCATGCCTCCACGGTGAACTGAGAATCCAAACACAGAGAAAAGTCTTGATGAATTGAAATAAGTGGAGGCCGCATTTGAAAACACCCCTTTAAAAAACTCTCTCACAACTTGTGCGGTATAATCCAAGTCACTATTCTGCCATTCCTCGTCATTAAAGTAACTTGTACTTGTAATTCTAAGGGGAAATGATTTGTTACAGGGGCTACTTAACTTTTGTGTTGAACCCTTAAAAGGATGAATAGATTTGTTCCTCATTGCTATTCTAATGTAAGTGATGCGGGACAAAATCCACAGCCCTCATTCCATGGTCAACTCATTACAAAGTTTATCTGAAGCTAACATGAGGCTTCAGCAGTCTGAGTTAGACAACTCTAATAACAAAGATACAGTCTTTGTGTTACTGTACCTCTGCCACAGCTCTTCAAGGAAACATTGACAGGGAAGGAGACAGAAAGAGGGAAGAATCTCATGATCACAGAATCCCATCTTGTGAGGCTTTAAGTAATGCATTTGTGTCCAATGAGTGTGAGTAGCTTTACTGGCAGCTAGGGGTGTGGCTTAAGTGTGTGTGTGAAACGACACGGGGAGGAGACTGTTCCTAACAACAATGGCGACTCCTGAAGAGATTAGCGCCCATGCTGCAACACAGCACCAGTTCCATCACAACTGGAGAGTATTTCTTCATTGATAGAAGAGCAAAGAACGACACACAGAAGGCTTTATTCAGTGTGTTTGCTCTTCTGCTCCTGCAAGAGTTTGGCTTCTCGGATGGTTCTGTGTAACAAACAAATCATTTCTGAAACCCTCTTAGCTTTGTTAAATCGAGTTAAACGGTCCAACTTATACCTGCTTTCCTATATATATTGCGGTGGCCTCATCCAGAGAACCACCCCCCACCACCACCACCCCTCTGAAAAAGTCCCGCCTCCACACATTTCACTGTACACTCCTAATAACATGCATTCCTTCCGCCTGATTGGCAGCATAAACTGCACCTTCCTGTCATGTGAGTGGCGACTGTGGAAGTCAAAAGGCTAGAAATTAAAGGCCTGCCACGTACTCTCTCTCTCTCTCTCTCTCTCTCTCTCTCTCTCTCTCTCTCTCTCTCTCTCTCTCTCTCTCTCTCTCTCTCTCTCTCTCTCTCACACACACACACACACACACACACACACACACACACACACACACACACACACACACACATACTTCCCCTGTCTCCTCCAGTGCTACCAAAAGAAGGAACAGTTTGATTAAATAATAGATGCGCGTTAAGGAGGGGTGCTCATGCGGACTGCCAGTCAAGGAGATAAGTAGATGTCCTTGCAGGCCGTAATGATGATAATTAGACCCGTAGCTGGTCTTGTCGAATATGATGACGAGGAATGCTGTTATTAACCTTTCTGGTTGGTCTGTGTGCTTTTCTTCTCTGTCCTCATGGCTCGTCTTTTGAAAGACTTACTAAGAGAGCAGATGTGGGCCAAAATCCACTTCCAGGTCTAGAATTTGGATAATGATTCTAAATTTACTCTATAAAAAAAAAAAGGTGAGGTGATTATGTCATGCAGGGCTTTTGTTTTCTTTCTACTTTGTGAGTTCCGCTGTTTTTTGTTTAAAGCCAGCATGTCATGTGTGAAAGCATACTGTGTTTTTGGTGGTTTCACACTCTTACCCCCCTCAAACTTCTCACTCCAACCCTCCTGTGGTTTACGTTTGACAGGCTTCAACCATGCTCGACTCTCACACACTCTCAACCACGCAGTCGCCTCTTTAATTGTCTGCTATTATCCCTCGTGCATATCCATCCGAGATGCTCTTCCTCCCTCTCCTCCTCCCCTCTTCACCGGAGAAGCTTCTCGCCACGCGTTGGATGTGGCGGTGCCCCTGTGTGTGCCAAGGAAAGAAAGGGGGGGGGGGGGGGGACCCTCTCAAGAGTGTTTGTTGTCACCGTGGTGCAAATTAACTCCAAAAAGAAGAGGCTCTCCGGGTCTGTCTGTTGCCTTCCTGGCTTCCTTTCCGCCCCCGCGCTCCCTCTCTCTTCAGAACGCTGACCAGAGGAGTTTAACAAGGGTGGCGAGGCGAGGGGGCAACCGAGGAGTGGGTGGCGCGTTCCTCTTCAAGCTGTTGGGCAACATGGGCCTCTTGTGCCCCAGACACCCCCAGCTTTATGCGCCAGCTAATCAACCTTCAACGCTAATGTGGCTCTGGAGAGTGGAAACAGAAGTTCTGAGCATTTAACATGAGAGGAAACAGTTTGAAAAGGAATAATAATCACCGCATAATAATAATGATGATTAAAACTTCTCAGCCTTTTCACACTGAAAGTATCTGCTACACAGAGTCTGAACCAAAGCTTCATTGTCCTGGTAAAGTCAAAGTAAAGCAGTGGTGAAAAGTCCTTGGTTCCAGTTGGAACAGTGTTTGGTCCGAGGTAAACGTGGAGATGAATGCTGTTTTTCAGCCCGTGCTGAAGGTCCTGCAGGTCCTGGATTTGGGTGAGAACCTCCTGGGGAACGAGGGCATGCAGGTGATCAGGGAGCCTCTGATGGTGAACTGCTCGCTGCTGCAGCTCGGCCTGGCCCAAGCCAACATCACGTGTGAAGGTACAACAATACATGTGCAGTAAGTCTTTTACATGCAGCAACATTCTTGGCATTGTATTTGAATCTACAACTGAAGTACAGATTCGGCCCATTATAATATATAATTTATAACTATATCTTTTAGGAAATAATTGTGTTAAATGTGGTTCACAACTTTGGTTTCATATCAGCCACTTGCATGTGTGATTAGTTTTGAATAGGGATAGAAATGCAACTCACAATCATTGTTTTAATTATAAAAAATAAACTGCTTGTTATTTATATTTCTGTTACCTTCATTTTACCAGGAAGTTCCATTGAGATAAAAAAAATCTCTTGAACAAGAGAAACCTGGGACCTGGACCTGATTATTTTCTTGATTAATTGTTCTAAAATATGTTAAATAAAAAATGGAAAATGGCCGCTGCAATGTCCCAGACCCAAAGCTGACGTTTTTAAGAAGCTTGTTTTGTCCCACCAACAGTCCAAAACTCATATTGAGTGTTCTAGAAGATTACGCAAATTTGAGAGGATTGAACCAATTACTGTGAATTTGTGTTTTATCTATTATCAACACAACTACCAAAACATGTCTGGAGGCAGAGCTGCTGAGGCAGAAATTAAGCTTGAGCCAGTGTCTGAAGCCCATCCATAGAATTTCTAGATAAGTGAGTCATATCTAGCCTGAAAACTGCAGTCTAGATTAAAGTAGGTACTTCATGGTAGCTAGCCAAGAGAGGTTTCCAAAGATCAAACTAGCCTTGCAACTACGTTCTCAAGCTGCTAACCCAGCCCCCTCTAACATTTCAACGTTTTCTCTGGTGAAGGTGCTGTGGCGTTGGCAGAGTTCCTTGCAGAGAGTCGTCACATTCAGCGGCTGGACCTCCGTCAGAATGAAGTAAAGGTTGGAGGCCTGATGGCTTTGTGTCTGGCCCTGAGGATCAACCGGTCTCTTGCTAGCCTGGATTTGGACCACATCCCTTCACAGGAGCAGGTAGGTGCAGCTATCATTAAATAGGTACACATCTGAATCCACTGACCTGTACTGTTGGGTACTGAAATGTGGGCCAACTATATCACACATCTTCATTGCCAAGTTGTGAGAGTCTGAGAGTTGTGAGGGTCTGAGAAGCCATCATTGGAAACTGTTGTAAAAAAATGCTTGGTAGGTAATTGGATGAGTGATCCGTCAATCTAACTCTTGCCGAGGTCAGTCGAGAGAAGAGCGAAAAAACATCTTTTCTTGATGCTACTGCGGCATCTACGCTAACCTCTTCAGGAGCCGCCATGGTTGTACGGTGGCCTCTCCGTGTCATTGCGTCTCACACATTTAAATACACACAGTGCTGCCAGTAGCTTCTCACAGGATGCTGATTGGTCCATATCACCGGTGGTCCGGACACAAACGCTATACGGTCTTCACACACTGGGGCTTGTTGTTTTTGTCATAAATACTACACAGTATAAAAGTCATTCATTGTGTAATATTTGCGTCATCGTATTTCGAGGTCGATTGTTCAAAACTTCCGCAAAGCGAATAAAGTACAACCCAGAGGGTATGTAGTCCAAACCAAGACGGCAATCTTTATTACTCAGTTTAACGAGGGCAGCGAAGACCAGATCCACTCTTTCCTTTTTTACCTTTCACAATAAAAGCCCTTGACAAATACAATGCGTAACCCAGAGCATTTCTCTAAAAGGAAACTTACAGTCAGTTGTTTAGGTTATACAACACTTTACCTCAGACAGCCTGCCAGCCGCTGCTCTGGGTCAACAGGATCCTGGTAGTTGGTCCTCTGCCTGCGCCAATCAACGGCAACCTTTTATTGAAAAAGTCTGCCGGTATAAATAGTTTTCATTTTGGCTTTTTGGCCAGTCTTTTTGCATTTTTCGGGCTGTTTATTCATCACGTCCCTGGATTGTAAAGGCCTTTACCTGAGGCCTGATACGATGATATCTGGTGGTATCGCATGAATGCAGCTGCCGTGCAAAGTAATGAACTTCTAATTTCTACTTTTGAACCAGCATGGAGGGGAAGTCCTTGAATTCTTCAGAAAAATGGAAATTTGAACATCTATGACATCCATAACAACTCCATCTGCTGCATGTGATACAATTAAAAACTGTCTACTAATTAGACCTTGTGGTGAGACTGTTTTGTCAACAGGATTATTTAAGGCATAAAAAACATGACTTGGTGTTATGAATAGTGATTTGACTTGTGTGAATGGACCTCCACCCTGCCTGCTATAAACAGCACAGGCTACTGATGGTGCTCTCATAGTAAAACGGATACACTCTGTGTTTCAGCTCTGCGGGCATTTAAATGACTGTTGGTGCTTCCATTTAAATTTCCTTTCCTAATTTGGAATGAAGGGGTACTGGTGACTGAGGATTACTTATCCTTAACGTCTTGTCTTTTGTGATGTATTCAGACTCACTGTGGTCTCATTTGTCATTTGGAGACACTAGTAAGTCATTTGTGTCTCAGTTCATCAGTGATACTTGTTTTTTTTTTCCCTCTCCACCATCCATGGCTGCAGAGGCCTGAGGAAAACGATGCCATAACTTTAATACATACCCCTGCTGGATTCACAAAATAATTACCCACACTTGCCATCTGTTTGTCATGATTTTATCTCTGCTAACTTATTTGCATATTAAAGCATTAATTAAAATCTCCAAGGAACTGAATGCTTACTTTAAAATTAACTCTGAAGGCGATCCGTGCACAGCTTCCAAAGTTGTTTTATTTTTGTTTGCAGTGGTTTTCTGTTTGTCTGCGTGTTGTTTACACGATTAAGTCTGATTTTTATGAAATGTCTCCTCTGGCTAAAGTCAAGCGGCAAGATGCGACAGATTTTGGAGAAGCAGCTTTTAAGAGCCATGACGCTTCTGTGAATGTGTGTCATTAAAGCTGCACTTCTTCGTTGCTGTCGTCGTCGTCGTCTTCTTCTTCTTCTTCTTCTTCTTCTTCTTCTTCTTCTTCCTCACTTTTGCACACGCACCAAAGCCTCCATATTGGCGGCTCTGTTTTCATGCTCCTCTAAGCCGCCGAGAGACGTGATTAGCATTTTCACCATTGTCGGGAGTTAGTGTGGCTGGATATTTTAAGGGAATGGTAATAAGGGAATTTTTAAGCTCTGTCAGGTTTTGGAGTCACACAGCTGGGATTTGTCTTGGCGTGGCATATCCAGGTGGGAGGAGTGACGATTGTATTAAAAAGCAAATCTTTCCATCAGAAAACAGCGGGTGGCCAGATCAAGTGTTCTCGCTCAGTCACATTCCCCGGGTCGCCAAGGAATACGTGAAAATTTCATTCGTGTGAAGGAAAATAAGTGTGGGTATGAATGTGAGTGAGTGATGGAGGGGTTATGGCAGCACTTTGTGTGTGTTTGACAGAGTCGCTGATGTGGAGTTTGTGTGTTCATACGTGTGCCTTTTTGCATGTGTGTGGTTTTATGGCAATGCGGGGGGGCAATTGAAGATGCGCATATTTAAAAGGGGGAAAAAAAGAAGGTGGCAAGAGGGGAGGAAATCTGGGTCCTCTTGTCTTTGTTTACAAGAGTCTGATTTTTCATGTCTGTTGCCACGCTGCTCCATTTGATCACTGGCCTGTTTGCTGTTAATTATTAATTATTTACCCATCTAAAATATTCATGCACCCTGGCCCTAGTGGAAAGCAGTCTTTTCTGTCGGGCAAGTTCTCTCTGTAGCCGCTGCAAGGTGGAGCTGTTTATACATCCTTATCAGGGGACTCCGTCAACCCAGCTAATGCACTAAACTTCCCCTGCCCGGCGCTCTATTAATCGCGGGTCGGGCGAAGCGGCCTCGGCAGCCTGTTTACCTGTTTGATGCTTAAATATTTGGCTTTGGATTTAGCCAACGCGAGCGTCCTGTCAGCCGTCCTCCAGCAGAGGAGTTCAGCGATAACGCTGGAGAGTGTCCTCTCCTGAATGTCGCATGTCGGCAAGGTGGAGCTGTTAGAGGCTGTCTCACTGAGTGATAATTACAGCAGCATGGCAGCCAGTGTGTGTGTGTGTGTGTGTGTGTGCGTGTAGGAAGGAGAGGCAATAGGAAGGAGGTTCAGTAGTTTGTTTCAGTGGACCAGTGGAGGGGGGCGACAGGAGCAGTTGTGGGCTTTTGAAAGGAAGCCAGAGGAACAACAAAGTACCTTAAAGGTATTTTTACTAACTTTACTTCTATGTGGTTAAATAAAGCCTCTTACACTCTGAGGCCATTGTTCTACTCTGTCCCAATTTATACTTTTACGAAGTGTATAATGTGTCGTTTTTTTTGTTGTGAGAAATGTTTAAATTCAACGACATGTTTATTACTGAGACTATAGTCAAAGGTGGTCCTGTATACATTGTATGAAGAGGTGTTTCTAATGATTTATTCTCCATATTTACATACATAAGGGGGTCAAAATGTTTGAAACGCCGCTGAATAGAGAGCATCTTGCGATGTGATCACACCAATCGCAACACCATATAGGTGGGGGGGTGGGGGGGTGGGGGGGGTGGCAACAGCCCCTTCCCCACTTCCTACCCCTCTACTTCAAGCACCTGGTGGTAGTTAGCTACACTAGGTGTCTCCAACTCCACATTTTGTCATGATGACTCACACGCAGACTCACATGATAAAAACAGTAAATATAATGCCACACCATCACTAACTATGATCTCAATGCTAAAACATAGAATAGAATTAACTATGACTGCATACAAAACAGGACAGTTGCTCCAAGGTGCAGGGCCGGACCTAACCCTAAACCACCACGGGGCCGAGAACCCCAAGTTCCTGTTGCCTTGAAGTATCCATCATGTACAGTGTATATGGAGCCATAGAAACCAACCAGTACTACTATTCTGGGATATACTCCGCCCCAGCTTTGTTATTATATAGTGTACCTTCATGTTGCATATTGCCTTTTGAGCCCCGGAGAGGCTAACTCACTTCCTGCACTTTGGTAATCCAGCCCTGTCAAAGTAAATTTGCTAATGTGTGGCTGGCCATTGCCAAGAAACACAAGTAGATGTATGCATAAACTTTATATTAGTTGTGTGGTTTGGATGCGTTTCATTTACCCTAATAAATCAAATGTTGACGTTGTCATTGTGAGAAGCATGAGGGTGTTAGCGTTGGCTAAATACAGCCTCACAGAGTGGCTAGTTTGGCTGAAAACTCCTGTTTAACCACGATTGATCTCCAGTGAGAAACAGCAGAGGGAAAAAACCTATTGGATAGAAATTATGGGAAATTAGCAATATAGTAATGTGAAGGGTGAGATACAGTGACCCCTTTTTTTATTGAACCACACCAAATACAAATCTATACCATAATGTCAAAGGCTTCCTTCAGTCTCTAAAATGCATGCAGCCCTCTTTAAACACATTGTATTTGTGATCTTTACTTTTTAGCACCTTTCCACATAAGGGTTGTATTGAATATGTAGCCATAATGAAACCTGGCCTTAGAAATCAGATGTCTCACACGTGTTGATATCCTTTGAAACGATCCGCTGCGGCTATTCTTTATTTCCTCCAACAACCTTGACTGTTCACGCCTCAGAGTAGTCTTGCTGGCTTTAGATCACATCGCTGTGAATGTGAGAGGTTCAGGAGTGACATCCGAGAACAGTTACATGTGTTTGTATGGGTCTGTGGAGAGATTGCTGTGGGAAATGCAGCGCACAGAGGGCACCGTTAGAAGGAGTGCGGAGTCTTATTTTAGGAACAGCGTGAAACAAAGAGGTCTCTGGGTATGTTTTTCGGGCACCCTTCCTGTCACGGTCAGTCCCAGTAGGGTGGCTGGGTGACAGGACGGCCTGACCATGCATGTAGTCGGCACTCAGGTTTCAGTTGCATCATGATGACACCGGTGCTCTGGGGAACTGAGTACGTAGGCAGACAACAGCAACCAGGCAGAACAAACCTCCAAGCAACGCCTCAGAGGGCAGCGGGGAACGGCTCCGAGCAGGAGGGGGGGGGGGGGGGGGGGGCGGAGGTGGGACCAGGGTTCACACTGCTACCTGATCAGTCAGTCACCTACTGGAACCACAGCACACAATACAGCTCAGAGAGCATGGAGGAAAGACTTTAACTATCATTTAACCAAGAGAATCACTAGAGAACGTCTCATTTCTGATGACCAAAAGAAATCCATCCTTTAGTGGAGAATAGGAAGAGAGTTCTCAGTGAATTAACAGTTCCTGTATTTAATCCAGAATGAGAATATGTACTCTTGTTGTAATTTAGAACATTCTACAACAGTATCTGACAAATATAAAATTAGACATATAATGAAGGGGAATGGAATTTAATTTGAGGGATGTAAAAAATGATTTTAATATATTCAAAAGTGGCATCAGTTTCCGAAACTGTCCCTGTGATTCGGGATAATCCATGGAATTTACTGTCAACAGTTTGTAAAGGGATTACATTCAGGGCCACAGCAAGGATTAAAAGTACTGTGGTCATGAGTCTGAGGCCCAGCTCCCTCTGAAAAAAAAATGATATTTTAAGATTATTTTAAATAATTTAATTTATTCAATTAACTGTTCAGTTATATTGTCTGTAAATTGTAATTCCCAACATAGATCACAACTCTGTTCCAAAGCCTTCTCAACACTGACAGGAATATAACTCTGGTTGGTACCGAATCTTAAAAGTGGACATAAACATACAAATCTAACACTACCTGCCCCGAGTTTTTCTTTGGATTTAATAATGTTTCAATTCAAAACAACTTTATTATAGAATAAATACCTTGTGATCACAAAATCAACCAAAATGATTCAGCTCTTAAAACTGCATTTTGACACAAGAGCCATCGTAGTTGATATTGTACTTTCAAAATTGTTGGGAATCCTTGATTTACAGTTAGAACAACCCAGATTATTTTGATTTGTCAGCTCAACATTCATTCTGTGAACTTGTGAAATAGTAAAACAAAAATATATTTCAATATTAACAATGCTGTTTAGTCAAATTTCTACCCTACCCGTACGTTATCTAACTTAAAAATAGTGACACCAGACTCCTTTTATTAATTTCACTCATGTGTTGTGTTATGGTATCAGAATGATGAAGACAGTTGGAGAACAATGAGATACAACATAGAATGTAGGCTCTTGATTTGTGACCTTGGCAACTATCATGTCTTTACCAAATAATATACAGTTTTGTTGGCATGTTATCATCAAATGGGATGAAAATAGTGCATATTGATGCCGTAAATGGCAAAAAAGAAATCTCTCCTTGGGAGGGTGCCCTCGCATCCCCTTAGGTTTGGGCTGAGCCTCGAATGTTTACAACATCTGGCTCCGCCCCTGGTCAGGAGCCTTGGGGCCTTTACATGCTTTGCAGGGTTGTTATCCAGTGTTGTCTCCAGATTTGTAAAACCACCAATTTTCCTGAAAAAAAAATAGGGAGGACACGACCTCAGTGTCCCCAGTTGCAGCTATAGCCCCGATTACATTATACCAAAGTACTAGAGGGAGCCTTCTTCAATGCTTTAAGCCCCAACAACAAAATGATATTGACATCTTTTGTATTGGGGCAGACACCTCAGTCTTACGTCTTCAACCCCGGACGGATTACACTATCTGCATGGATAGTTAACTCTGTCATTGGTGTTTCTGGGTGAACTGACCCTTTAACGTAGAAAAACGTAATCAATCATTTTTATTGAATTCATAACGTTTGAATACATTGTGACCCATCTACCTAGCCGGCGACGCAGACTAGTGTTTCAAATACAGAGTACAGTTTTAAAAACAGTTGAATATGTAAATAAAATGTGTGAAAATGTGAATGAAAGTGTCACGTCAGGTTTCCCAGTCTGCTACCAAGTCAAAGCTACAGACTCGTTGATATGAGCGTCATACTGTCAGACGACAGAACGTTCATTTTCAAAGCCCCCAAACCCCCGTAGTGTCCCTTGTTGTGTCCCTCTCTAAAATGCAACATTACTTGTGCAGAGAGTCGACTTTTCCTCCTGATACCTCTGAAAGGGACAAAGCTGGATGAGTTACTCCAGCAGATGAGGGGAGGGGGGCATGGGTTGCTCAGGGGGGTTTGGGGGTGTGTGTGGGGGGGGCAATCCCCTGTCTCTCTGCAAACACAACAACAACAGCAGCAACACACTCCTCGCTGCACTCCTGATGTATTTTCAGGCAAAAACAGGCATATTTGCCAGCTGTGTAATTTACTGCGGCTCTCATTTGCATATTAAAGCCTTAATTAGCCCCTCTGAGCGTGTGTGTGTGTGCGCCTGTGTGTGTTGCTGTGTGAGTGAGGGGTGTGTGTGTGTGTATGGGGTGGGGGTGGGTGGGGGGGTGTAGTGTAATCACTTGGACGTGTAGTCAGGGGAAGGGGAAGGGGGGGGATCAGCATTTCAGGGTCTGGATTGGGGCCGGAGGGGAGCGGATTCACTTCCCGCCCCGGTTCCCCCTGTGGACCGGCTGGTTCTGATGCGGAGCGAGGTGGAGCTCTTTGATGAATAACACTCGACATGTCTCCTTGTCATTTTTAATCACTCCCACTCTCCCAAACCGAGAGGTGTGACCTGCACTATCACGGGAAGAAGGGATGTGTTTTTTTTATCCTCTCAGTGAGTGGAGGTGATGGAGAACATCGTCAGGAGAGCAGGTGGGAACAAGGAAACACTACACTCTTTTTAAAGGGCTCATTGGAAAACTGTAACACAACTTTTAGCACACAGTGTTAACAAGTGTTGATTGGAAATCTCCTGAAACATGATTGGCCCTCAGTTGTCCCCTCAAGTATCTTCAAAATTACAAAAATGTTTTTTGCACACTGTTGAAAAACGTAACATATACATTGTGTAGCTGCTTGTTCCAGCAATTGACTAAGTATGATCCACACTACCAAGTAATTCATTAATTATCAACCTAAAGCTGCACTATTACATCAAATGTCATATTCTCGATGTCTTGTGCTTTACTTTATTTCCCTACTTGATCTGAATATTGATTTTAAAATAATTTAAAATACGGATTTGTGTGTTTGAATCATACAGTAAGGAGTAATAGTTCAACATTTTGGGAAATAGACTTCTTTGGCTTCTTTCTGAGTGTGACATGAGAAGCTTGCTATTAAAGCTAAAGCCAGGGAGCGATTAGCCTAGCTTAGTATTCAGACTGGAAGCAGTTAGAAACGGGTAGCCTCTGTGCTAAGTGAATAAATCTACATAACACCTCTTACGCTCACTAATTAACACTTTACTCTGTCACATTTGTTTGAAATTTAAAAACAACTATTGGTTTTACTGTAGCGGTGCAAATGATATGGATATTTTATGCTTAAAAGAGATACCTCAGAGAAAATCCTCATTTATCCTTACCTCTAGTGGTGTCTAGCTATGCTAACAGTTGCTACAGTATCTGTCTCTTAGATTAGTCAGGATAGTAGGGACCAGTACATTCCATTCACCTCCATTGTATTGGAGTTGAGCCACACCGTGAAGATAGGAAACATGTTTTTGTAACTAGGGTGAAGGAAAACTTTTACTCAAGGATTTTATTACCCATCAGACCGACTCCTACTTCAGAGGATAAAGTCATTGTCAGCATAATACTGCATAGTTTTATTGTTTATTTTCCATAGAGTGAGCCCAGCCGACATGCTGTAGGCCTTCACCAAATTCACAGTTTCACTGGTGAAACTAAGTCCCTTTATCAAAACTTTATTCACTTAGCAGCTTTGTAACACAAACATTTTTTCACAGAAGCCACAAGGTGGTTTTATGCAGAGCAGGCTTTTCTCACTGGTCATAGCCCAGTAAGTCCACATTCCTCATTCAGACATGCAAGACGCTCGCTCAAACAACTTGGCATAATGACCAAAACACTGGAAGTTCTGCAATTGATATGGGCCTCCTCTGCATAAGGGGGCATATGTATATAAGCCCCGCATAAGTGGGGGTATCGGATCGCATCGCCTTTCAACGGGCATGTCCTGAGGCGCCACGCTCAAACAGTCACCCATCAGCAGCTGGCAGCCTCTCATCTGACTACCATGAAGCCCCATGCGTGTCTATCTCTCTCGCTCCCTTCATCCACAAGCCACATCCCTTTCACTTTTGAATGGCGGGCTGACTGCAGAATTTGCCCCTGTCCACCATGCGCGCTGAATATTTAACTATGAATATGAAATATCTTGGCAAGACTTCAACCACCTTCAAGAGTGAGAGCCCCTCCAACTCTCTCTCTCAGCATACGCTCACCCTCCCAGTACCCCTCTCTTTTTTGCACTCGTGGGTCGATCATCCCATCCCTGTATGGAGGGATGTCAGGAGAGGAAGTGGTGAATGATCTTCTCCGGTTGGGCTCCAAAGTCACCGATTGAAGGCGAAACTGCAGACACCGAAGCTCTGTGGATGATAAGGTGAGGGCTCTGGTGGAAAGAGGAGACTGACAGAGTGAGGGGAAACATAACGGCTGAGGAGTTCTGCTTTGGCGAATTGCCTCCTTTTGCTTTTATCTCCATTCAAGGCCCTCCCCTACATCCTCACTGCCAGACAAGTTTCCCCTCTCCTTCACCTCAATCCACAAAGGGGACAGCTGTGCCGATCGCAGATCAATACCGGCCCGCCATGATCAGCACTTAACATGTTCCATCCCAGACCGTCAGTGGGAACCAATTTGTTTATGGAGATTTAATTGAGTTAATGTTTAAAAGTAGGATTTGAAAACATGGCCTGTGTTAGCTCATTGGGTTTGTGTTTCGTCAACATCCACATCCCTCCTGCTTGATATGGAAATAAAAGAAGGACCTAAATGGGGGACATCAGGTTTGGGCACGTTCAAGGCCACGGTCAGACCACGATTCTGTGCTCTGGGCCAGACGTCCTCACCTAATGGATCCTGAAGGAGGGGAATGCTTTTATTTGTCAGTGTCTGAGCAGTGACTTTCAAGTTATTCAAATCGTAATGAATTTGTTTAATACTAGAATATTCTAGAATCTAGCTTTGTCAAGCGAGACTTCTTTCTTTTTCTTTATATGTCCCACACCAGCCATGTTGCAGAATGTGACTCTCATCATTAATTACCAGCACACACAAGGATTCACCGAATAGACCGAAGAAGTAGCCCAGGTATGGCAGCCCGAATTTGACAAATGTGTAGAATTTTTGCTTTTCTGCAGAGCTGATGCTGGGAAATTGGACAGTGGAATACTCTCATACGGACTCTGTGTCTGTCGCCAGTAGAGCTCTGCTACCTGACTCGTACCTGAAGGGGCCTTGACAAAGTATCAGGTCAAGTTTAAGTCATTTTGTGTTCAGTTTTCAACTTGTGCAGAGCTTACACACATTGGTCTATTACAAGATGTCTTATGCTGGGTTCAATTCAATGAACACATTCATGCTCAAGAGAGGATGAACCCTTTCCATTGTGCGCACTAATGAGCTTTTGTCTTGTGTCAACCAGATGCACTTTCTACGCAATATACTGTATCTGATGGCTAGATTTTCATTAATACAGATATTATTGATATTCATAGTCCCCAGAAGATGGACCCTATTGAATTAGTTGATCCTGTGATCTTAAACCCAGCCCCGGCCATACATTCACGTTTCAAGATCCAAGTTTAATTGGCTTGATTTAGTCAACATTTCACAACTACCAAGAATTGCTGACCAAATGCATGCTGCTCAGAGGAAACACTGTTTAGACTGTTGATTCCATTGGTCTGGTCTGCATTGCGGTCCTTGTTAAGTCAATTTAGACGTTTCTTTGTTACAGAATGAAAATTACAGTAAGCCAGATTTATCAGCCAAAATGAAAGCCCCTACACCACCTCTTGTCCTACGGTCCTGTCTTCCATGTCCCTCATCCTCTATCATAGCAACATCCTCCACTGTCCCATTGCCCCCCCCAAGTCTGGTCCGGGCACCATGGAGGGGAGGTAATTGGATTTGTTGTCACCTCCACTGGCTGGCAGGCCTGGCCTGTCTACTCAGCTTAGTGATGAAGACATCAGTGTGACAGGGACCCTGGGAGAGGATCAGCTGGTGTCCTGGACGCCACTAATAAAGCTGTGGTCATGCCACGGCCATGCCGCCGCGGCTGCAGCCAGCTGTTACCTCTGCCACCTCTCCTCCAGTGCCTAGGCCCATTCCACGGCTTGGGGAGTGTGTGTGGGGGGGGGGGTGACATGGTGAATGAAGAGTGGGCAGCCTTATTAAAGCAGATGCCAGTCCCCCCCTCGCTCTGTTGGAGAGGTCAGAGAAACACTCCCCAAACACTCCTCTGTGGTTCCGGGCAATGCTGGCACGAGGCCCCAGTGTCCTGGTATTCCCTGTGACGTACTGTGTCGCTAGGCATCTTATTAAAGCACTGACAGGAGGCCAGCCAAAGTCAAGGTCTGTAGTTTAGGCTTCACTGCAGTTGTCCCCTGGTTCACCCCATCAGGGATCAATGAGTTATATCCTCAGTGTCCTGCAAAATACGTTGCCTTTAAACAGTCTACTAATTAATGCAATAATAAAGTCCAACAGATACTTGTACAGTTTTGAGAATTAGAGTGGCTTAGATATAAGCTTTGCAGCTTGACAAAATAAGTTGCAGTAGAAAGTAACCAATACGCATGTCAGCAGTTTGAATTTAATATTATCACAGTATGTGTCGTATTAGAATGTGAGTGTCGTGGATATGAGGCTGACCTGGCACCTGTGCAGTACAGGGTGTGCACTGATTATGTGATAACAGTGATGGCTGAAGTTACGACAGTGAGGTGCAGTGATGACAGTGGTGATAATGTGGTTGTAATGGTGGTGTTGGGCCAACGGCAGCGTGTCAGGATTGAGGCGGTGATAAAGTGACTGGATGCATGATAGCATGGCGGCGATGAAAGTGTAATGTTGATGACACTGTGATTGGTTTTTTTTTTACATTTTCTACCAAACACACATTCTTTAAATTGCCACAAATCACGTTCCAAACATAAGGTGTATTCAAAGACTTATTTCTGTGCTGAAATTTGGATTTTTCAGCTAAATCTAAAGCTGAGCTTCTTTATGTTCCTTCAGAGGCCTTATGGGTAAACGTTTGGCATTATGAACGTTGCTACATAAGGCAAGGCAAGGAAAGTTTATTTACAATAGCAACGTATCGTAGTGTCTGTGAGCGGTGATGCGTTCACTTACTGTTGTAGCTATACTAAAGTGCCTTTAAACAGTGATGTGTTCACTTACTCTTGTGGCCACGATTACAGGCAATTTGCAGTTCGTGAAACATTTTGATAAACCATAGCAAGTCATTCCCTAATCGTTCATTTCTCTTCAGTCAGTTCTATCTGAAAACAAGTGAATTATCGATGCTTTGACAAAAAAAAACAAAAACACAAAAGAAAACAAACCCTTGAAAACCTAAATAGCCAATATAGAAATGAACTAAATCTATATGAAAACCAGATGAGTGCTGCATAAACAATGCATGTGCCCTTAAGGAAACAAAAGTGCAGAGTAGTCTGCCATTATTTATTTATCTGCTGCATGTATTACTTTTGTCTCTGCACTATGAATTTGAATATGATTAATAAGGAGACTTTTTAGTGGACTTCACTTTTCATAAAGCTAAGGAAAGGCTGCTGTCCATTTATTGTTATAGCTGCTTTATTAGATGCTCAGTGGTGTAGCACACAGTCCAACGAAGTAGAAAACAACACAGAGAGCAACTTCCCTCTGCAAATGTTGCTTGTTGGTTCAGTGTACTACAAATGTACTTAGTTATTTTACTTTTTAGTTATTATTTGTAGTACTAATATTGTGAACAAATTAGATAATCAGCCTCTCCACTGCAGTTACTCACATTTTCAGACTAACGATGCTCAAATTCTCTTTATATCTTATTTCAGCAACGACTTGACCTCTCCTCATGAAGATTAAGTTGAACAGTGCCTCTCACAGCAGGCCAGTCTGTGCACCTCAAACTGACTGCTGTTCAACAACATAAGACCATAATGCAATATATAAATACAATACCATTTCCAATAACATTGAGAAATACTAACCGCGACATTTTTGGTCGTACCTGCTGAGGAGTTGGAAAATATCTAATTAACGTTAACATTGTGAGAGCTGTTACATTGCTCACAGTGTTTTGAATTATTTGAAAGATGCTCATAGTGAACTGGATCAGCTAGCTGTAGCTAGCCAGAACAACGGCCCAGTCACCAGGAGAAAAGGTTGGCATTGTCGGATAAGTTGAATGTCAGCGCTTTTAAGTTCGGCAGAGCAAGTGAAGTAGTGTATCAAGCAGGCGTTTTGAAAGTTCAGTGGTATGATAACTAGTATAACAAGTGATAAAATTCACTTAGGGCGAGAGGGGTGGATGGGTCAAACAAACACAGGACGTTCACCCAGGAGACGGCTGTTCATGTCCCACGTGAAACCAAAAGTAAACGTTGACTCTGCGCTTGTTGGGCGACGTTGTTGTGCTTTTTATGTAACGTTACGTAAGACAGTCCACGAAAGGCGGTTGTTATTTATTTATCATAGTTAAGTTATGTTATTATTTGAAGACAAACCGTGATCTTTTTTTCTAACCGTAACCAAGTAGTTTTGTTGCCTAAACCTAACCAATCTTCAGAAATGGTTCAGAAATGTTGACATTCAACGTATACTGTTGTTTGCAGAAACGTACAATGCCAGCATGGTTTTCTGGGGACTGGGTTTTTGAATTTAACATTGAGTGTGTGTGACACCAGACCAGCATCCCCTGAGCTCAAAAGGTCAAAGGTCATCCACCTGGACTCAGTGATCAAGACATTCACCTTGAGGCCAGACATCATCTTCGAACACCCCGCCCCCTCATAAACAAGGACCTGTTACCACATGACCATAGTTTCCATCCCATAGTTTTAGTCATTGTTAAATCCTACAGAATAGTGTTTCATTGGGGTTGTTTCCATTCCCTGTGGCGGAACAACACTGATTTCTCCATCTGGAGGTGGGGAGAACACGGTCAGGAGTCCACAGATGGGGACAAAACCTCTGCTTCTCTTCAATTAAATTTAAATTTTTTTCATATAGCTCAATATCACAAATTTGCCTCAGAGGGCTTTACAATCTGTACAACGTACGCCATCCTCTGTCTTCGGACCATTGTGTCATAAAAGCAAAAACTGCCCCAAAAAAAGGCCTTTAACACGGGTAATAAAAAAAAGGGAAGAAACCATATTTTATAAAACACAAAATAACACAGGTCTCTATTTAAAGGCTCGTTCCACCAGTTGGTGTGAGAACAGATTACGACAGATGGCTTGGTGGTTATTAACGGTGATTAAGATGCTCTCTGACAGATGACCTGGCATGACTAAGGTGTAGGTGACCTATATTCCGTCCGCTCACAAACACACCGCACCGACACGGTGACCTCGGAGAACATGTCGGGGGCGGCTGCTGTCACCTCAAACATTTCCGTACATATGGCAGCTCAGCTCAATCTGCTGAGATGGCCGGCTCTCCTTCCTCCGCATTTCCAATACATTTGTATACACACACACACACACACACTCTTATATACTAAACATGGTAGCCACCAACATGCTCCCATAAGCCGCTAGCACACATGTATGAAAACTATTTGCATATATTTACTAATGACTATATCAGATAATTGCTGTGTGCTGATGAATAACAGCTGCTATCAGCTGATGATACAGATTCCTCACTTGTCATCTCCTCTCGCTCTGTCCAAACAGGAGAAAACATACACAAAAGTCATTTGAAAAGTCAACCTTTTATTCCAACCTTCCGTATTCCAAGTTTAGCGTGGAACTAAATGCCACGGTGAACAAGATATGGGGGGTGGTGATCTGTTTTAGCGTGAGAAGTATGACTTTTAAAACAGTCTGTAATTCAGCCGCTCTCATAGACAACACAGAGACAAAAGTAATGGCGAGGCAGTCGGCAGGGTTTCGCCCTCAGGGAGTCCATTTGGGAAATGTCACAGACCTGGAGGCTTTTTCCCGAGCCCTGGGTTGCATATTCAACCTGTGTAAAGACCCAATCACAGGTAGCGCCACGGCCGCTGTCGCCTCACTCAAAGTCATTAAACGCCTCAGAGAGGCGGCATTGAGGGAAGAGCTGAAGAGCTGAAGAGGAGGCAAAAACCCAAACTGCTTGGGGAGTGATGGTGAAGGGGATGACCACAGGTTTTTAATGGAAATAATTGCAGAAAAATACCTACAAACTCTCTCTGTGAGGCTGAACTGGCACAAAGCTAAGCGGGATAGCCACCTCTCGTCATTGTTGCAAATCTGATGTGTAATTCGTGTCAATGCCAATGAACAAAGTGTGCAGACAGTAGCTGTAAGCCAGCAAGACACAGACGCAGTGTGTGAGAGTTGGCCTGTGTGTGTGTGTGTGTGTGTGTGTGTGTGTGTGTGTGTGTGTGTGTGTGTGTGTGTGTGTGTGTGTGTTCAGGGACTCCAGTTCTTTGTGTCGTTTCCCTCCAGACTCTCTTACGTTTTTTCCCGTCCACATAACAATACATTTATGAATCAGATTCACAAAGCCTTCAATCACGATGAGACATTTCCAACTGGAAACGTCTTAGCCTTTCCATGTAATCCCACCACCTCTAAAATTAGCCTTGTGTTCTGTCTGGACACAAAATTTGCTAATTAGCACTAAACAGACAGTATGGTTTGTTGACTGACAACGGTGTAATTAGTTTTGCTGGTCATAAACCAAAGTACTGGACGAACCTGATCACCAGAGCTATTACAATTCATCCTCGGGGGAACATGAATGTCTGAAACATACAGTATACCATGGCAACCCAGCCAATAACACCAATGTGCATCTCTTGATGAAAAGTCAGGAAATTACCGCAGTCAGTAGGCTTCATCATCTTGGGACCATGAATACTTCCGTGGCAATACGTTCAACACTTTTTGAGATATCCCAGTCTGCACCGACTGACCATAGAGCCACACCCACTCATGTGGCTGGTTACTTCACAAAAATATTCTTCCACATTTCAACAGTTAGATTTATATAAAGAAACAGAGAGAAAACATCAACAACATCCAGTTTAAAAAAAAAAAAAAAAAAAGGAAAATCTCCTGCAGCCACAACGATCAAACAGAGTTCTACCTGTGTGGAGTTATGGGAAAAGTTAACAGTGTGAAGATCAATTAGGCAGAATTAAAGTGGTGCTGGCTTGGAAGAGCATGGCCGGGGGTCTCTGCGGTGGTCTCTCCAGATAATCAGCAGCCCAGGGCCCTCCGTAATCACACGGAGGAGTGTTAGCTTTCACACACCGCTGCTAAAGAGAGGGATTAGAAAGTCACACAGCCTGATAAATACAGGGTAGGATGGGGAGAGGAGAGAGAGAGAGAGAGAGAGGAAGAGACAGCTGGTAGGTGTGTGTTCTGGTAGCTCGGGCCGTCTAAGGTCAGGGAGTAGAGACTTCTGTTTTGTTGGAGAGAAACTAATCTATGACAGACTTCAGTTAAAAAAAAAAAAGAACTCATTTGTAAAGATAGTAGTTGCTGGCTTTGATTCCAAAAACTGAAATGAGCATTCCCACGCTGTGCAAAACAATATCAGTAGGGGAAAATTCACGTTGAAACGGATAATTGAGTATCAGTAAGTCACAGATTGTATCTGCTACTATCCACCTATTCAGCAAGATTTCCAGGTAGGACCGAGGATTACCAACCAGCAACGTGGGCAACTGCCTCGAAGACCTCTGAACTGGGATCACTGCATCAAAACAATATACAATCTGTACTGCTGCAGGTCAATATGTCTAACACCCTGATCATACGCTGCATCCTGAATAAATGTCTATTTTTTAGGCAGATGGGGAGTGTTGGTAGGAAAATATCAGGTGTTGCTCTTCTTTTTTTTACTTCTTTTGTTGTTTTCTGTGTGTGTGTGTGTGTGTGTGTGTGTGTGTGTGTGTGTGTGTGTGTGTGTGCTCAGGTTGACCGCATTTGGAATGATTGTCCTCTGGTTTAGTTGTATTGTCCATGGTTCCCAGTTTGGATTGGAGCTCTTTTGAAAACGTTATCATTAATTTGTGCGCGTCAGGTTTGGGGAAGTTTTTCCAGAAGTCAGTTTCAAGTTTGGTCCGCATGAAGAAATTTAACCCACATCCTACGGAGGCCCCAAAGTCCCAGGTCTGCTGTGTTTATGGGTTGTAATTTAATCAAGTGCAAATTTGTTTGTGAATGCGCACCACTAAATTATAATACTAACTGAAATTAACAAGAGCCTTGAACCAGATCCTCTATAATTACCTAGTGACGTGTCAAAGACCAGTTTTGATGTCTTTAGTTTATTCATATACAAATAATTAAATTTGTTTAAATGGATACGATTGATGTTAATCTATATATTTTATATCCCTCCCTACTTTCTGACATTCACAAATATGTAGTTTCATTTTCAGAAAACACTTAGTAATTTCCTAAACCAGCTGCTCACTGTATTATAATCAAACGAACAGGAAGGGGACTATTTTTCCCATCAGCCAAATGAAAGCATTTGAATGGAATTGGGTTCACTGCCCAGAGAATGTTTACATTTTTATAATTCTTTATTTCTTGTCATGTCACACTAAAACAATTATAGTCACAGTGTCATTTAGAGATTAATATTGTTTTTGTCAAGTCTTGATTCAGTTGGTCGTGATCTGCTGGTGAGCTGGTCTCCCTGTGGGAAACACAGCTGTGATTTTGGAACGTTTTAAGATTTGTCTGTTCAATACATATTTTGATTTTCATTCAAATATCAGTATCCATCATCAATATCAATGCCTCATTATTCCCTTTGTGCAAGCTCGGCATCGCCCATACTACAAGCCAAGTTGCTGTGGATGAATTCAAATGCTAGACTGGTTTAACCTCTTCCCTGAACATCCGCAGATAAAGTTTATGTAGAAAGCCATCAACCAAACTGCAGTACAAAAACAGAGCAATTTAACAAAAGACGAAGCACACACAAAATCTGTCTCTAAAGGTAATAAAAAGCCTGTTGAATCTGTTTCCTCACATATAAAATCTACTCAGATACACTGGCAGGAGTGAAAGTAATTCACTGCATGTGTGTGTGTGTGTGCACGTGCGTGTGTGTGTGTGTGTGTGTGTGTGTGTGTGTGTGTGTGTGTGTGTGTTTATGCACACAGGGTCAGAGGAATACTTTGTTTTATTCACACACCATTTTTGGAGCGTCTCATGTTCAGCCTCTTGTTTTCATTCCTGTGACTTTTATTTTGACTCTTTCTTTTTTTTAATCGTCTCTCTCTCTCTCTCCCGGTGAACCTCAATATAATTATCAAATCATAAGTTCCCAAAATATGTTGATGCCGTAATTACCAGAAAGAAAAAAAAAAAGAAAAAACGTGTACGAAGAAGACTGCAGTGGAGCCGGATAACAATGCATGTGTATGTTAAAACAGAGCGTGGCACCACCTCCCACTCCTTAAACACCAGGCGTCATTTTCATAATTGTTGTAATGAATACTTCAGCACTGGAGTAATTCTGGAATCACTGTTTTTGTATTTTCATAGGCCATGTTAAATCTGTGTACTGCATGCCACACACAAAATAAAAGTCATTTTTCAGGAAATTCAGCACTAAATAAGGTGCAAAATATTACAAAAAAAAAAATATTTTCAAAAGCGACCGGGATTCATAGCTTAAAATTGCGCTTTCAACCCCATTTATCTTTAACGCTCAACAGCCAAATTCAAAAATGTAATTTTGTTGTATTTGTGTTTACATTAATGCGTTTATCTCTTATTTAAAGATCAGCCAGCTGGATTCATTCTAATGGATTTCTTTGTTTGTCTGCTGTACCCCCTGCATTGTCAAAACTTCACAGTCAAACGCCTTAAATACGACATAGCTTTGTTTCTCACCGATGAACATGAACACGCACACACACACACACACACACACACACACACACACACACGAACTTCAGCGAGCAGATATTTGGTATACAACAGTGACATCTTCAGTCGGAGTGATGGAAGGCTGCAGACAGCAGAGAACAGAGAGGAGGAAGAGGAGGAACAATAGAGGAGCATCTCAGAGCAGTCGGCTGGCAATTACTGCCATTTATAGAAAGAGAAAAAGGGCTCAGTGAATATGCTCAAAGTGCATTCATTAACATTTACTCAGCGCTATTCGGCGAATAAAGGACAAAGTGAATCCTCAGTTTGTTGTACAGTAAGAGCTGTTCAAGAGAAGCAGCTGATTGACTTAATGCTGCTGTGTACAGTGTTTGGGAATGGAACGCATCCCACCACACCACCAGGAGGGTTGAACACCTCACCGAGTCAAAGTGGGATTCTCTGTTGTAGGGAAACGTATTGAAGCTTCTCAGCCGATGTGAACATCTATTGTTCTTAATAACCCCGACATCAAATTATTTAGGCTCTATTTAATATTCATGCAACTTTTTAAAGATGTATTATTTCTTTATTCATTTTTGTGTATGAATATATTCACAGGTACGTACACGGATACATGCGGAGAAACTGTGTATTTCTTCCTGACCATCAAACATCCACCCGGTGTGTTTGATTTCTTTCCATTTGACTGAATTATGACGATTGTGGAAAAAATCGTGTCACGGCAAAAGAAAGAGAACATAACTGCAAAAATGATGAGTGCGTTCAGAGAGTATTATCTGTTCATCTTTTTTACGATAATATACTTCCACGTAAAGGTCAAAGGTCACTTTAACTCCTCTATTCAACATTCATAAAACTCTTAATAAATGTTTTGCGACACACTTTAATGTAGCTGTAAATGATTATTCATCATTTCTCCGCCCGTATTGAACACATTTATAAAGCTTTAAACTTGCCTGTGAACCAATTGTATGCTTAATAAACGCTTTATAACACAGGATGTGTTGATGTATGTGATTATAGCAGAAGCAGTAATTTACTCTTCAGATACCAGTTATGGAGGAGTTACAATCACTGATAACGTATGAATAAACTTTTATTTTAATAAGCTAAAGAATTGTTGACTGTTCAGACTCGACCCTTGTGTTTGTTTTTTTAGTGACGCTCTGACCAAAACCTTATCAAATGAACCATCGTTTTTCGCATAATTAGATTTAATATCTAGTATCTTGTTTTTTTGTAGAACACGTGTGCATTGTGAAAATTGTTAGTGTGCTCAGCTCTTCAGACCATAAAGGCAGAACACTGCTCTGCAAGACACGGGGCCTTCATTTAATACATACAAACTGTGCAATTATCTTTTGTGTCAATTAATAGTTTATTTAAAGACTTTTCCACCCTGACAAGAGACGAATTTAGAAAAAAAAAAAAGAGAAAAAAAACACAAATCCTGAAATTCATTTGAAATGTATCATATGTGAGTCAGTAAATGTTTATGAGCCAGGGAGGAAATCAATAACTTACACCTCCAAATATAAAGCACTCGCCTCAACAATATGACTTAAAAAAATAAATAAAAAAGACACAATACGCCACTCGCATAACACTTGAAACTGGCATCTGAGATGTCATTTACATATATTAGCATATAAAGTAATTGGCACAGATGCCAAGGAAGCAGCCGCAAACAGATTAATTGTCATCGAGCAGTCGTGGTGACATAGTTAAAAATGAGCTCCTTTTAAGGCACCAATTATCAGAGAATTTCCAAAGTAACCTTTTTTCATCAGCGACTCCCTTCCCCACTGTTGTCGTCTCTCAATCACACACACACACACACATACACACACACACATGCACACACACACACACACAGAGTGGGAGACAGACATGTAATATGCATAGTATCAGCATCCTAAATGTATAAATATTGTAAATAGCTGTCTGTCGTCTTTCAAGTTGTGCCTTTGAAATCGGGCCGCGCCGCGTCCCGCTCTGAAAATGAGCACATGTGCCTTTGTTTAGCCCGAGACGAGAACAAACGGCGAATTTTCACACACACTCATTGTGAGAATGCGTAATGAATTTTCACAGATAGAAATAAGAATGCCTCTGCTGGGACTTCCATATGCTGTTTTCCTCTGTCTTTCTTTTTTTTTTTTTTTATGAACACATTTTAATGCTCAGCGAGCCCTGGTTTAGGCTCAGGTATTGTTTTGCTTCACGCGTGTTAGTGTGTGTGTGTGTGTGTGTGTGTGTGTGTGTGTGTGTGTGTGTGTGTGTGTGTGTGTGAGTGTGGAAATGTTAAAATTGATCCGCCTCTGAACTTGAACATGTTTTCTCGTTCGACAGAGACCATCGTCTTCCCTCTCTACCGCGTTATCCCCACGCTGATTTCAAAATAAGACTTCACTCAGCACACGCCTCCTCATGTTGCTGCCTCCGTCTGACCGCGTTGACTCTGACAGTGTGTGTTTCGACATAACCGGCCCGTCCTGAGCCAGGGCCAACAGATTGGAGCCGTCGTTTCTTTCCCCTCCCAGCTAATAATAATTGGATCGTGGCTCCATTTGCGGGGTCGTCTTCTAGAATGCAGAGCCAACAAATGAGCCAGTTTAAGCCGCCTGCACCTCGGAGAGCTTTAAAAAACGCTCGTTCCCGGCAGCCACTGTGCAGCCATCTTAACTAATGTGGGGACTAGAGAGAGAGAGAGAGAGAGAGAGAGAGAGAGAGAGAGAGAGAGAGAGAGAGAGAGAGAGAGAGAGAGAGAGAGAGAGAGACCGATCCCACGTGGAAACATCAGGCGAGGAGGAAGGGGGCTTAATCAGAACCTCCCAGATGTGTTGTAGTTGAATTAGGGTTCACTATTGACCACAGCTGCAGAGGATAAGGCCAGGCGTACCTGACGTGTCGTGTCTCACTGCTAACACTCACCCGTGTGATCATCAGGCTTCTAGCTGTCTTCTGCTGCCATCTTGTTGTCTGTTAGGAGCAGTCCTCTGCTAGTCCTCTCCTTGCATTTTTCTTTTCTTCTTCTTTTTCTAATTAAAGTCCTTGCTCACTATGGATTGTGACTCACCACCACGTGTTATGCAGTGGAAGGATTTTGAAGTGCATTTAGTCAAGTGGCGTTTTTCAGTGCAGTTTACTTGTGTATTTCTATTTGTGTGCTGCTTTAAAGAGATGTTGTACTTTTTACTGCACTACATGTTTTTGATAACTTTGGTTGCTAATTATACTGCATATTGAAAATGCACATAAACCGCAGAACATGTGATCAATTTATCAATATGATGTGTTGGTTAACTATATATAAAGTAGTAAACATTAGCCCCACCAGAAACAGTTACAACATTAAAATGCTGCAGAAATGACAATGCATCAGTAATGATAATCCAGTAATAACAATAAGAAGAAGACAAATTATAATAATTATTATTTGTATTATTTGTATCGTTATTTATAATAAAATAAATCAGCAGTCATTTTAGTGTCAAGTGCAGTAAATATCAGCTGAACATGCTAAGGGCTGGCAAATGTAACCACTGAGAAAAACAGACTAACTCAATGTTTAGAGACCGTTGTGGTTCAATAATGATTGACGGTCACTGATGCTCTTCTGGACTGGAACACAGATTCAACAGAAAGGTCCAACAGTGTTCTCCCTGTCATGTAACACTGTGGGAACATCAACTAGATGGAGGCTTGAATCACTTCCTTCTTCTTCTTCTTCTGGGGACAAAAGTATTTTGCATGTCTGAATCATACCGTTTTATCACTGTTAAAGTAGTTATTATTGAATTCTATATGAATATAAAGAGGAGGTTCCACAATGTTGCCCAGAATATATATATATATATATATATATATATATATATATATATATATAAGCAAGCAGGAAGGCAGCAGAAACACACTAAAAACTCTCTGATGGGCACAAGAGATTGTGGTGGAAGTGGCCTCAAGCGTGAAACCTCTCCACAGCTATTGGCAACCAAAGCTACCAGTAATGATACTCTAAGCGAGGTCATTCTGCTGAACAAGCACCTATCCTTTTGATATGATGAGTCCATCTTCAGAGTTTATTGTTACTTATTAACCATTATCATTTTGCTGTAGCTTCCCAGTAGTCTTCCTGATTCCTGACTGAATCCAAAAATTCAAATTTTTGGTCAAAGTGCTTATGTTTTAGCGTCTCACCAAACCCTTCTAAAGACCTGACGCAGGTTTCTGCATGATGATGTTGCTACATATGAACTCCCTAACCCGCCTCATGGTGCTGTACGAGGTACTGATCCATAATCAGTGTATTAGCTACAGTAACTAAGAAGACTTTAAGTACTTAATAACAGGTACTTAACGTGAAGTAAACCTACTAACAACATCTGTATTTGAACACAATCTTTTTTTTCTAAACCTAAGAAAAGTTTTGTTGCCTAAATGTCACCAAGGAGATCTAACCAAGCCGCCGTAGTACACACACACACACACACACACACACATATACATACCTATATATACCAACCAGTCAAACGGAGCCGTTGTCACACACACACACCAGTATTTTGACATGGCAGAAAATGGAGGAGAATGTGGATAAAGAAGTAGTTGTTTGGTTACAAATAAAAAAGGAGTTCCCCCTGGCATCGGGAAAGAGTTTGTTTGGAATTTCACCACTGACAGCCAGTGTGGAAGTGTGTGTCTGTGTGTGAGTGTGTGTGTGTGTGTGTGTGTGTGTGTGTGTGTGTGTGTGCTCCCATGTGTGTTTATACTCCTTAATGATTTTCTAATTCAGGGCCAGCAGGAACCTGCCTTTATCTCTATTAGTTTAGTAGCCGGGCAAACAAAGAGAGTCTGTGGCCGTGGCACCGAGCCAGAGGAAGACTCAGCTGTAAAAGCACTTGTCCATCTGCGTCTCCTCCTCCTCCTCCTCCTCCTCCTCTTCCCCCTCCTCCTCCTCCCCCACTCGTATTCCCTCTCTCTGGGTGTGAAAGATGGGGAGAGAGAAAAAGAAAAACATCTTGATACGAGGCTCAGCAGTCCACCTACTCAGTCTAGAGGTATTGATTGTTCCACTCGCTGATCAAATGCAACAAAAAAAAAAAAAAGAAGCAGTGTGGATTAGGCGACGCAGTGTGTGTGTTCGTGGGATCAGTGAATGAGTTTTGCTCTGCTGAAAGCCTGGCACCGCTCTCCTGTGTAACAACATATTACAGCAGGACATTCCCATGAGATGTGGAGCAATTTTACACATCAAAATGTACAAGAAGGAATCAGACACCAAAATATCATTAATAGCAATCCAACATTTTAAGAAAGTGGAACACAAAAACAATGATCGGCTGCTGTCAAATATGCTTCTTCGTGGAAAAATGTATTATTTTTTATTGTCGATACTTTTTTTAAATGCATTTCCCCAGCTGTGCTTTTTGCACTGAATTCAGCAGCAAAGCTGTCAGATGAATGGTTATAAATTAATTTGTAGATTAGATTAAAACATTTTTTTTTAAACACAACATGATTAAGAAAAATAAACTGAAAATGAAAAATGATATACATATATTTTTTAAAGATGAATTAATATGCATATTCCCAGCTCTGGGCCCCCTGCTAATTCTGACCGTTGCTTTATAATATTGCCACACTTAAGCATAATTTCAAAAACATTTATTACATAGTTTGGGAACAGTAGTTTGACAAAAGAATCTAAACTCAAGGTCCACTTACTAGCTTTTATTTTTGTAATCGATAAGAATTTTCGAGTATGCCAAAAAAAATTAAAAATTGTTTTCACATGAAGTTTATTGACCTCAGAACAGCCGCTGAAAGCAGTCTCACCACAAGGTCCAGTTGGTAGGTTTTCCCGAGCTTTCGATCGCATCCCATGATCTACATCAGGTGTATTTAACCCATGGAATTGTAGATATTCAAACCTTTTTTCTCTGCTAGCCATATGTACATTTTACAAAAACACTGATGAGGAATAGTCAAATTGCCAAAATAACTGATAATATGAATTATTAGTATTGTCAACAAATCCTATTAAAACAATAATTAATAATGCATTAGTCAACAGGTTCCCAACCTTAAATATGAGTGTTCACAATTTGATTAAAAGGATAAGAACAAATATTCACACTAAATTACTATGTTACACAGTTATTTATTTATTTTTTTAAATACATTTGACTAACTTTTCTCAAATGTTAGCTTTTTTCCTGTGAACTTTGATCACACAGTGGGAGTAATTAGTGGTTATGGAAGAGGTGGAACGGTGGAAGGTACTTGTGTACTAATAGCATGAAATTAGTTCACACACATTATGGGGACTTACCTCTCTTTTGAGGACATACCACTGGTCCCCCAGGTTAACCAGCCTGTAGGGTTCAGATAGGGTAACATTAGCTTATGCATGTGCGGTTTGGCTTAAGGTTGCAGCAACATTTTAAATAAAATGGTGAGCGGTCTCCTGGATGGATGCCCTGTGTTTTTTGACCCATCCACCCGTACTAAAAGAACCTAATGAAATGTCTCTATATGGTGCTCCATTCATTCCAGTGACAGCTGCTCACCAGATGTGTGTACCCAAAAAGTAATTTGGCCGTCCAAATGTTTGGCCCCTTACATCAGCATTAGAGTCCTTCTCTCAGACTGATACTTCTACAAAAAATGTATAATGATTGTGTATAGGGAAACATACTTTTGGTCCACTTGGGCCACTACACCAAACCTACCTTACAGCTCCAAGCTGTCCCTGGTGGTTTGGTGTGGACAGACCAAGCGGCAACCTCCGGGTTTGAAAAGTGAGAAGTGTCTTCAACCTGCATTCTATCTAGTGTCCATCAGGGGGCGACTTCTCTGGTTATATAGAAGTCTATGAGAAAATGACTCTACTTCTCTCTTGATTTAAACATTGTAAACATGAGTTTATGTTCTCAATCTATAGTTTCAAGTCTTCTTCAACACAGCATGATGTTCATTTAGTACATTATGCTCCATTTACAGTCAAACAGACCATAAAGCAGGGGGTGCTTTAGGGCGGGGCTACATGGTGATTGACAAGTCACTATACAGCGTTGTCCGTTCTGGGTGTTTTCATCTTACAACTTTAACCCTTTCACAGTGTGTTTTCACTTCATGAAAGTTAATTGTAACATTTTTGGTCACCTTAAAGTGTCTTAGCGTTATGCTTAGCTTTACCTTTTGTGTGTTTGAAATGTCATTTACCAGTGTACCTGAGTGTGTGCTGGTACAGGATGTAAGTGTATCCTGGTTTTGTCTTGTCGTCTGTGTGTGTGTTTGTACAGTATGCTCACAGATACACAGCAGCGTGTGTGTGTGTGTGTGTGTGTGTGTGTGTGTGTGTGTGAGTGAGAGAGAGAGAGGGACTGTGTGTTCCTGAGTCTCTTTTGACCTCTTTGGCTCCTGTGTGTGGTGTCATTGGCATCCCTCTTCCTCTCTCTCCAGAAGGCAGTGGCTGTGAACTCTGACCCCCCCACCCCACCACCACCACAAACACTTCTACACACACACACACACACACACACACACACACACACACACACACACACACACACTTCCCAACTTCCACCAGCAGAAGGTTGCATTGCTGTTCTCCACATGCCTGCCTCTCACCCATACAGCCCCCCACATCCTCCTCCTCCACCACCTCATCTACCCCCGGTGTTGGCAAAGGTGTATGTGTGTGTGTGTGTGTGTGTGTGTGTGTGTGTGTGTGTGTGTGTGTGTGTGTGTGTGTTCATATATGTATGTGTCTGTGTGCGTGTCTGTGTGCGTGTCAGGCGGGCTGCTGCGTGGTGAGCGTGCCCTCTGTCATTCACGCAGAGCAGCCCTGTCCAACTGTCACTTCCTGACAGGCTGATAATCAATCTCTTTATTAACTGCTCTGCTGCAGAGAGGAGGGAGGGAGGAGGGATTAAGGAGGAAGGGGAGGAGGAGGGGGAGGTGAACAGAAAGGAAGGAGAGAGGAGAAAAGAGAAGATCATGCTGCAGCTTCAAAGTTGAGAGTTTGTTTCTTGAAAAGGTTAATTTCAGCTGAAGCGGTTTCATGACTTCTGAGAAATAGTAAATTATTATTAATGACGCAAAGGGAATATGGCAGTGTTTTGCAATATGTGGGTCGGGACCCCCATCGAAGTCGCAGAATAAATCTGAGGGGTCACTGGATGTTTTTTTTTTTTTGTTGTTTTTTTACTTAAGTCTTCTTCTAAGAATAAATCAAATTAAATTATTTGAGTGGGTTAGTAATAGAAATTGCTTCATTTTTAGGCTACACAAGCCAAAAAGGTCGGGAGCCACTAGAATATGGAATCAATGTTTGTTTGTTTATTGTTTCTTTGTTAGGATCCCCATCAGCAACTACTACTGTTCCTGGGATCCATATTTGAATTCAGCTCCAATAACCTTTTAGAATGTATCTTTTATTCCTTTAATTTTCCCGTCTTTGTGTTTTAACATGTTGTTTATTAGTTTGTTTGTTGATGACAAGTTGCAAAGCTGTGGTCCCTCTTTCTTCTGTTTCACTGTGACTTTAAAGCTGCAGGGTGGTGGTTGGTTAGTTGTTGTAACATTATAACTGTGAGTTGTTATAGCCGGTATGTTAGCGAACGCTTATCTATTTCCACATCCAGCTGCAACATGAACATTTATTTTGGATTGTGCCTCGGTCCGGTATTCCAATATTCATCTTCTTTTTTAGTCCTAGTTAGCCTAGTTAAGTGACACATTCGTCCCACCAACATCATTTTCAGCCAACATTTGAGCTTTGGTAGCTGTGGCTAGGAAATGAACAGTTTTCTCAACATTCAAAGGAATATTCAGATTTAAGTGTTGTGGTTTCTTGAAGTCGACCAACAACAATCTGATCGTTACGTAAGCATGTTACGTAATAACTTAACCTACATCACGTGTGAAACGTACCTTCCTATGCTGCATTCTTATTTTAACTCAAAACAATCTTTTACTTAATCTCACCAAGTAGTTTTGATGCCTGAACCAAGCGATTGTTTTTTGGGAATGAGAACGGGTTGGAAGTTCATGTCCCCGTTTTTTAATCCTGTCTACAAAACTTGTGACCTCTTTCACATTCTTTTTCTATTTGTTATCATAGAAACTATGATAAATGATATTCTTATATTGAAAATATGGATATAGGAACCATGTTTCAGGGTGCTTTCTTGATTGACAGGTGTTTCAATGACGGTGGCACTTGTTTTTCATTCCCCGGGTCCACTGAGGGTTCTTTCCTTTTGCTAACAGCATTTCTGACTATCATAAATGGATTTTTTTTTTTTTTTAAATGTTGGTTTTGGCGTCATAATCTATTTCCATGTGTTTCAAAAGACAAAGCAGAGAGTGATGACAGGAGTAACAGGGGCTGGCTGGCTGGCGTTTGCTTTTTGGGATGCTGGGCTTTCCTGACAGCATCACACCCGTCATCATAGCGATAATTTATGAGGCGGGAAAGTGCATCAGTGATTCTGGCGACCAGCAGCGAGCCAGGAGTCAGCACACTGTCTGTCCTCTGCTCTGTCCTTTTTATTCCCCACCCTTCTGTCACGTCTCCTCTTTTCTTGTACTTCATGCACTGACCCTCTTGTCCTCCCATCCATATTTAGTTTCTGAATTATGCAGCCTTTCTATGTTATGCGGATGTGTTTATTTGTTCTTGTCTGTGAGTGACTGGGAACTCTAGTGTGAGTTTACGCTAAGGGACATTCTGTCAAGCTTTTCCAAATGTATAAATCACTAACTGAAGATGAGCAGATAAAGCAGGTTGAGGTACAGAGGGAACCATAAAAGTATATTACGACATATAGTCACAAAGGAACTGTTGGAGGGAAATGGGCATCGCAGATTAATGAGGTCCGAGGTGTAAGAAGATCTCAGGGCAGAGTTTTACCCCGTGAGCGGCGATGTCAGTCAGACCGTGTGACATTCATGCTCCCCAGAGGATTAGTTCTACTGGTTTTAATGAATGCATGACCTTTCCTCCAGTGCCAGCGTCACCAACATGGTGGGCCACAGTCTTGTTCTGTGTCTGAGACTGTTTACCCCGGTCTAACCAAAGTAGCACTACATGGCCATGTTCATAATGCTTATAAATGTGAGTTTGTGTGACTTCCTCTGCTATGAACATTGTTTAAAACCATGCCAGGCTCACCAGTGAGCACCTGCACATGTGCATGAGGGTGGCACTAACTCCAATTAAGGCAACACTGGCAGGGCAGTCACAGGCCCATTTCTCTCTGTAGGAAGGAGAAAAAAGGGGCAAAGCTTTGTTTGCACTTCCTCTAAAAGACTTTTTATTTATTGGATTCAAACAATTTGGTCTCATCGTAGGTTGATTGTGTGCTCGGACATTCAGGTTATGGTAAAGACAGCTATCTGTTTTCCAGTCAAGTTTCATACAAGTTATATGTGTCTGTTGAAAGTATCTTTTGACAATTAATGTTGCTGAAATCAACATATGGAAATATAGAATA
Source organism: Cebidichthys violaceus (assembly GCF_023349555.1). Lineage (NCBI taxonomy): Eukaryota > Metazoa > Chordata > Actinopteri > Perciformes > Stichaeidae > Cebidichthys > Cebidichthys violaceus. The sequence continues at coordinate 4,945,383 of NW_027176395.1, read as the reverse complement.
TAGAAATGTGCATTGTTAATTGATAGACGCAGGGTTTGGCCATAGGACCCAATTTAGACATTATTAAATCTGCTGCAGGGAAGATTTTGTAACTTTTGGTGAAAATGTCCAAAAGAACTGACTAAGAAATATAACAAATATAACAAATATAACGGCCAGCATATATATATATATATATATATATATATATATATATATATATATATATATATATATATATATATATATATATATTCTCACCAGAAGATGAGCCCTTTCTTTTTTAGACATTTGATTAGCTTTTCCCAAGTGCCAAAATTTCAAGAGGATTTATAATGTGATAACAGTTTCTGAGCATATTCATGCTCCCAGTGGGATGAACCTTTTGGATTTTAATGACACAATGACCTTTACTAAGAACAACACTTAGGTCTTATTTTCAGAGTTTCTGCCACCATATCATTTTTGCCAATAATAACAGTATACTAAGGGATGCACCAATACCGATTCCAGTATCGGGTGTTGTGCTCATATACTCCGATAGGACCGCACCTAAACCGCTTATAGCAACATGAGGTTAACCTCTCGTCATTTGAGCCCAGCAGCAACGATAACCTGATGCAAAAAAACAGGTTTAATCCATCATTTAACGCCAGCTGCAGTACATGCACAAAACAGGCAGTCACCAGTTCACCATAGATGATGATGAGTATGAAGTCAGCGGTTAAAGCTGTGAACGTAGCGATGCAGTGTGTGTACAGTTTATTTTGTCACTGAATAAATGCTCCAAACTCCTCAAGACTCGAGCCAAGTTCCCATTTTTTGCTTCTGTCAGCCAGTTGATGATTGAAGTGAAGGGGGTTAGCCCCGGAGTTAGCAACAACTCCGGCTCAAACGCACCTAAGGTGGGCTGACCTTTGAGGTGGATCAGTTCTCCTTTGAATTGACAAGCCGCTCCTTTGAGTTTCGTTCAGCTTTTTCATATTCTATTTCTTTTTACTGTTGAACTGCGAGCATGATTACAGGGTTAATTATTCACATCTCTACTTCAGACTATGCTCTGGCAGATATCTTTTCTTTCTTCCGTGAATATCATTCTACGGTGAATAAATGGAGGAGAAGTGAATCATTTTAGTGAAGGACTATTAAAGGGCTTTACTATCATCCTTACACCGTCATCGGTATCACAGGGCGCAGGTTTTGGTTGCTTAGTGACGGCAGGCATGACAGTAGTGCAACCCCACTAAGCACCTTGGATGAAAGGATGACTGCGGCTCGGCTGTCCACGCATTTTTAGACGCAACGCGTGAACGGCCCCTAATAAGTGAATTCTGGGGATAAAAAGTGACATCATCAAGAAACGTGTTTTTAACAGTAAGACTTTTTACTCTCCCAATACCGTTTTTTTAAATATAAAATATGTATACCAAACCGCATGGGATCATTTTGATGTTTTACAGTATAATACAGTTGTATAATTATGACTTTTAAATGTTGATCCCAGTTTATAAACCCACTTCCGGCTTCAACTTCCAACTCCTACACTTTTCATGCACAAGGAACTTCCATCTTGCACTTCCATCCTTCTCCCCACGTCGTCCGGCTACTTCACAGTTGAGTTTTTGGCCTTCTCTCACTGAGTTTAGCTTCCATGTTCCATGGTGTTGACCAGATTTACACAAATCAAGGATAGGGAGAGGGAATAATCAAGTTTTTTTTCCATCATTTGTCATCAAAACAAAGACAAAAAAAAGTGTTTTATTTTCTATCTGATAGTCACTTTTCTTGACATTGATGCTGGTGGCTGATTGTGATGGTTGTGTTTTTGTGTTTGATCAACAGGACGAGTTTCTGATGGAGACTCAGACGAGGCTCCAGGCAGAGATCACCCAGCGCTGCCTCGCCAACGCCAGCCGCTCCCTCCTAGCCGCGGACATCTCTGGGCCTTTACGAGCAGACAGCGTGACTACGACCTGAGCTCACACACACACACACACACACACACACACACACACACACACAGGAGGAAAAATGGCTAACCTTGTACAGATCACCTCAGAAAGCACTCATGGATTCAGTCACACAGACGCTAGGTCCCAGTCTCCCAAACCCAAACAGCTGACTAGCAGATATATGCGAATAATAATTCTATCGCAAATAATGATAACCATAAAACTCCAAATCCGGGTAATAAAGGCGGAGTGGAGCTCCCTAATGAAACGCCGGCCTCCCCGTTGCTTCCCGCCTAATGTTCCCGCCGAGCCGCTCGCCACTTTCCATAAAGCAATTTTGCGAGCCCACTTCAATCGTGAATCACCTAGAAATGAAGAGAACTGCTCCCCCCCCACCCCCAACCCCCTGAACTCCCCCACCATCACCCCCTCCCCTCCCTACAACACTCACACTGGAGCTCCGTGTGTGTGTGTGTGCGCGTGTGTGTGTGTGTGTGTGTGTGTGTGTGTGTGTGTGTGTGTGTCTGCGTAGCAAATCCCTGTTTGCTTGTGTTCCATCATCACTTAATGTTCACAGTGATGCATTGCGGGACACTCCTCGGAGGTGTGCGTGTGTGTGTGTGTGTGTGTGTGTGTGTGTGTGTGTGTGTGTGTGTCGGGATGTAGCGTCATTACTCTGACAGAGGTAGCAGCCATGAACTCAGCCAAGTTCCATCTGCATTAATCAGCTGAGAAGCAGTGGCAGGCAGACGTTCAGCAGCAACACAAAGTGAAACAATTGAGCACGGCGCACACAGCGACAGTAAACACATAGGTCTGTCTGTCAGCAGGTCTGTTCACACTGCTGTGAGACAGGCCGGGCTGTCCACACACAGGATGCATTCTGGGATGTTTTCAGTTATTATCAGTTTGCTGCTTATTGTTCGAGTGAAAGGCCTTTTCTCAACACACACTCACGTTTTTAGGAGGTCAAACTTGGCGAGTTGAACTCCTGAGAAGGAGGTCACAGCATTCTTAGTGAGACTCAGAGAGAGTACACAACTGTTACACCTGTTATCTATGAAATTAAACCTCAAATGAAACTCTACACTGCCTCTGTGATCATTATGTGAGTCATATGTACATATTGATCCGCATAAGGAGCTACTGAAGAAGGTAACTGACCTCCACGGACTTCCACGACCCATCATTATAAACGCAGATGCGATTGCTCAAACACAAACGTAATCTGTTTCGTCGAATGGGAACGGGGTGTTCACTGAGGAGACGTTAACATTAGCAGGCGACCTTCCATGATGTGTCACAGCAAAATAATAGTCAACAAAATCATTAGTGTTTCATTGTGCCAAACTTCCTGCCAATCTTTAACGATGACACCTTACGATAGAGTCAGAGCCTTGCACTGCAGCCACAAGTGACAGCTAGCTTTCAGGTGAGCAGTGTTCTAGCAGGCAGACTGAGCACCGGCGGATGAAATAAAGTGCTCAATAGTATTCCATGTTGACTGCCTGACCTGGCTGGCAGACGTCGCTTCATTATTATTATTATAATAGAACACTATTTATAACAGTTTGTGGGTTTGGCTCAGGTCCTCTACAGGCCTACAGTCTGGCAGGTGGGAGCCAGTGGCATGGTGCTTTAACAAGAAAACGTGAACATTTGTATTAGTAACCAAGAAACATGGTTCACCAGCCAGGGGAACCAAAGGTCAACCTGAAGGGTCACAAGATGATTAACAGGAGGGGAATCAAAGTTATGCTTGTTTTCTTTCTGCCTTTGCTCTAATCTTATTTTGTACTGGATAATTTGATTTTAGGTCTGGATTCAAAGACAAGTAGTTATTTAATTTGTATGCATTATGATGAAATGAGGCTCATTACATGTACTGTAACTGGTAATAACTGTGGATGTGGACTTCTGTACTTCCTGCTGTGGCCTGAAGGCTGCAGGGCATCAAACTAAGCAGTGAGCAGGTAAAGCAGGCCTGTGTGATCTGCTGTGCTGGAGATGACAATATCAGTTTCATCACTCTCATGACTAACACACACACACACACACACACACACACACATATAGACATCACTTGTGAAAGATCCAATGATTGACAGATGAGATCAGAAGGGTGGATTTAGCAGGGGAGCTCTTTGCCTTCCCTCTGTGGGATCTGAGATTCACACCCCCAGTGCACACACACTCTCACACACACACACACACACACACACACACACACACACACACACACACACACTCACACACTCACACACTCCAGACACCTTCCCAGATGACACTATGGATGTGATTTTCCTGTGTTCCGCGTGGAAGCAGACTGACGGCAGCATGTGGCCGCCAATGTGACTCAACCCCCTCACCTCCGACTTCACCTGATGTCTCAGCTCCTCGCCTTCATCCACCTCCTTCTCCACCTCCTCCATCATAACCCATGTGGGCATGGCGGCCTCCCAACCTCCCTCTCCTCCAGCCAAAGTGGCCCCGGGACTGGTTTTGAGCCTAAACCCATGCCCACTCATTGGATCCCCCTCCCCTCCCTCCAGCGCTCCCTGAAGCCCAGGTGATCTGAACCCGATCCAGTCCTGATGGCAGAGGCAGAGGAGGCAGATGCCTGGGCAGTGGGAGTAGGGCAGCGTCCATAATGGGACCGGGCCTACTTTATCATAGTTAGGAAGGAGTGAGGGCAAGGCATGAATATCAGCAAACACACATAGAGAACACACACACACACACACACACACACACACACACAGGCAATGTGCAGAATAAAGCAACCTGCATCCTCTGATATACTGCAGCCTTTATTTAAAAAAATACTTTTTAACCTCCAAAAGTGGTTTTCAGTGAATGACTGTCATGATCAATCCTCTGTGTAGGGAGCAAATGTTGAATAATTCCAACTAAGGGAATGCTAACGTCACAGCAAATTGATAAGACTACAGGGAAAAAAAGTCATCGCACATGTAGTCAAAGTATTCTGTAAGGCCTTATAAAATGCCATTTTACTGCATGTTCCACTGAAATGAGACAGAAGTCAAGCTAAATTGTTGTTTTCTGTGGTATAATAGTAGCACACTTCATATCTGGACAGAGGGTTTCTGATGTGCGAGCAGGAATCTAAGCTCTGATCCAGCAGCTTTCTCACGGAGCTGAAAACCCGACGGGCTGCGTTTCAACGGCCGGCGCGCTAATGTCCTTCACTCCGCTCCGCTATAGGTACACACATCTCTGAAGCCTGAAACTCATTGGTGAATGTACACTCACTCAACACTAATGCAGTCTAATACAACAGTCCTGTAATGAATCCTCCACTTTGTGTTTTAGAGAGGGCTTGATTGAGGTTGCAATTTATATAAACTATATCGCTTTATACACACAGTTGTTTCTGATATTTTGTCCACCCTGTGCAGATCATTGAGGGTACTTGGCTTGTTTGAGCAGAAAATGGGACTGCTGACCCTTCAATCATTTGTACCCACTTCACTTTCTAATGGAAGTAAAGTGGTAATAAGGAATAAACGACTGTACCCAGTCAGTCAGAAACTCTCTGGCCCAGTTCTGATCCATGGCCACTGAGAAAGTGGAGTTGACTTGATGTTAAAACACAACCCTGCATATCCATGTGATCTGCTTAGATGGCAGCATCAGTGTGTCATTCTTGAGGAAAGCAGAATAAAAGCATTCACAAGAATAAAATGAGTGTGCTGCATTGTTAAGAATCACCATCAGCTTCATCGACAGAGCTTTTCTTTTGTTCTCAATGTACTTACACAAAAAGAGACTGTAGCGTGCTTGGATCTACATTTGACAGTGACAACGTGCATTACACCCCCGATATATCTCAAGACATAATGAATAATCCATAGGACTGAACTTGTAGGATTGAAAAGATTTAGACAGTTATCCAAGAGGCCTCTTCCTCAGAGTATGTTAAAGTGCTCGATGGAGGAAACCTAACCCAACCAAGGAAACCTACGTTGGGATTTATTTTGAAAAGACACTGTATGCATGTAACAAGCAGAAACAGTGAGTTTATTTTGAAAAGACATCATGCATGTGGAGAATGGAAACTGACACGTCGAACCCGGACATGTCGAAGATCGACACCTAGAGCGGAACCCAGAGCGTCATAGTTTGAAGAGTAGGAACACTGACCAAGCGCTGGTATTTGACGAGTTTGGAGTGAGAATGTGTTATCATGGTGAACCATCAATATCCATACCAAGCACCACGCCTATCTGGCTGGACGTTGTTGGATGGACAGACAAACCGCTAGTAGCAACAAATCTATGACATCACGTGTAGCCACAAAGGATCAGATTGAAGACGTAGATGGAGAAAGTGTTTCCACGTCTTTGCGTAAAGACACAGACTAGACTAAGACATACTAAGTATGCACACAGCATGTAGTCCCTCTGGGAGATGATAAGGTGAAGTTTTGCTCAGCGCTGATGGAAGGAATAGGTCAGAGCTGGTTGTAATCATTCATCGCAGTCTGACATGAAGGCTGAGCAATTAGGCAGGACAACTGTGTACTTTACTAATGAACAATGGTTGAACGAAGCCTCCCTCAACACCCCCATCCATCACCCAAAAACATCCTTTTCCAAGCTCTCTCTCACACACACACACACACACACACACACACACACACACCGCTGGCTCCCCAAAACATGAGCATCCACCACCACGCACACACATACGCACACACACACCTACACACGGGCCCTGCTGTTGTTGGGTTGTTGGAGGTGTTTCCACCGCTTTGATGAGTTTCTGGCCGATGCTCTCAGCCTCCCTGCTGAACGTGTGGCTGCTTCTCCTCCTCCTCCTCCTCTTCGTCTTTCCCCCTTGTCAACACAATCCCTCCATCCATCCGTCCTGAGGCCCGGGCCCGGCGGGGGCCAATCCACCCCTCGCAGCGTCCTCTGGGTGCTTTCTGCTTCTCCTCTGGTCCCCCTCCCACTGCACACGCACAGACAGACAGACACACACACACACACACACACACACACACACATTTTCGTCGTTGGACACCAGTGAGGTCCTTTGATTTATTGCCTCAGTTTTCTTAACCCACTCCCTATTAAATAGTTATATTTCCGCTCTCATACTCTTACTAGTATCAAATATCAATTTTATAATCTACTAAATCAACCCAAATCTTTTGTTTGGCCCGTCCAAGTTCCTGATGCTCAGCTAATGCTAGCTGGTCTATTTTGCCATTTTCCAAGCTTCCAATGTTCTGCAGTAAGGACAATACTTCACGTATACTTTGAACGTCAACATGACGTAGTAACGTGTGACGCATAGTGATGTTTTATAACGAGCAGGTGATATTTAAATTGATGTAGTATAACAGGTGAGGAAGTCCACTAACAGCGGGAAGATGGGTCAAACAAACACAGGACTTTCATACAGGAGGATGCTGTTCATATCCTGTGTGAAACCAAAAGCAATCATATGTTGTTAAAGAGCGCACAAAATGCAACCAAGTTTTTCTATCACAGTTGTTTGTCTTGTGTACTGGAGATTCAAGGAGTTTCCTGTCCATCCGAGTCTTGAAGAGCCCCAACTTCCACATGCCTCTTTGCAACTCTATTGGGACACCCTGTCTACAGCAGACGTGTTTCAGGTCCATGCACATCTGGCAGAACAGATACACTTCAGTTATAATCAATAAAGCTGTCTACATAACCAGAGGCATTTCACTTGGACTTTACACTTCACTGCGACCAGAATAGGGTTTTTTTTTACACTTTCTTTTTTCTCCAAAGGCTGTAAAATGATGCTAAGTTCACTGCAGCTCTGGGGATGAACTGTTGACACTGACACTGGACTGCAGATGCTGCTGTAGTCTTGCTGGTGTGTTGCTTTCACTATGCGGCCTGTGTACACAAGGTGCTACAGCTTTAACTGTAGCAGGGCTATAAATGTTGGTCCTGAAGGTGCTGGTGGAGGATAGGTCAGGGGAAATCACAAGTGTTCTTCCCCTCAGCAGCATGAATATGCGCAGCAAATTGCATGGCTATCTGCTTCCTTAAAGGAACAGTGTGTAGCATTAGGGGGACTTCTTTGCAGAAATAGTACATGATATTATGGTTTTCTTGATTGAGTAATTACCTGAAAATAAGAATCGTTGTTTTTTCGTTACCTTAGAATGAGACGTTTATACCTACATATGGAGCTGGCTGCTATGTCTCTACCCTAACCCAGAACGGACAAACCAAACACTGGCTCTACATAGGACCATTCGCATTTTCACGTTTCGCATTAGTCACCGTATTTCTCCTATGCACTTGGCACACGGGAGAACTTTTGAAATCACTGATATCATAAAATCCTGTGATTGGTTTGTTGGCTTTCACACCACAGACGAACCAGACCAGAGCCCTCTTGGAAGCGGACTGAGACCCTCCTATTCAAGCGGTCTCAGTTTGGTTGTTTGGTCCCCACCAGCCCAAACAAACAGCCCTAACCCGAGCAAATGGAGCTGAGATTGTTTTTACAGGTAAGTTGTGAAAAAAACCTTAGTTTCAACTAAAGAGAGTCCCACCAAAATTGTCATCCCTAAACAGGGACACCTGTAACTCAGCGGATCATTTTTGTGAGGTAAATCAATTTCTCAGTACGAACACTTGAAAGTATTCTCCTTCTTCCATTCATTAGCAATGAGGCCGAGAACTAGCGGCGGGGAGGCGGGGTTAAAGGAAACACCAGTGCGCTTGCTCTACAGGCCCTTGGATGCGGAAGATTGACAGATCAGGGTAATTTTATGCTTGCAGTTCAAACTTTTTTTACTTCATGCGCCATTGAGCAACTTTCAGAGGAATGTACGGAGCCCCGCCTCCAACACTGTATCCAGTTCTCTTTATACATCGATGGTCCACTCCCACGAGTCGTTTACCAGACCGTCTTTTGCACTACGCTAAGCATTCAAGCGTTACTTGTATGTTTCCTGTTTAGCCTGCCTGAAACTGTTTTCCTAGACTGTGATTCCTCACATGCCTGGTTTGAGTTTTCCTTCTCTTTGCTTGCCTGTCTCCTTCTGACCTTATACCTTTTGTTTGGATCAAAGATTCTGGACTTACTCTAAACTTGCTTTCTCAAGTTGTGCTTTTAGGTTTGTGTCTGTTCTGTGCCAGCCACTGTTACAGTGCAGGTCGAAGGTGGTCAAAATCATTTGAAAAGATCCTCTGGGGACCATAAATATAACAATGACAAACTCTTATATGTCAAGGACATACTGTATATGCATCATGTTGAATAGACAGGGAATAATGTATGACAGCACTGCGCTTACTGGCTGAAGACATTCCCCTTTGACAAAAGCCAAGACGCTGCTGTTACTCATTATTGGAGAGGAGGAAGCAGACTGCTCCTCTTCCTCTCTCAAGTTGGCCTGCTTGTTGGAATAACACATGCCCATTCATTAGTGGGCAAATAGGGAGTGAAGAGGAGGAGGGGATCGCTTCTGCGGAGCTCTTGTGGCTGTGCCAACTTTTGGGAAACAGACGACAGGAGTGGAAGTGGGGAGCGGGCGAGTTGAGGCTCCATGTATTCTCCCAATGAAATCCAAATTTGGCTTGTTCACAAAGGCTGTCGTACTGCCGCCGGATGTGGAGATGTGAGGAAATGTCAGCGCCCTCACTGAGACTCCAGGGGCCAGATGTATAAACAGTTTGCCCACACATGAACTGGTATTTACAGGGGAAGAGCGTGAGGATGTGACAGTTTTAGCTGAGCTAACTGTGAGATATACAGAATAGGAGGAGAGTGAATATAAGTTAGTTTTAGAGACTGGATGTAGACGGGGTATAAGTCCGCCATTGGCCATGTTTTTCAAGCGGCATTCTCCTCCCCTTCTGCTATCTGTGATATCTATTTTTCAACGCCACCGTCGTTGCATCCTGGGCTAAGCGCCGGATAAATTTCATTATTCTTTTTATTTACATTTGAGCCATCATCTCCCTGTTAATGACCACTTAGTTTTATCTTGGATTTGAAGCACTTTCAGTTTCAACACGAGGCCATGAATGAAGCAGTGATTTTCTTTACGAGGCTTAATTATAATAATGATGATTGAGATTTTACCACCATTGTTTTGTAGGAACGTGTGATGAATTAGTGGGAGGGACGCTACAAATAGCCACAGCCGTGCTCTGGGACCGTTGGAGAACCCCGGTGATGCGACACAGTTGGTGAAATTGCACTTTCTTTGTCCCTGAGAGTTCTAATAGGAAGCGGACACTAATATCGAATCCAACAAATGCCCACATCCATTTGTTGGATGTGCGACCAGCTCAATAATAACTCTGATTTAGAAAACAGAATCAAGCGTTTTACAGTTTGGTGCATCTGGCCCCGGGTCTGTTTGCTTCATGATGAAGGAGCTCATAAGTCATGACAGGATGTGATGCAGTGGGAGGAAAGAACACAACTTGATATGTGACACTGATGAACAAGAGATGATGTACAGGATGTGATCTCAAATGTAGGCAGCGCTACAAAGGATGCATCAATTAAGTCCGCTGATTACAAAATTGCAGATAAATATTATTTTACAATGTTCAAATTCTTTAAAAATGGTCTCAAGATAAGGACATGATGGAAATGTAATGCAACTGGGTAGATTTCTACATGTTCTCTGGGATTGTCCCTATTACCTTTTGGAATGTGTAAAGAAAAACTTGCTGAGTGGCTGAAACAACCTGCTCCAGTTATGTTGTGTTCACACTACCAGCAACACAGCAACAGTGTGCAATTTATGTTCCATGGAAGCCGGTGACACAAAGCTACAAACTGACCGACGCTGCATGATGGATGTGACACAAGTCAAAGTAGTAGACCAATCATATTCAATGATTGATCATATGACTTTGTTTCAACCTGTTCCGTTCAATATAAAAGAAAACGCCGTTAGCCAGTTCCCAGTGCTATTTAACGACAGAACTAGGCCAACGAGTGCTTGAGCAACACTTTCACGGTTGGCCATTTTGTTGCTTTTGTTGCCTGTAGTGTGAACACAGCATAAGGGTATAATCTCTCTACCAACCAGGGCTTACTAACAGAGTTTTGGCTGAGGTAACAGCTTTTATTGTAAAGCCACCGGGTTTATTTTGGGTACCTGGAAGAGAGCTCATAGACGTGTGGGTTAAAACCTCTGAAAATGTGATGTTCAGGGAAAACAATGTCCCAAGCAAAACTAGACGAATCTGGGGATGTGTTTCTGACATTCATTAAGGGTGCAACATGTTCGAGGCCGTTTCAGATTTAAGTTAACAGAACATAAAGTAATATCCAGGTGCAGGGGCTGTTTGTTTTGACAGCCTTTTTAATTTTATATTTATAATATATTGTTTTTTAATGAAATAATGAACTAAAGTTTTACTGACATCTCTCTCTCTCTCTCTCTCTCTCTCTCTCTCTCTATATATATATATATATATATATATATATATATATATATAGATAGATAGATAGATAGATAGATAGATAGATAGATAGATAGATAGATAGATGGATAGATATAGTTGACAGTTAAATTTCAGGGTTAAAAATCATCACGATCACACTGTCAAAGTTAATTAGCAGAAAACTACTTTCCACTTTAACACCAACTATTTGTTGACATTAGCTTTAGTTGGTGACAAAAAATATGTAGGTTATGTGTTGACTCACTTCACTCAAATAGTGACGTTTTCTTCATCACCAGAAAATTGCTTATGACAAGGACCTGCATTAATCCTGAGGCCCTATCTCGAAGAAGAGCCCTCTGGTTAAAAATAGTTTTAATATCGGCATTACTTAAGTTTATATTGTGCTTGCATTGTGTATTGTCCTATATTAACGTGTAACTTGTAGGACCTCATGATGTAAATAAGGAATATTCAAGTTTTCATACTTGATTTACCTCAAGAAAAAACAGGTTACCTGCTGATTTAGAGTGGATATAATGGTAGAACAATGGGTAGAATGGATTTGTGCAGATGAGTTTTAGCTTTTTGATTCTGTCCACCTCTGTATTATAGCAGCTGTGTATTTCCAGGTGAAGGCTCTCAAACAAACCGTACATTCATTTTATCCTAATAATCATCCTTTTCTCCTCCTCAGGCTTCTACCTAAAGCAAAGCAAAACGCTGCCTAACCTTGACACCTGCCACGGCGCCGTGCAGCCGTTTTGATACATTTACATTAAAAGAGGTGAGGAGTCTGGTGGCGGAATCTGCTTTCCACTGCCTTTAATCAATGAAAACCTTTTTGTGGGCCTCCGGAGAGCGAGTGGAGCCCAAGATAAATATTGGCAGAAAAGAAAAATGTGTCGTCCTCCCCAATCGAGGGGGACATAATGATATTCAAAAGGAGACCCCCTGCCGAGATGCAAGGCAAACTGTTCCTAAGCAACAAAACACATTTTCCCTCTCCGAGTGCTCGGAACGAGGCTGATGGCAGGGTTTTTGGGGAGGAGTGTGTGTGTGTGTGTGTGTGTGTGTGTGTGTGTGTGTGTGTGTGTGTGTGTGTGTGTTGGTGTGTGTTTAGGGGCACTGACTACTTCAACCAACAGTTGATTGTGTTGGTCATTCTGTCTGTCTCTAAAAAGTGTCTTTGTGTATATTTGGGCATCAGTCTTTGTGTATTTGTCCGTCGGCCAGGTTGACATTGTCTGTCACTTCTGTACAGTATGTGTGAGCATGCATGTGTCTGCTGCTTGATTCTGTGTGTGTGTGTGTGTGTGTGTGTCATCCCACCATGGATTAAGGGGTGTTAGGGAACAGTGACCAGCATCAGTGACAGTGGATTCAGTCCAGATGCTGCCACACTCTCAGACACACATGGCTTACTGCAGCTGATGGCTGGTATTAGTTATGATGAAAGAATATATATATATATATATATATATATATATATATATATATATATATATATACATACATACATACATATATATAGCACCAAATCACATGGCAGTTGACACTGCCGTGTGATTTGGTGCTGTGGCAGTATAGCCTACTGTGGTCAGTTCACTCCTATAACAACATATTCCACTAAAGCTCTTCTGTTAACTAATAGCTGTAAAGCTAATGGATGTGAGCAAAGAGCAAAAAGGAAACTACAGAATGTTGAGACGGTTGTCCTGATTACATTTGAGCTGTTCTCAAAGAGTGCAAAGTAACTCCAAAACGGACAGTGGTGGAAAGTAACTACAGTATGTAGATTTACTCAAGTACTCTATCTAAGTACTTTACTTGAGTATTTTCATTTTCTGCTGCTTTGTCTACTCCACTAAAATTCAGGGGCAAACATAATACTTTTTACTGCACTGCATTTACATGATAACTCACTAAATGACTCTGCAAATTCAGATTATTAACATATTTGTAACATAACATAAATCAAATAAATTATCTTTTGGAAAAAGGAGAAACGATTTATCCATATGAATTGATCTCAACTCTTGCAACAAATCCATACAAAAACACTCTCAATGACAAATAAACCCAATCCAACTCATTCAGTATAAAGTAAGTAGAACACAGTCACTGTCTGCTTTGAGTCACTGCTCACTGCGCACCCACACTTCAGATGATCACATACCTACATATACAACACTACACAAGGAGCTGTCAGACAAGAAAACCCTCATCTGAAACTCACCTGCTCTCACAATGAATAGACTTCTTTACAGAACACAGATCTCTGAAAACCACCAAACAGGAAGTGTTGGGATCCAATCCTCAATACCTTACTTCATTAAGTATACAGCAGGTCACAGCACAGCTCAACACACACTGCATACTCTTGTTTTTTTCCTTATTATTATTATTATTATTATTATTTTTATCATTTGCGTCATTTTTTAATTTCGCAATTGTTCCTTAATTCTTATATTCCTTTCTTTTATTTTGTTTGATTTCTTTTTGTTTTTTTCCTCCCTCTGCTTATAAAATGTGTTTTTATTGTTGCTATAATTATTATTATTATGATACATAATATTTAGCTGACAGGTGGGAGATGGGTGGACCAGAGGGACAGATCGGGGAAATGTTGGCCATGGATCCCCTCAAAGGAAGCCCCTCAGGTCCCAGAGAGACAGGTCACCACTCAGAGTGCCCGCCCCCTCTGGATACATATTAATAGGCAAAAAGAAAAAAATATTAAAGTATAAAACATATGTAAAGAATTAAATTAAAGAAATCTAATACAAATATTATGAAATATAACTAACATATATCAAGGGATTGTGACAGACCGGACATTTCCCACTATCAGTAAAAGGGAATTATAAATAAAAATATAGAAGTAAATAATAAAGCTGTTATTAAAAAAAAAAATGTTGTTTGTAATAGGTGCTATGATAACAGCATTAAAACATGCAAGAATAAATGGGTTGGGGGTTGTGTGTATGTGTATGTAGCATATATTTATGTGAGTGTATACATTTATTTATTTATTCCCCTTACTTTTCAAATATGTCCATTATTCTACATTGTCATGAATACTTCCTTCTTTTTCGTAATGTTTTTTTACCTCCCCCACTCCACAATCTATATTCTCTATACATATATATGTGTATATATACACGCTCACAGCCACCACATACTTGTAACTGCACAGCAGCGCCTGCCCTCCTTTGCTCAGCATCTTTTATCAGCCCAGTCTGAACTGATACGATATACAGTTATTTTCTCAGACTTGACAAAGATCCTCCAGAGCTACAGAAGACACAATACAGCTGTGTTCACAGAGTAATAGCCCTTTGTGACGTATATGTGGAAAACCGGTTGTCGTCACGAACACTGATACCCATCATGACTTAAGCAGAACCAACAGAAAGTCAAACTTAAAAAAACACTCAGACTACTCAAGTTTCATTTGGCCAAAGCTCAGTGTGGATAGTAGCTGTTGTACATCCTGAATTGTATATTAAATAAAAAGCAATAACAACATCTCATCACAAATCATCTCGGGAATGAGAACACAGACATATCCCATAATCATCACCTTTTCAGTGAGAGCGGCTGGCTCCTGACAGCTAATAGATGATTTAAGACTGCCACCTAGTGGCAATGCACTGGTGGTGAAACACTTTGGTGACTGAGCCATGTTTCAGCTCCATCCAAACATGCAACCCAGGCTAAAGCTGTGCTGATGTCTAGCCTAAAGGTCAAAGGTCATCTTTGGCTAGGCTTGCAGTATCCTGCACAGCGGGGGGGGGGATGTTTTCTTTGACTGGAAATGAATGGAGCAAACGCTCTATTGCCATCTATGTTTGGTGCATTGATGAACCACAAACCTGCCCTCTATGTCCCCCCTGACACCTAAGGGGGGACATACCAAGTATTAGGGGGGGGGGACAAATCAAGTATTAGGACAAACCTAATACTTTTGGTATTTTGGTGCTTTGGCCTGTTTGGTTGAGTTCATTTCAAAATATATAACACTATGAATGGAGCCATAAGGAGTACTTTAAAAAAGAAGCAATGTGACAAAATAATACATAGACAGACATACGGACAATAACATAAAGCAATTACGATGAGGTAATGAAATGATATCAGTCCAGGAGAATAGCTTACAATTAAGATTGGGTTACATAGAGTGCGTGTGTGTGTGTGTGTGTGTGTGTGTGTGTGCGTGTGTGTGTGTGTGTTTGTGTGCATGTTTGTAGAAGAAACAGAAAACGTCCGAGTAGTCCATGAGCTGTGTGGAGGAAAGACAAAAGATGAAGTGGAATTGTTGCAGCGGTAATAAATAAATATATGCTTCAACAGCAATATCCTAAACATTAGAATAATGATGATAATAATAGTATAATGACATGTTATCATATAATGGTCATATAATAATATGAATATTAATTATAATTGTTTTTACAAATATTATTCTAATGAACATTACTTTGACCCAGTGGAGGGCGCTGGTCCGTTGCAGGTCTTGTGCCTTGTCCAGGATGGGACCCCTCCCAGACAATGTTGGAGAGAGACTGACTGCTGAGGAGGGACCTTTTACTGTCTTTTATTGTTTATTTGTTGTTGTTGTTGTTGTTGTTGTTGTTTTGTTGGTATGTTTTGTATTTTTTGTGGGGGGGGGGGGGTTGTTCAAAGAGGGAGCGAGGTAGGTTCAAGCAGTCCCATCCCAACCCGCCCTCACTGGAGCCCCCACCACGCCGCTAGAGGTCCGGGGCCGAGCAACCGCACCCCGACACCCCCCCCAGCCGACCCAGTCCGGCCTCACACCCCATCGCTGCTCTCCCAACAACTACAATGTTTATATCAGTTTCAGTCAGAGAAAAACATTTGATTTGGAGTATTCTTTCATAGTGGTATTACTTTTGCTTCAGTAAACAATCTCAGTTCTTCCTCCCCCACTGAACATAGAGGTGCTGTTGCGTGCACCTGCTTATGTCGTCAAATGTATGTTCACTGAGATAGAAAATGAAATATCTGCTCCATGTTTCAGAACTCATGAGACTATGACAATATTCTATTACCATATTTTACTTTCAGGAAAGTCTCCATGTCGTGTTTGTACCTGGGACCCACAGATGGTGCAGTCCAATCGTCGGCTCGAGTCACAATGTTTCCCAAATAAACTCAACTAATTTCCCCGTGTGGTGATTAAGTATGTACAATGAAATAATTTGGTGTTCTGTCGCAACCAATTATGTACACTTTGGAGTCGCGAGTGGCAACATGAGAGAGAGGCAAATTAGCAGCCATTTGTAACATTTATCCTTCCTGGATATCTGAAGCCAAATCAAAGCAATTATGACCCGAGCGTGTCTACTTTGGAGTTTACCAAGTTCATTACGCAAATTAACTTCCTAATTAGCTTTTGGCTTCATGCACACTTTCATCCGCTTTTTTCGGGGGATTTTAAGTAATGGCCGGCACACAAGAGCCCAAACAAAGCTGTGTGTAAATACAACAGGGGCAGGAGAATGGGCCACTTACAAATCAGATCTAATCAAAATCCCAGCGTGAACAGAGGGACACTTGGCGTGTGACGGCTGAAATACAGTGACGAGACTCCAGGAGGTTTTCCTCGAACGGAAATGCTGCTTGTAATTGACTTTAGTCTCTAATATACCGAAGGGCTCGGGAAAATTAGAAGAAAAAGTAATTGTTTTTCCAGTTTATTTTGTGTTTGCATCAGGTAGAACGAGAGGAAATGACCTCCACTTTCAGTAGTTAAAGGGATTATTCTTCATCAAGAACTTCGCATGGAACCAGAAGTTCTTGTTGCCATTGCAAAGAACTGTGACCGTTGTAGCGGATCTAACGCAATCTATTTCTATGACAGAGATAATGTTTTTAATTATGTACTAGTCCACCCTACATAGGATCCGTGTCTCTCGGTTCTCAATGGGAAACCCACAGTTCACAAACAGAATGTTTGTTTAGTCGGCTCCAGGACAATGAGAGCAGCCACGGCCCGGTCATCGACCACTTTGAGAAGTGGTGTGAGGAGTCCTATCTTCAGTTAAACATATCTAAAACCAAAGACATGATAATTGATGTTAGAAGACGAGCCCACACACATGAAGTCATATCCATCAAGGGTCAGACAGTGGAATGTGTGCAATCTTAGAAATATCTTGGAACAATTATCGACTCAAAACCGAACTTTGAAGCAAACTGTGTAGCCGAGTTGCAACGGATAACCGGCTCCATTTGAAAGGACGACTTCCACCCTTTGCACGGGGAATTTCAGCGTCTTCCTTCTAGACGGAGGTATATGGTCCCACGGTGTAGAACAAAGCGGTATAAAAACAGCTTTGTTCCAGCAGCCATCACTCAGGTGAACAAATCATAGCAGCAGTGCACAGATGCTATAGAAGCAACGTTTGTGTACTTATTTATGTATTTATTGATTGACTGATTTGTAGCCTTGTGTACTTTTATCATGTTTGTCATGTTGTCTGTGTCAATTGTATTCACCTCACCTGGTTCACTTCACTGTTTCGACCGCGGCTTCTCTGCTCGCTGACTTTACTTTGTTTTGTGTGTGTGTGTGTGTGTGTGTGTGTGTGTGTGTGTGTGTGTGTGTGTTGTTGGAGGAGCTCAGCCCCAACTATAGACTACGAGCAGAGGAGATGCTCGCTGCAACGTTTTAGTAAATTACAGCAAAACATTAAAAAGTACTTAAGTATTGCTAACTACCTTGGCCTGTGTAAATACAGAGTTTCGGTACACATCCCCACCTTTAGGTGATGTAAAAGTGTGAAAGGCTCTAGAACCAGTGTTCACTTTGTCCGTTCTAGGCTGCTGAAGAAACATGACGGCGCAACATGGCCGACTCCGAAGAAGAGGACCCACTCCCTGGATATTAATGACGTTTTCTAAGCTAAATAAAACATAACATTTCTTAGTTTCAGACACATAAACTAAAATATATAGTTATGAATATGATCTTCTTTCCTATCAATCCCCCTAAATGTTACACACTGTTCCTTTAACAAAACAAAGAAAAGTTCAGTTGCAGCCTGTGGTGATTTTATAGTTCACAGAAGGTCATGCTAAAATTCCAGTTTGATCCTTGTCCACCTTCTGTTTGTGTTACAGCGATCAGATATTGTCCTCATTCATAATATCATAACAGCTTCATTTGTTGTTTCTAAAAACTGATTTTCATGAATACATTAGATTTAATTCATGTTAATATCACCCACTGCAGCTTTCCTTGAGTAAATCCCATCTGCGCTATGTTTTAGCCTCGTCTGAATTTTCCCCGCTAAACTAACAGTTGCATGACCTCAACAATTCCAGCAGAATACATTATCAGCCTCTGTTAACATGTCTCCCCCCATCATGAGCCACATCCTCCCTTAAATGGATATATGCAATGAGGACTCAAGAGAGACTCAAAGTGCAAACGCTAAACGGGACACGCTCACCTACATCTAGTGCCTGCAACTTGTGTGTACTATCAACTTTGGTATGTTTGTGAAGCATCACATATCCTTCTACAAACAACATCCCAACAACCAGACCCCAGCTCTCCTCCCAGTGCCCACCCACTCCTCCCAGTGTGCAGCCACATGCGTTTGGCCTCCTATGCCTCCTTCCTCTCCTCCTCATCTTCTCCTCAGCCTTCCTCCTCTCCTCTTCCTCCACCTCCTGGCTGGAGGGGCCGTAGTTCCTGGGCTGACCCACCGTGTCGAAGATCTTCTGCATCAGCAGCAGGCAGTCAGGTTCATCACGACTGGTGATCTCTGGAGAGGACGACAAGGAAAACAGTGAGGTTTGATGATATGATGAAAATATCTGACAGCGAAAGCCTTTTCTGATGATTTACTTCAAACGTGTTTTATTTGGCCCTCATCACGGTTAAGGTCGGGCTGGTCGATATGGTTTTTGAACACTATCTTGATATTTTTGAACAATGCTGTGATATATCATATATATATCTCAGTACTTTCTCTAAAATTGTATATAATGCGTATGTTCGTACACATTCAGCTGATCTGTGTGGTAAACTCATCTGAATTTAGAGAGAACACAGCACGTGTATGACATTTGAGAGGGCAGAATTTCCTGATATCCTTATATGAAAGCTCAGGTGTCTCACAGTGTTGCGCAAAGGCCCTAGAAAATGGGCTGTTTTGCTCTCATGACATTGAATCCAGCTCAACTTCAATCTTGCAAAAAACATATTTTTCATAGGTGGCTTTGATGTAGCGCTCACTTTTAAAATCATATCGGCAGCAGTTGATATGAGATGCAGCTTGACATTCTCCAGTAATATGTTTGTGAACTTGTGACGAATGTGGTGACAGGCAGACCACAACTGCTGCTGTTAGGTGACCACAACGCGTGTAAGCTTACAGAAACCAGCTAGTTTGAAAACCAGTTGGGACATAAAACTGGCGGATCACAATCGACTCTATTCGATATTTCACCCGTCTGTAATTCAAGGCTTCAAAAATGCAAAACGTAGTCATGCGTCATGGATTACCCAGGTACAGAGGGGTGATGTCCCAGTTTCATCCCCCTCGTTGTCCCCTCTGTATCTGGCCAGTCATCGCAGGAAGTGCTCTTGCTCGTAGTTGTGCTCCCGTACCAGCCTCTCAGTCAGCATCATCAGCCCATCCTTCAGGAAGACATCCGACACGTCCAGGCACAACACAAACTCTGTGGTACACACGAGGAAACCATTTCAAACACTACAACTCTGGACACTTTGTATCAATATCGCAAAGAGCACCGAGGTCTTTGTTTACAGTGACATATTCGTAGCTTGTCCTTGTGTTTGCTACATGGTCTACAAGCTTCAATCTCACATTCAACATGGAAAAATACCACCACACAGACCTGGCATCATCTTCTTGCTGTATGAAGACATCTGGGATGATCCGTCTTCTGATTCATGTTCTTATATGTTTATCTATGTATAGTATGTATCTATGTTATACTGAGCACTGGTGGGCCATCAGTGCCAGCTAAGTCCTCTCTGCTGGCCTAAACAGAATCACAAAGTTATAGCTATTTTATAATTTTAATAATTTTTCACAAATACGCTACAAGTATTATAATTTTTTTACCATTATCTTATTTTCTCATTGTACAGCAACTTCCTCTGTTGCTCTGCTTCCAGCCTGCAGCTTGCTTTAAGTAGAGCTCTTATCCAATCAGATTCAGCCTCTATGTCTCTATGTAAGGAGAGAGGCCCGAGGTCCTCTAGGTAGACCTTGCAGATTAAAGTATATGGGGATCGATATTGTTGATTGTCATCGTCTTCAACCAATCAGATCTTTAGTTTGACATGTTGGGCGTATTCTTTGACGTGCCAGAGCTACTCAGGTAGCCTGCTAAGTACGTCAGCATTAGTGCGCCGTGATTGGTCAGTGGGCCAGCGTGACTTTTGTCAAACAGAAAGCTAGCTAGCAGATCTTAGTGTTTAGTAAGAGTTCAAGTTGAAAGATATGTAAGAAGTTATGACATTGACATGACATTTTTAGCGTTTTTAAATGGATTTCTGGAGAAGGACATTTCCAGAAAAGCTGGACATCGTATCAAAGGGTCGGTAAAGCCCACAGCTAGCAGCCCTGACCCAGCATGGAAAAGGATTTCTATGAACGGTATTTCTAGCTGACAGCGGCGGAGAAGCGTTGCACATTTTATGGCTAAGAATGCGTTTCATTTGCAACTGAGCTCTTGGTGTTTGGAGCTGTTAGGAGCTACGCTACGCTAACCAAGGCAGCTACAGGACAGGACACGCACAAGCTAAGTGCTTTTGAAAATTTTTGGAGCGACCCGAGTGGACTTTGTCTGGTGAAGCGCAGCTGTGGTAAGTCAACTGATTTTGCGTCTTTACATCTGCAGTAGCGTTTCTACAGTGTTCGTTTGTCTATCGTGTCATTTTTATGAATAATATGAATGGCTCGTGCTCTAGCGCCGCAGTGTTGCTGGATTGATTTGTTGCTTTGTTGTCATATAAATATATGTGACTGGTTCTTGTGAGTTTTTCTTGTCATTGTCTTAATTACATTGATTTGGACTATATGCATTGTCCGTTAATTACGAAGCATCCCGTCATGCGCGGGGTTATTGTCCAGACAATTGAATCCATTCGGGCTGTTGTTTCCCTGCTAAGCTAGTTAGCTTAGCCCCCCTGAAGACACGTGCGATGCCGCAGCCTCAGCTGTTTTTTGTTTTTGTTCCGGGTTCAGAGGTCACAAAGCCTGTTGTCTGTTACATGAGCGCAGTCCACCGAAAACATTATATTTCCCACAATTTAAGCTTCTGCATTTTCCAAATGCACTAGTATTATTCAAACGTATTGTTCGGTTCTTAAGCTTCGTACCGAACGGTTCATTACGAATATGTGTATTATTACACCCCTAGAAACAAATAACCATAGCTGTGGCGTCATAATGAGCTTATTAGGACATGGTTCAAGTAGGACAGCACAGAAGGCCCAGGTATAAAATGCACGGCCCGCCACTGATACTGAGTGTAAGCAGCTGGTGAGTGCAATAGTCACAATAGCTATATTTATGGGAAACGTGTTCGGTGTAAATGTACCGAAATTTCAAAAATGACAATGGAGATGATACTTTACTGTCAGATCAAGTCTGAAATCTGTCTTGAATCCAAGCACCTCCATTTGCAACATCAACAAAGAAAAAAATGTAAGAAACCGAATCTCAAAGGGACCCGCACCTAATTAGATCCCGATCCAAAATAAACCTGAACAGATACGAGACCAATACTGGCAGCAACATGAAAGAAAGAGCAGCAGAACACGTTTCCCTGCCTCACAAACATAATCTTTCTTCTACGATGACGACGTGCTGTGTGATCAGAGTCGCTCAGATCTATTCAGGTAGTAGCCCCTGTTTGTGTCTCTAATCTACTCTCATTATATTTGAGTCACACAGTTAAGCCTGTTTTTATGAAAAATAAATAGCCAGCAGTATACTGCTGTTCTGAAGGTATTTCAAAGACTCTTCTACCATCTGAGTAAAGAATATTCTGTCTCTTGCACCATAAGGAAATGTTGTGACTCTAATTCCTAATCAGAAGAAAGACGGTAGTCAGAAATGATATACGTCACACTGCTTATCAAAATTGAAAGTTTTATTATCAGTTATATTTTTCTATATTGAGAAAATGGAAAAATTGCTGCCCTTTGCAGCACTATGGCAAAATAAAAATGAAAAGAATGAAAAGGAATGCAGCAATAAGATCCAGCTTCCTTCATAGAGCCATAGTTCCCATCACTAATGGCTTTTTCATATTAGACAGATTGACAACAGACCTGAGGAAATACAACAAGACCCTACTTGACAAGTGTTGAGCCTCGGTTTGGTTATACACCCACACGGATACGTACACAGACAGCTGTGGACACCACGGCACATTGTACTTCTGTTGACACTGACGGCTAAAAACATTAGAAAAATGACACCAAAATGTAAAAATGTTGCTGTTGTTGGAGTCTTGAACACATATGCATCAGTCATTGTGTGGAATTATTGAGAAGATACTCAAATATTCAGAAATTAGCTTTTTGAATGTTCAAAAGTAGGACATTGGAAAATCTCTTAATTGGGACAGTAAAATTGTTTAATTTTCCGTAAATGTGTAGTCAGAGATTGTCCTGAACACATATGCATTAGTCATTGTCTGGAATTCAAAAGAAAACTCTTTTTATAGCACCTCATTATTGAGAAAATACTTTTTATAACACAAAAAAGTGCACGTTTCTCTGTACAAATGTATGACTTTTACTTTGTAAAATATTTTAATTGCTACAGTAAAAATTTTTGATTTTCAGTGGGGTTGGAGTCAAAGATGTCCAGAACTATTTTTATAGCACCTCAAATATTCAGTTATTAGATATTTCCTGGAACAAATGTAGGACTTTTACTCGAGAACATTTCTTAAATGGTACAGTAAAAATTATTGATTTTTTGTATTGGTGGAGTCAACAATGTCCTGAACACATATACATCAGTCATTGTCTGGAATTATTGAGACAAATATTTTTATAGCACCTCAAATATTCAGTTATTAGATATTTTCTAGGTACAAATGTATGACTTTTACTTTGAAAGATGTCTTAATTGGTACAGTCAGATGTCCTGAACACATATGCATCAGTCATTGTTTGTAATTATTGAGAAAAGTATTTTCATAGGGCCTCAAGTAATAGGAAATTAGCTTTTTGAATGGACAATTGTATGACTTTTACTTTAGAAAATATGTCAGATTTTTAAAATTGGTGGAGTCCAATATGTCCTGAACATACATGCATCAGTCATTGTATGGAATTATTAAGAAAAATATTTTCATAGAACCTTAACAATGTCAGAAATTAGCTATTTGAAGGTATAATTTCAGTTCACAGTTTTTACATCATAAAATATCTTAATTGGTACAGTTAAGATGTTTGATTTTTGTTTGGATGTGGTCAGAAATGTTATATATATCAGTCAGAATACACTTCACGCACAATTTAGTTGTATTTTCCCTTTAACTCATGAGATGCAGGTAACATGTTTTATACTTAATGTGAATATAGTTCATTTCCACATATGCAATTTGTATATACACTTGACATCTTATTTTGAAAACCAGAAGTTGTCTAATTTTTTTCTTGGATTGAAAAATCTTGTAATCAATCTTGTTTCAAATATTAAGAAGAAACTTTTGAAAATAAAGAAGGATAAAAAAAAGTATTGTCAAGTTTCTTTGAAGATGTCTATAAAACATAATCGTTAAAGCTACAAGGAAGTAACATTTTGTGTTGATTTTGGAGGTCATTGCGGTCGAAAGTGGTAGCAGCAGGGTCTGACAGTCTGCTCTAAGCAGTCCTGGTTCTGGTTCTCCTGTGCCTCACTTCCCTCCAGTGGGCCCAGCAGTACGTCTTGGGTCTCCAGCTGCGAGATGTTGCTTTTGGCCCCCGAGCAGCATGATGCTCGGGGGCCGAAGATTCTGACTGCAGGTCAAAGGTGGCAATGAAGCCGGATCCGAGTCTGTCCATGAAGGGTTGGTCGCTGCCAGAGGCCCCTCTAGTGTCTGAGCTGAAGAAGGACTGGTGAGCCTGCATGATTTCATCTTATTTCACCAGAACCAGAATAAAAAATATAGAAATAACCAATCTACTCTCTGATGGTCTCGTAGCAAAAATTATGCTGCAACACACATTAAAGTCCTTTACAGTCCAGTGGTTTACAATTTAATTAAAATAAATGTGTAATCATTGACATGAATTACATGTCTCATGTATAATTTAAAGCGTTAACTTCCCCAAACAAAAGATTAGGGAAGAGTAAGCATATGTACCTTGGACTCATTCTTGACTCGACCCTCTCGTTCCAGCCCCATGTCAACCACATCACCCAAACAGCCTTCTTCCACCTTCGTAGCACAGCTCTGACCCTCACCAATCCTTACTGCTGCGGAAACACTCGTTTATGCATTTGTAACATCATTGACTACTGCATCAGTATCCTTTAAGGTACCTTTGACAAAGTCCTTAATAAACTCTTTTATTCTAGTTTTTTTTATTTTATTGTACAGTATAAAGGGACTTTGAGAACTTTGAAAAGCACTAGATAAATGTGTTATTATTGAGTTGTCCTTTAACACTTGAAAGACAAAACCAATAGTAGGGAGTAAGATCGGGCCAATGAGCTGTCAAAAGAAGAGCGCGAGGCGTTTTAGGAATATTCAGTCCTTGCATTACGTATATTGTAAGAAACAAACTGGTGAGAGGTTTGTACAGAAAGCTGGTCTCTGGAAAGTCATAAAAGGACATTCTGAAAGCTGAGACATTGCGACTCTAAAACTAAAAACATCTGTAAACTGACCTCAGCTTGGCCATTGTACTATTAATGCAGGGTCAATTGCCAGTCCTTTAACCACGAGGTTGGCGGTTTGATTCCCGGCTCTTACTGTCCATACCTATGTTGAAGTGTCCTTGAGTGAGATACTGATGGCACTTTACAGCGGCCCACTGCTCCTCCTAATGGGTTAAATGCAGAGGTAAAATGTCATGTATGTATTGCATGTGTATGACAATTGAAACAAGTTGATAGTTTAGCTTCTTGTGCACCTAGAACAGAGACAGCAGATAGCTCTGCTCAGTTTGAGAAACACCTTAGATTTGTCTTAAATTCCAGTTAATCCTGGACTGAATCTGGACCTGAAAAGGGTTTTTACAGGTCCTCTGACAGCTATCAGCCCATTTCACTAGGACACCATTAGTACTGTATTTGTGCACACTCTCTCCCTCAGCCCCAGCACCGCTAATAAGACCCTTCAACTGCTCTAAAAACCTTTACAATATTTGCTTACTGAAATCTTGACATATGTCTCGCGTCGGAGCCAAAGACACAGACGCAGTTTTGTCCGAAGCTCTGGTGTCATGTCCTGCCTTTACTTGCTTGAATCCGCTCTGGCAGGAGGGTTTGGCAAGGTTGATAATAAATTAGATATGTTCTGGGAAGTGGCTCAGGAGTAAACAAGTCTCGGCCGCATTAATGTCAAAGTGCACACCCTGATCTGTACTTGAATGAGAGGGAGCTGTGTTTAGGATGAGCGCCAGTTATTAGCCACTCACACACGCGCTCACACACGCGCGCACACACACACACACACACACACACAAACAAAACTGGCTTAATCATGAACAGAAAAGCCACAGATATCAGATTGAGTCCTAAAAATCTTTAGATAAAACCTGTGAGAGATCTTTGTGTGTGTATATGTGTGTGTGTGTGTGCGTGTATTCCTGACTTAGGCTACCTTCGGGGACACAACACGTGTGTGTGTGTGTGTGTGTTGTGAACTCAGACATCTGGCCTCATGGTCTCTTTGCACAACAGGCCATTATTTACTGCCCCTCTAAGGATCATAAAACACATGCCTGAGTGTGTCTGTGTGTAATCATCTCTTCCTTTCCCAGCTTCTCTTACTTTTCTTTCTCGGGTTTTTTATTTTCTTCCGAAACAAAGTTCAAAGGATTTGATCACTGGGGAACATTGGAGAACTCCTGTTAGCCTCCTCCTCTCTCTATAATCACTTCTCTTTGTCTTCCTCATCCCTCTCGTTTGCTCAGTCCCCAGTGGTCCAGTGAGGCGGCGACAGCATTTCGACACCCGACATTTCAAGGGGGAACCCAGTGGCGATATGAGAAATCAATGAGAAATACACTGGAGCTTATTCCCTCAATCATTAATCAATGTTCATAGTGACATTTCAGTGGCGATGTAATGCAAGCAGCTTTATGCAGCTGCTCAATGGAGAAAATGTAGTTTCTGTGACAATCTGCTTCTCTAGAAATTCACCACAACCTAATCCTCTGTTTTTTGGAGGACAGGAAGTTCCGGTCATGACCACCATAAAGTCCCAAGGCTTTCACCTGGACTCTGACCTCAGTGGAGAAACCCACATTGAAGATGTGGTGAGGAAAGCCTTTACGCCTAAAAGCCCCACTTTCAGAGGACCTTGTTACCATCTACCCTGCTGTGGTAAGGCCATTTCTGTAGTATGCCAGTGTCTTTATGGTTGAGTGCAATTAAAGCCAGGATGCATTGCTGGAAAGGGTGTAAAAAGGGGCCCTCAGAATGCATCCTACCGCCACAACTTCCATTTCTTCAGAGCAGGAGGAAACAGGCAGCCTGACAAACTGCAGAACATCCCTTCCATGATTTGCTCCAACAGACAAGAGCAGCGAACACAAACATACTCTTAGGTAGCAGCAACAATCTTATGGTTCAACTGCTTTCATCTTTGACACTTAAACTGACGTTCAACTGCTTTTATTTCTTCTGCACATGTCCAGTGCAGAGGAAACAGACAGCAGTGCAGCAGTCCTCCCTACAAGAGTCTGACTGTGTAATATAGAACTGAATGGCATGATTACATATATGGGTGAATGTGTGTATAGTAGTGCTGGGCAACAATTACAATTTTTTAATCACGATTAATCGCATTGTTATGCGCAAAGTTCAATAATGAATTCAAAAGTAGTGTATTGCGCACTTTTATTTTAAAAGTACTGCTATATGGACAAAAGTGCAATAACATTTGGTTTGCAAACACTTTAAACAAATAAGGTGCTGTTAAACAGCGGTATTAGCGTTAGTGTTAGCTTGTCTTGCTTTTGTTTATCTCCCTCCATCGTTTGTTTGGGTGATTTGCTGGCATCAACGGTGTGTATTGCATTTTTAAAAAAAAACTGTATTAATGTGTGATTAAATAATTGTCGGTGTTAATTAATGAATGTGTTACCGCGATAATAACGCTAGTGCTAGTTGCCCAGCACTAGTATATAGAGAGAAATATTTTTTTTTGATGTACAATCAGTTTTTTATTAGAAAAATGAAAATGATGCTTCAATTCATCAGAAAAGGAATCAAATCAAGATGACATCACCTCATGTCTCAACAGCACTGACCTACAACAGCTTAGCAAAGAACAAACCAACACACTTGATTCACCAATAACACAGGACAAACTTTTTAGTGGCCTCAATCTTATTCCCAATAACAAAGCACCAGGACCCGATGGCTTCCCTGCTGAGTTCTATAAACGCTTCTGGTTCATTCTAGCTCCACTCTTTAACAAAATGATGACTGAAACTAGAAAATGCGACACAAACAAACAGACAGACACTCCGTCTGAGTGAGACAGACAGACACGTCTGAGTGAGACAGACAGACAGACACTCCGTCTGAGTGAGACCGACAGACAGACACTCCGTCTGAGTGAGAACGACAGACAGACACTCCGTCTGAGTGAGACAGACAGACAGACACTCCGTCTGAGTGAGACCGACAGACAGACACTCCGTCTGAGTGAGACAGACAGACACGTCTCAGTGAGAACGACAGACAGACACTCCGTCTGAGTGAGACAGACAAACAGACAGACACTCCGTCTGAGTGAGCCAGACAGACAGACACTCCGTCTGAGTGAGACAGACAAACAGACAGACACTCCGTCTGAGTGAGACAGACAAACAGACAGACACTCCACCTGAAATTGCTCTTACTGTTCGTAGCTCTCCTTCTGCGTTCAGGCTGTAGCGAGGACGTCCATGGCACTTCACAATGTATGAGGTGAAGAGGATTTCAAGCCTTCAATGTTTCACTCCTGCTGCAGGACCAGGGTCACAACAAAAATATCGGCTCCTTGATGGCACAGCGGCCAAAAAAGAACAAACTGCACAACACAAATAAACAATAAGATGGCACAGCCAGTTAACACAAGCAGCACTACACAACCAGTCTATAGCTGGTTCAACCAGTCTGTTAAGATGAAGACCATGGCACAAATGGAAATTATTTTAAGTAAACGCGATATTAACGCGTTAACTGGCCCAGCACTACTAAAAAGTTAACTTCACTTATAAATAACATGATGAAGACCAAGACTTCAAACAATGCAAGTGAAGAGGAATCTTTAAAAACAAAGTTTAAATAATCCTCTTATGGAAATAAAACATAACTCATCTTCATCAGCACAATAGTGGACCAATTTAACTAAAGTATTACATTTTTTACCCCAGCAATGGGAACATCTGAGCACCTTCAACTAATGTAAAATCTTTCAGGGGTCTACCACCCAGACTAAAGGACCAGAGACAC
Organism: Cebidichthys violaceus; assembly: GCF_023349555.1. Lineage (NCBI taxonomy): Eukaryota > Metazoa > Chordata > Actinopteri > Perciformes > Stichaeidae > Cebidichthys > Cebidichthys violaceus. Next base: position 4,916,340 of record NW_027176395.1, on the reverse strand, counting down.
ATCAAACATATCGCCTCAGAGATGACACGAGCAACACAAGCAGGCTTCAGCTAGTTCAAGATATGAACATGGCACACATGGAAAGTAACAGTACCTAGCGTGGGAATCCAGTCAGTCTCAGTATTAATAAGCTAATGTATCCCGACACATGCAGTTGTCCGATCGGGCAAGTGAAAAATGAATGTGATTTTTATTAGATCTGTCAGACAGACAGAGAGACAGACAGAGAGAGAGAGATAGACAAAGAGAGTGAGACAGAGAGAGAGACAGACAAACAGATGCAGCAGACAGACAGAGAGAGACACAGTTACACAGACACACACACACACGTGTGTAACTGGTTGCCATGGTGACGACGCACCTGGCTCCGCTGTCATGAGAAAGGAGCTCGCGACAGCGGGGAACAACAAAGGCCCCAGTGGCGGGAAGACGTTATTGCTGTCCATCCCGAAAGAGAGGTAGGTTCCGCTTTTCTTATCAAAATTTGCTTTTCTTATCAAAATTTGTGTTGTTTTATAATAACTGTAATATTGCCACCATAAAACAGTAGTCATCAAAAAATGTACAGCCTAAAATCTACAGTCAATACACAGACCAATGAAATAATGAATACACCTTAACCAATAAAGAAATGTCCATCCAGCAAAGGCTTACTGTAACTTTGTCTATGTCTATGTCTATTAATTTCAGAATGGCATTAATTAAGGAAAGTACTCTCGTCAAAGCCTGAAGGGCCATACTCAAAGCCACCGCCCATCCACATTTGTGTGGTGGGCATCAAGGACCAACCCAGGGTGCTGAGATGGGGATTCGAGGGGAGAGCCAAACCTCTGTCGATTAAACAGAACTGCGTCATCGTGATTACTGATGGCCAGTTGTTGACGAAAGTGACATTATACGAGGAGTACAGGGCCAAGGTGAAAGACGGATGTGGTTCGTGACTATACTTTGAGGGGACAGTCGCCCCCTTACATCTTCAATGTCACGAAGGACGCTCTTTTCTATCGGAGCAGTGCAATTCAAGTCACCCCAGAGCTCAAAACACAGGCGGAGGCATTTTTGAATCCCCGCTCGCCTCTGACCCCCCTCAGCGCCTGCAGGGAGTCACAGGGTCTGGTGACGGTGGAGGGTGAGATTGTGGCGGTACGTAATTTTCTGTCCGAAAGTACCGCGATGTGGAAAAAAATAGTCTATTGCTGTACAATAAAAAGTTTAAGACCTCTTGACTTTTGGTATAAAATGTGAAACCTAACAAACAAATCCACTGTGTTCAGGTGTCTGCGGTGAAGAAGACGGTGGTAGCGAGGGACAGGGTCCCTCTGCTCAACATCACTTTGAAGCAGGTACGCTATTAAGTAACGGTCCATGGGCTACCTTGCATATTGTCAGCACAATAAAATACTAATATATCTACAGGGGGAAACAGAGGTGGCCGTGTGCCTGTGGAGGGAGGCAGCAGTGAGTGACGTCAGGATTGGGACAAGAGTTCAGATGTCCCATCTGCGAGGGTCGGAGTCGGAGTATGGCTTCCGGCTCCAATCCACGACACATTCACAGATAGAAGTATGTATACTTGGCTTTTGCTGCTTTTTTCTTCCGTTGTTAACTTACTATTAATGTTATCTATTTTCTTATTTATTTTTTCCGTTTTTGGAAAGCAGTGAATGCGGATTTTAGACGTGCTCTGTGAAAATATACAGGGAAATAATGAGGATGTCGACAATTATGATAATTGATCAATTTAACAATCAATACAAATAATTTACAAAGCAATGGCTGCACCAGAGATTATATCGTGGGCAAATACGTATGCAGTTATATTGAATCCTTCTTTTGACAATATGGTTCCTGTCCTTCGTCAGGTGCTCACCTCCACGGATGTTAGGGTGGTCGGGGCCATGGGGGTCATGGACGTGGAGGGAACTCCAGGACTCCTCCAGATGCTCCTGGAGGACAACTCCACACTGTACATCAGCGAGGAAAAGTGGGGGCCGATCAAAGCTGCAATGGAGACTCCACCTATGGCAGTGAGAGTCACAGTGGTGGGCGACTCTGTCGATGCCATTGAAATACTACAATGAGGACAATTCTGTTTATTTTTCTGAAATATTGTTCTTCTAATCGTTATTCTTTCAAACAATTTATTCTGTACGCATTTTATTATTGTAAATTATTCAAATGTTTTTTGATGCATTTTATACGCTGTTGTATTTTTTATAATGACTTCATGTGTTTCTACATTCGTTCTGTGTTCAGTTATATTTAAATGCATTTTTTAATCAATTTTATAATCAAATGTTTTAACTTCGTAATACAATGTAAACTATTATTTCTGTAAATATTGAGATTTCTCTGTTTCATTAGCAATAAATGTTTTTGTTCAAATTGTTAGCTTTGTTTTAAATGCCTGTTGAATATGGGCATTCCAACAATAAAGATTAGAAGAACAATACTTGGAATGCTGAATCAGCATTCCAACAATAAAACAAAATTCACAATTCCCAGCAAACATGAACACAGCCAGTATTTCGCTTCTCCTCAAACCAAAGAAAGTTCCAACTCTTCCATCTAGTTACCGTCCCATTTCTCTCCTTATGTAGATATTAAAATCATCACTAAGGCACTAGCTCACAGATTAGAAAAAGTCACTCCATCCATAATTCACCCAGATCAAACCGGCTTCTTCATAGGTAGACACTCATCCACTAATACACGCAGACTGTTTCATTTAATGAATTACTCATCATTACAACAAGCCGGAACCATCATAGCCACATTAGATGCAGAAAAAGCCTTCTTAAGCACATTCCAAAGATTTGGTTTTGGGGAATTATTTATTGACTGGGTTAAAATTGTGTACACTTCACCTTCAGCCACTGTCATCACCAATGGACAAACCTCAGAAAGCGTCACACTGCACAGGGAGACAAGGCAAGGATGCCCACTCTCTCCCTCACTTTTCACCATTTTCATTGAACCGTTCATTCGAAAGAACATTTATATCAAAGGAATCCAAACACTCAACACACATCACAAGATCAGTTTCTATGCAGATGATATATTGCTCTTTTTTCAAAACCCCTACTCATCACTACAGGAAAATATTAAACTTATTGAATCATTCTCTAATATCTCCGACTACTCTATTAACCAACATCAACACCTACGTATTGACTGGAATAGTCTATCAAGTAAAAGTATCGATAAAAAGATCAACGATTTTATACATGGTGGACTTGTTAAATACAAAAACTTGGCCAATGTCGAGGGTAAGGAGGTAATACAAATATTGAAGGATAAGAACCTCTCGGAGAGTATTAGAGATGTCCGATGGCTCATGTCAGTGAATAGACTCGCTGTAAGAGCCACTGTGTCATGGAGCTGCTATGTCACTACAAAAAAATGTCCCATGATACATTGTAACGAGGACGAAACACAAAATCACCTGTTCATGGACTGTTACAGAGCGCAAGAGGTCTGGCCTCAGCCTAGTTTTCAATGTCAACTATAAATCCGTAATGTATGCTATGTTCGATGAGAAGATGCCTGGTAAACAAAAATAACTTTACCATCAAGTTTTAAATTATGGAAAACCAGATGTATGATGACAATAAAATAGACTGTAATGGATGGCAACATGGTGGTAAAACATATAGTCGCTGACCTCAAGAGAAGGAGAACTATATTGATAAGGGCCAGACCCTCTTGTGGCATTTGTTGGACTTTTGACCCAAGCACACAGCACTTTTTTTGTATCTGTCTTTGTGTTTTTACGTCTATGTGAATCATGTATGTATTTGTGGAACTGTAGATCTGGTATAAATTAAATAAAGTTTTCTAAAGGAAAAAGGAATGCTGGGTCACCGGTAATATATGCAACTGACTGTTAATCCCCCACAAAAAAATAGGCCCCCTCCCTGTCTGAGTCTGGGAGCCGTTTCTCCTTAAATGGTCTGGGGGCAATTAGTCCAAAATAAAAAATTCTATTTAAAAAACTATCAAATTAAAAACTATAAATAAATGAATATAGAATATTTCAATATCAATAACCACAAAATGCAACAATAATCTTGACCCTGCCTGACTGATCCTACTGACCTGTTCGGAGCTCTCCGACGGTACCCTGGTCGTGTTTTGCTGCCAGTGGACAGGGCGATACTGCCCCTGACTTTATTAATAGTTTTGTTATTTTTACATTTTTACGGGTGTTATTATTTCGTAATTTATGTTATTTGCCCTTTCATTTATGTACTTTGTTACTGTCATTTCTATAATTTCACATCATTTCACTCACGCCGATCTCCCATACACTGACTAGATGAAGTTTTATTGTCTTGCAATAAAAAATAAAGAAAAAGAAGCAGGAAATAGGAAAGTTTGCACAAAGAAAATGAAGGGAGAGGAGCCAAGTTTTTCACATCACGTCAAATCCCCTCTGTTCCTTTTTCATTGAGGTTTCTGAGTGCATTTTGCTTAAAACGTCACCTTTGAGTACTTTTTAGTTTTTCCTTTGAAAATAATTTCAACCAGGAGAGACAAGTCAGATAAAGAAAAGATAATTATCATTATTATTATTAACAGATGATATGAGATGCTAAAGTATTCAGAGAGTCTTGTTATTGGATAAAATAGATGATATCATGATTGACAGCCTCAAACAATGACGTCAAGGAAATAATGAGTGAGCATGCATGAGGAGTGATTGGCAGATGTATGGGAAAAAAACTACGGGCTTAGGCATGCAAAATTATAGTTATCCTGACTGAATTTATGCTAGAGCTTCAGAAGTTTAATTTTGCAGATAGACTGTTTGTTAGGCCACTGTTTCCAGTTTAATTTAGAAATGTAACTAGAATAAGATAGGAAAATGTCAGAAAGCTTTTTGGAGATTTCCTAAATGTCATCAATTTATTTAGTTATGTGGGTTTCAATAAAATTTGGGTACACAGCATGAGTTGGAAAAAACTGGCCAGCCAGTGGACCAGCTTGGTTGAAGAAGTAAAAGACTTACCGAGAATGAGGGCTTTCAAATATGCAGTGGAGGTGCAGAGTCAGCCCACACCAGGTACCCTCAACACCAACACAGCAGTAATTCTTCTACAGTATATCACGTCACACAAGCAGCCATAAAGCTGGTTTGTAATGCCTTTGTTTTTTCTGGTTTATGAGCAGATATCTTGTTACTAACCCTGTTGACCGACTCTCAAAGCTTTGTTTTTATCTTATCTCCCAGCAGGAAGTAAAGCAAATGCCTCTAGCCCAGCCCCTACTTGTGTTCCTACAATAGTTTGTTTTCAGTCCAAACAAATTCCTGTGCAGGTATCATTATCTTGAACCTAAACCCACGTCTTCCCCGCTGCAGACTTTGAAGTCAACATCATAGATGTAAACCATTGACAGTGTGGTTGTACTCGTTTTGAACCAAGTGGTGGATGTCACCACTGTTTCGTGTATTTGTGAAAGGGACTGTAAGTTGGTATAGTACTGTGCGTTCTTCAAAGCATCTCTGCTGTGGAAGCTGGCTATGTTGCTTTAGGGATGAATAATATTGTACTTTACATAAAACTGATGAAAGTATAAGGTTGCTTACCTAACCCCAGGCACAGAACTGTATGTGAGAAGTATACAATAATTTAAAACTAATAATCAAGGTCAAATTAATTAGGTACTATACATCCTAATCCAAGAATTTTGACCTGACCGGACACATTACAAACTGGTATAAGATGTGAATGGTACATGACAGGAGGGCTTTGCAGCGGGTGATTAAAAGCACCCAGAACATCATTGATACCCATCTATTGAACATCAATGATATCGGTGAGAAGAGGAGCCTGAGAAGAGCTAAAGGGATATTAAAAGACAAAACCCACCCAGACACTACCTGTTCACAGTTCTGCCCTCTAGAAAGAGATACGGAAGAATCACCTGCTGAACCACCGCGAGGAGGAGTCGCTCCTTGCTGGTCAGTAGAGAGAATGCAAGTTATAAGACACTGGCAGAACCGGAGGTTGCCGCCTGGTCTCAACGCAGAGTTTAAGCACTTTTACCATGAATAGTAACCTCATTAAACGTGCGTTGATTAAAAACTAAACACAGCACACGTTCCTGCAAGATTCTGAACCCAAAATCAGAAAGAAATGAACAATGTGTGCCAAGACTACAGCTTTCCCTGATGCTTTTGCTCCAGTAAGTAATGTTATTCCTATCTAAGGTAGCCAAAATGACCTGGTCCAGTTTCGGCCTTCGGCACGCCAGAAGAAAGAAGTCGGGCCACGTCCAGTTGCTGGTTCGTCTGAGACTCGGGATGAAAGAATCGGGCTGATTCCGGCTGCCGACACTGCCATCATTGGGCCATAGTCAAAAATAACCTGGCCCAGCATTACTTTATACTTCTACTCCACATCTCAGAGGTCAATATTTTGCACTTTTGCGTCTATTTACTGTAGTCACTTTGCAGATTCAATTATCAATGCAAAATATAATCAACAAATAAATTATGATGTATTATTATAGTTAAATCTACCCAGCAATAAATGGAGTCATTAAAATGAGCTCCACCTTTACAAATTGTAACATTCAAGTGATGAACACAATAATGCACCAATAATTATAATCCAATAATATTATTCTGAAATGGGCCATTCTGTATGATGAGTACTTTCACTGTAGCCATCCAGAGGCTGAAGGATGTGAGACGTATGTGGTGGCAGGCACAAGAGAATGACCCCCTTCCCCTTGTGCCGCCCGGACCAGCTCTGGATCCAGGTGGGACTGATGTCCATCCATGATAAGCAGCAGCGGGCGCTCCTGCGCAGCGACCTTTAGGAAGTGCTCAACAAACCACCTCCCAAACAGCTCACTGTCCATGTAACCTGCTGGCAACTTGCCGTAGAGGGCATCGGAAACCCCTTTCTTGTAATATGGGGCCCCCTGAATATCCCCCCTTGTAGATCATGAAAGGTACATCCTCCCCAGCCATGTTGAGGCAGGCCAGGACGGTGAGGTGGTCTCTGGTTCCCTGGGCCTATGTTTAGTCCCCCGGGGCAAGATGACCTTTCTTCTTGTAGAGTCCAGCTGAAACTCCGTCTCGTCGCAGTGGTGAGGACCCTGAAATACTTCTCAATTGACACAGGATGCCCTCTCACGGTCAATGATGTCTGGGGTTCCGGGCACTAAGGCGATGGTGGTGCCGCTACCTGAAGATTATCCACCACGTAATGCACAGCACGGTTTTCATTACTTCCTGATGGCAGAGGTTATAGATAGTCACAGAGTGGGCCAGGACCTGAGGCTTCATCAGAGGAAAACTCGTGACTGGCAGAATACAGTACTCATTTTTGTACAGTCAAATAAATCAAATTCAAAATTAGCCACATTTAATGTCTTAATAAGGATGACGAATTCTATAACTTCTATAACAACCAGTTTGTCCAAATGTTCTTTGTATGGACCACCAAAGGAAGATGGTGGGAAGGACAAGTGGCTAAACTTCATTTTTAATGCATTTTACCGAGGACAACTTTCAAAATTGGACACAATTCACGGCTGGATTTTCGAAATGCTTACTGCTAAAAGACCATTCAGGATCACAACCTGTAAGTATGAGTTATTATTTGAGAATGTGTGATGCTTAAATCAACCAAGGAAGCTAACGTTACTAGCGGGGTTCAAGTGCTCAGCTGTAGGCCTCGGCTAAGTTGGTAGCTAACGTCATCGTTTTCTAATGGCTCTGCTGATCAGCTTTAGCCTCACTGTTACCTAACACTGTGAAGAATATGACAGTTGAACATTTGAATATTAAATAATTTGATCTTGAATAGAGTTGAAGCGAGGAAGTAGGTTTGTGATTAGAAGATGATAATGATACGGTGGCTATTCACTTTGGTTTCATAATACTGCCGACAACAGGTCAACTGGACATCAGATTTATTATTTGTGTATTTGTAATGTTTAAAACAACCAAGGTATCTAACGTTACTAGCAGGGGTTCAAGTGCAGAGCTTGATGTTGCTCACAGTGCTCAGCTGTAAGCCTCAGCTAAGTTGGTAGCTAACGTTATTGTGTTCTAATGGCTCTGCTAATCAGCTTTAGTCCCACTGTCACCTAACACTGTGTATTAGTACATAATATATGACTATGTTGATTTAATATCAAGAATAGAGTTAAAGGGAGGAGGTAGGTTTGTGGTTACAAGCTGTAGTGATACAGCCAGTATCCACTTGGGTTCGGCCAACATTCTAGCTATTTTCATGCCTCTTACCTCGCTGGTTTTCTGCAGGCTCTGATCCACTGGTCTCCTTTCATTATACTGCCGACAATAAGTCGACAAGAAACATCCCAGCAAAAGATGAACACGGTCAATTTTACTTAGTTTTGTTATATGGTCTCTATAACCAACAGTGCTGCTGGTCTCGAGGTAGACAGCCGGGCTGTATTTATGTCATTAAATAATATTGTCTGATAATAATACATCAGTCTAATAGAGACTGTGCATGTGTTAACAAGCATATTTGTGGTCTGCTGATTTTTCAGGGGACAAGACTGTTTAGCTTGACAGATGTTGACTGATTGGTGTGTTTATATGAGCTGCTATTTTACACACTTTGTGATGAAAAACCTGGTCAACAAGAGAGTTGTCAAAGATGTGGAGAAGCTGAGTCATCACTACCAGACATCATCACTGGAGGACTTCCACAGCTTGATCCTGTGTTTCGCACCCAAGAACTTGGTTTTCACTTTAATGGAATGTTGTTTAGGTAATACATACACTTTGTAATGGATTATGTAACCTCTTATAACAATGTGACTGATTAGTGAAGTGTTACGACTGGGTCAGTCATTACATTTATGTTATTTTATTTAAATTTATCTAGGTTGATGAAGTGTTGCCTGCCATGTGACCCGCTTCAGTCAAGAGCTATGTCCCAATCCAGCTGCTGCAGAGATGGTGTTATTGTTCCTCCTCTTCCAAATCATTTTGGAAGACATGATTCACCGCCGCCGACCCTGGCGTATTATAGTCAGAGAGGGCTATTTTCAGGTAATTTTAAATTTTAATTAATTTAAAATTGGTTAATCCATGTAGTTTTGGCTAAAAGTAATGTTAACTTCAGCTAGCTAACGTAGTTTATACGGCTAATGTCATTACAACTTCTATAATTTCATATTGAAAATGGCTCTTTACTTTACCGTAGTCTAAAAAAAATCATACTGTCATCTTTCAGCTGAAACAGTTTGAATGGATGGATGGATAGAGAGATAGATAGACAGATATATATATATATATATATATATATATATATATATATATATATATATATATATATATATATATATAATATGTACTGTAGATATAAGCCTATTCTACCTAAGCTCCCCACATTTAATATTGTTCTTTATTTTACAGTTTTTATTTTCCTCCTTTCCTTAAACCAACCCAGACCCCTGTACTGCAGGATCAACTTGAGCGTGCCTGTCCTGGACAGGTTTTTTAATGACCAAGACACAAGGCCTGACTTCAAGCTCAGCAGGGAGGCCCTGGCAGTGTTGCTGGACCTCCTCCATCAGGATCGGAGGCATGGATGGGGTGCCACAATTGAGACCCTGGTGTTTTTATTCTGGCTGGCTTGTGGGGCATCCTACAGGGTGGTCTCCAGAGGGTATGCGATGCCTCGATCTACTGTCCACCACTCTACCCTCCTCCAGGGCACTTCATCCTTGCAGATGGAGGGTACCCGTGACTCCAACACCCACTTCCTAGCGCTTTAACGGCCATCAAAAGCATGCTCCATTATATAGCGTGCTTTTGGAATGATGAAGAGACAATTTCGGGCCATCTTCTTGCAAGTGTTAGAGGTGCACCACACCTTTTGTACCTCACATAAGTAATCATTCAACAATACTTTTTAAGATACTGAAGAACAGTAGATCACATCATATATGTTGCCATCACAAACTCCTGGATCCAATACAAGTCTGACAGCAAAGCGCTTAACCGACCAGCGAAGAACACCCAACAGTACCTGGACTTCAAATTGCACCTGGCTGAAGAGCTGTTGGATTGTCCATAGCTTGATGACAGCAGTGAAGACAGTGAAGAAGAGTATGAGCCACCAACCAAAATGAGAATCCCACAACCAGAGCCATCTGTGTGTAGACTAGGAGCCAGGCACATGCCAGAGATGATGGATACCAAGCATGCAGAACGATGCAGAAATAAGGGCTGCAGAAGCAAGACATACATGAGATGTACCAAATGCAAGATGTTCCTCTGCATTACCAAAAAAGAGAAAATGATTCCAGGATTATCACCGCTAAAAATAAAGCATGCAAAACTAGAAATGAAGAACAATAAAGAATGATGAACAAAAGTAGATTGGTTTAGGTTTGACAAATAACTAAATCAAAATTCAAATATATCTGTTCTAATTTAGTTCTACTGTTCACTCTTCAAATAAATCAGATGGATGAATGATTTTGTTTTTTAATCAAGATGAATGTATTATTGGTTTAATATCACTCTACAGCCATAATTTGTTCATTTTTGTATCTTCTATATTTGGCTGTCTTTTCACACTAAAATGGTCCTGTGGTCCGCTGCAGTGGACATGTTGTAAAATTAAAAATTAAAATCATTTTTAAAAAGTCTAAATTATAAGATGTTTTTTTAAATTCTAAATAGGTAGGAAATCACAAAAATCACTCTTTTCCCTTGGTTCCCTGGAGGATATAATAAATGAAATGTATTGAACAAAAAACTTTATTTAATTTCATTTACATGTACATTTATTTATCAACAATTCTTTCTAGTAGAGAGAAGAGCCTCTCCTGACCCTGGATACTTGCTAAGGCAGAGGACATCAATAAAGACAGTTAACAAAAACAACAGCAGCAAAATAAATGTCAGCAAACGTGTTAATTAACTTGTAATAACACATATGCACATACTTTATTCTTCTTCTTTAGGTTGTCACATTTTTTTTTTTGCCTGCAAGGGACTCACCCTCCCCTGCAGGCACATTTTCTCCAAAATTGTCCTAATCACATTGACAAAGTTATGAAAAGTTAAACAGTTATCAATAATTTCAACACAAGTATGCAAACTTGACAATTTTTACACAGCAGAATATACACAAATTCACATAGAAATAATTTACATGGATGTCTTATTATCAATTAAAAAAAGAAAAGAAAAAGGTGACAGTCACAACTTGCATCTCTGGGACAGCAACAATAACAAATCAAAAGTGTATTGTCCTCTCTACTGTTTGTCCAATTAGTAAAGGCTTGATGAGAGCTAATTTAACTGTAACCTTCAGTACAGGATGGTCAAATGGAGATATTACAACTGGACTAATGTCTTACTTCCAAGCAACGCTTGCAGAATGTTTGGCCCCGGTGAAGAAGCCATTGTTCTCCTCCTCAGCTTGATAAACTGAGCCGTTTGCTCCTGGCTCCCTATAACAAAACAAAATGTAGTTAGTTTTGCTTCACACCTCAAAACAGAATTAGCAAAATACTCAAGTTCAGTGTATTCGTGTAGTTAATCTTAACGTTTGTAACGTTACTGGATTTAGTGATATTTCAGGTTCACAACCGGTCTACCTGAGCTCCTGTTGGTCCGTTTATGGACATAATATGAAGTATAAATCATCTGTAAAATCGTCACAATCTCAGTAAGATATTAATCATCCTCTGTAGTTTGAAAGTGAAGGCATTAAAAGTTACTTTCCAAGACTAAATAACGACAGTCGGATGCAGGCAGATGAGCTGCCAGTTACGTTAGCTAGCTCGTCTGCTACGAACGTCACATAACTTAACCGATCATTTAAACAAACGTGATGTTTTAAGCTCCCGGTAATAGAGCAGTGGCAGCTGGTAACGTTAGCTAGCTTGTCAGCTACTGACAGCTAACCGATCATTTTAACAAACGTGATGTTATAAGGTTGTTTATTAAGTATTAATATTTGTATCGGTGTTATTCGAGTGAGTTGAAACCCAATATTAACATTTAAAAGTGAGTGATGCTGCTTCTCCCGCTGCTGCTTCACTCGTCGCCATGTTGGATAAAATAAAATCTTCATCGGCACGAATGCATCTTGAGATATGGTGGGCCGTGAAGGATCCATCAGTTGTGTCCTCCGAATCTGGGAGCAGAAGGCTGCATTTGAAGGAGTCTTCGAAATGGGACAGCCTAGTCGCAGCCACTGTGACGCAACCGGTCTACAAATGCAGAGACAAAATAAATCATTCTCATTTCTTCTTTAGTTCTTATGATCTTGGGTTATAAAAAATAAATTGTGTTTAGATGTAGAGATGTACAGATTTTTGTCACAGTTCAGCTCCACAACCTCATCAGTCTAACTCCCTTCACCTGTTCACTCACCTACCTTTGATCACTAATCAAGCCACTATATAGACTCCTGCCTCGCAAACACTCATTGCCCAGTAGAAGGTAAGAGAGGAAGGGGATAGGTACTCTGGTCCACATGTCAATACAGTAGGTGGTGGAAATGCACTTTTCACCGGATGCCATAAAACTTAAAATAAGAAGCACACTCATTGCCAGATTGTTCTTTGCTTTTCGGTGCCAGACTTTCCAGCGCTTTATCACGGACTGATTTCCTGTTGTCGACCCTGCCTGCCCCTGATCTACCCATCTCGCCTGACTCCCGGGAAACTAACCAGCTTTCTGTTCCTGATTAATTCTGCCTGCTGTTTCTGCTGCTCTGCCAACGACTTTGTGTATCATTCTATACCTGCTGAGTTTATAATAAAAGCCAACGGTTCCTGGAATCTTGTGTGCTGCAATTGGGTCCATATACAATTTGTTACAGATTTCATTATATGTAATAACAACTTACTGTTCTTCTATTCTACGGCTCTACCAACCTGGCTGCTCACCTCTCAACCAGCTACATGAAACTAGTCTACCAGCTGATCACCTGAAAGCAGCTTGAGTAAGATGGCTAAATCCAGCAAGACCAGCTAAGGTCAAAGCTGGTTCTACCAGCTATTGCAACAGTTTTGTCCGGCTGTCTGCCAGAATAGGCCATTGTCTACAACACCTAATTGGGTCCAGATTTGGCAACCATCAGCGGGCCAGAACCTGCTCAAGTGTTGGCTACCTATTAGGCTGGCTGCCATGTCTCAGCCAGTACAGCCCCTTGTATAAAACACTCAATCGGGCCCAGATTCGGCATCCATCAACAGGTCCAGAACTTTGTGCCAGCTGTCTATTAACCCAGCTGCCATATATCAGCCAGTATAGGCTCGTGTCTACAACACCGATCGGCATCGATTTGCCAACCATCAACGGGCCAGAACCTGTTTTAGCGTTGCCTGCCGATTAATCTGGGTCCCATGTCTCAGCCAGAATAGGCGTGTGTCTGTCAAAGCTAAATCTGGACCAGATTTGGCAAAAAATGTAATTTGGCTGCATGGAGCCCAAACACAGTAGAGTCAGTCAACACTCTGCCGCAATAGGGCAGAGTCTGCATTTGCTCAGCTTTTTTGTTATGCATAAACTCAGTGAACTGTAAACATACTTTTTACCGCTTTAGTTTAGTCTTTACTGGTACATTTGTGAGAAATGATCGACAGAGCCCAGTGATGAGGAGATACTTTATCTTTATATATCCAAGTGAGATACAGCGGTAACATGTTCTCATGTTAACTGTATTGTAATTAGAGTGACTATCAATATCATATTAATGGTATATTGATTATGTTTCCATGACTACACACTATGTCAGACCAGTTACACTAATCAAAGTGACGCAGCATGCCAATAGAATTGAAGAATTGATCTCATATAAAAAGGTTTTACTAGTCAGAGTTATTGCCATATTTATGCTGTGAATGTTTCAAAGCAGCAAATTATGTTTGAAACACTTTGAAAATACTGTCGAAAATATTGTATAATCCTGTCGACTCAAAGAAAGTTTGACTCAAATAGATAAATGTGTTGTGTTGCTCCCAGTCAGTATTTACTACCTGTAGCAAAGGATTACATTTTCAGTCAGGATGTTAAATGGACCAGGTTTCTTTAGCCCTTCTGCATGCATCACATTGTACCTGTTTGAACAGAGTAATTGCATAAAGCCTTTTTGACAGAACATGTTATATTTGTCTAATACCTCAAGATCATTAATTGTAAATTTGAAAATGACAAAAACCATGCTTAAAAATATAGCTCTTTATTCATAGACTGACACCGAAATATACATTGAGTACACATAATGAAAGAAGTAGCGGAGCCATAACTTGTACAGGATGTAAACTGTCCAGATCATTTGCGCCAGGAGAGTTTTCCTGTTGTTGTGAGGCAGTGGCGGACTGTACATTTTATACCTGGGCCTTCTGTGCTGTCCTACTTGAACCATGTCCTAATAAGCTCATTATGACGCCACAGCTATGGTTATTTGTTTCTAGGGGTGTAATAATACACGTATTCGTATTAAACTGTTCGGTACGAGGCTTAAGAACCGAACAATAGTGCATTTGGAAAATGCAGAAGCTTAAATTGTGGTAAATATAATGTTTTCGGTGGACTGCGCTCACGTAACAGACAACGGGCTTTGTGACCTCTGAACCCGGAACAAAAACAAAAAACAGCTGAGGCTGCGGTACCGCACGTGTCTTCAGGGGGGCTAAGCTAACTAGCTTAGCAGGGAAACAACAGCCCGAATGGATTCAATTGTCTGGCCAATAACCCCGCGCATGACGGGATGCTTCGTAGTTAACGGACAATGCATATAGTCCAAATCAATGTAATTAAGACAATGACAAGAAAAACTCACAAGAACCAGTCACATATATTTATATGACAACAAAACAAAAGCACATAGCTTGTACGTGTCCTGTCCTGTAGCTGCCTTGGTTAGCGTAGCGTAGCTCCTAACAGCTCCAAACACCAAGAGCTCAGTTGCAAATGAAACGCATTCTTAGCCATAAAATGTGCAACGCTTCTCCGCCGCTGTCAGCCAGAAATACCGTTCATAGAAATCCTTTTCCATGCTGGGTCAGGGCTGCTAGCTGTGGGCTTTACCGACCCTTTGATACGATGTCCAGCTTTTCTGGAAATGTCCTTCTCCAGAAATCCATTTAAAAATGTCATGTCAATGTCATAACTTCTTACATATCTTTCAACTTGAGCTCTTACTAAACACTAAGATCTGCTAGCTAGCTTTCTGTTTGACAAAAGTCGCGCTGGCCCACTGACCAATCACGGCGCACGTTAATGCTGACGTACTTAGCAGGCTACCTGGGTAGCTGTGGCACGTCAAAGAATACGCCCAACATGTCAAATTAAAGATCTGATTGGTTGAAGACGATGACAATCAACATTATCGTCCCCATATACTTTAATCTGCAAGGTCTACCTAGAGGACCTCAGGCCTCTCTCCTTACATAGAGACATAGAGGCTGAATCTGATTGGATAAGAGCTCTACTTAAAACAAGCGGAGCTGGAAGCAGCGCTGGAAGCAGAGCAACTGAGGAAGACAGGAGCTGTGCAATGAGAAAATAAGCTAATGGGGAAAAAAATTATAATACTTGTAGTGTATTTGTGAAAAATTATAAAATAGCTATAACTTTGTGATTCTGTTTAGGCCAGCAGAGAAGGCTTAGCTGGCCCTGACGGCCCACCACTGTTGTGAGGACATGTCAGTTAAAAAATCAAATGCCTAAATATATAATTACAGTTTTTTTTGATTGCTTAAGCACGATTTTCAAAACAGGGCCCATGTTTTCAAAACACTACACACAATTAGCACAACCACACACCCAATTAGCAAAACACTACAGATCCTTTGCAAAATTAAACACTCTTGTAAAAACTATACACTTCTTTTTAAAAACCACACTTTGTTACCATATGAAACACACATGTTTCACATTACTATACTCTGATTGCACGAGTTACACTCTGCTGTGATAAACCTAAAACACTTTTAGCACTTCTACTTCCCTATGATTAGAGTAGGCTACTATCAACAAAGTACAAATATAATGTAAATTCACCAAACAAGACCAATGTTGCAGACTGAAGAAACTCATTTATTTCTCAACACGCCCAAAATGTTGACATGGAGATTCATAATACTGTAACCAAACGTCACTTTACGTATTGTAAGTTACAGTAAAAAAAAAAAAAACTAGACATCGTCTCTTCGCCTAGCTGGATCTGGCCAGAGAATTTCATCAACATCGCAGGCAATGTTGTCATTAGCAAGACACCTTGGAAAGAAACGCCTTGAATGACGAATCCATCCTTGCATTGCTGCTACCTCCATCTGGTCACAGGCCTCCTCCATGGCTTGGATGAGGGGTACCTCAGCCTGGATACGGAGATCATATACCTTCCACCGCCATGCCGAGAAAAACTCTTCTATAGGGTTGAGGAATGGAGAGTATGGTGGAAGATATAGGACGGTGAAATGTGGATGTTCTGGATGAACCAGAGCAGAGCGGTGGAAAGAAACATTGTCCCAGACAACAATGTATTGCATATGATCGATTTGATTTGCTGCTGTTATGTTGTGCAATTGGTCCAAGAATGTAAGTATGAGTGCTGTGTTGTAAGGGCCCATATGGGCATGGCGGTGGAGGACCCCATTCTGTGTAATGGCTGCACAGAGTGTTATATTACCCCCACGTTGCCCTGGGACATTGACTATAGCCCTGTGGCCAATGATGTTTCTTCCCCTCCTTCGTGTTTTCGTCAGGTTGAACCCAGCCTCATCTACGTAAATGAACTCATGCTGGATCTCCTCTCCATCCATTCGTAAAACTCTCTGAAAAACAGTGTCAGGCAAAATTGTGTAGTTCAGTGTAGATCTAGTATACATATTACAGTACAGTAAAAGATTATAAGACACTATGCAAGATCACACTGCTAAAGTGAATACATACCTCTGCATAATCATGCTGCAGTCCTTTCACCCTTTCGGAATTGCGCTCGAAAGGCACTCGATAAATTTGCTTCATTTGAATATGGTTTTTTTTTAGGATGCGTGCCAGTGTTGATGTTGAGACCAGATGGATATCGTTGAAAATGGCGTGGTTATTGACAATGTTAGCTTGGAGCTGATTGAGTGTTATAGCATTGTTGGCCAAAACCATGTTTACTATCTCCCTCTCTTGCTGTTCTGTGAACATAGGAGGCCTTCCCCCTTGTCGTTCCTGACCCTCAATCCTATGTAGAAAAAAAAACCAGTATACAATAGTACAGTAATTTCACAGGAAAAGGTAACAGAAGTGCTGATAGTGCATAGAATACAGTACTGTAAGCAGTTACTGAAACCGTGAAGATGTTTTTGATATGATGATATTTTTACAATACCTATTTTCCAGTTGAAATGTTCTTATCACACTTGCCACTGTATATCGGCTTAGATTTGGCTGTACTCACAGTCCAGCCTCCCTCAGCGTCAGGCCGTGGTTGACAACGTGGTCAACCAGTGTTGCGCGGATCTCATTTGTCAGATTCGGTCCTCTTTGAGCACCTTCTTGTCTTCCTCTTCCTCCCCTCCCCTCCCCTTCTTCCTCCTCCTCCTCCTCCTCCTCCTCCTCCTCCTCCTCCTCCTCGTCGTCGTCTTCTTACTCTTTCTCTGACTCTTTCCATTGTGCTTGAAGACCGATGAACTCACCTGCTGCTTTTTATAGTGCTTATACACCTGATTGGTGTGTCTACAATTAAGCAAACGAGTGTTTGCACACCTGATGACTGTGTTGAACCAATTGGTTGGACGGTGTGGTAATTTGACAGTCAGTGCTTTGGTATTGCAAGGAAGTGACTTCATGATAGATTTTTGAGTGTAATGTATGTTAAGTGTGTTTAGTGTTTTGCAAATCACTGTGTGTAGAGTTTTGCAACAAGTGTGAGGTTGACAATGTGCTTATAGTTGTGCAAATATGGGCTGATGTTTTGCTTCTTGAGTGTAAGGTTTTGCTAATAGTGTACTACTTTTAATTTTAGTGTGTAAGCAATCCAAAAAAACTGTAATCCACTGGTAGTTTAAGTCCTCAAGTGATGGAAGTAAGTTACATCAAGACATTTCTGTTGGTTCATGCACCCAACAACAGAACAAGTAGCTTTCTTTGCTTGAGCTGTGTAAGAAAACGGCTAAAAAATCACAATAGCAGACAGCAGTGGATTCTGCAGAGCTCAGTGGGTGGGGTCACCGAGCTAAAAGTGCATCTGCAGAACCACCAAGAAACCCATAAATGGCTTGGGACTTCTAATGACATACAAGCAGGTCCCTAATTTGATCAGCTCTTTTTTACACAGGTGGTTCATCCAATGCTACATGTTTTTTGAAAGTGTGTGCCGTTTTCCGAACTGTTTCGAATGACGGCTTCCCAGAACACTGTCAAACCATCTGACGGGTCATGTTAACGATGGACCTCAGGAACCATAAACACGTGAAAGGCTCTTGCTAGATCCAGTATATAGTTTGTCCTTTCTGGGCTACTGTAGAGACATGGCAGTGCAACATGGCAGACTCTGTGAAGAGCACCCGCTTCTTCTCTTTTTATGAAGGAATCATTCTAAGCTAACAAACACATAACAATACAAAGATTTGGTTTGGCTCACAGAACACAGAAAGTTTAGAACCATTAAAAATGACATCCAGCTGTACAAATGATCACATAAATGTTTGATATGTGAGAAAACAATCTTTGTTAGAGTAACTATTTGACAATCACTAAGGGGTCTCAACAGTGCATCTTTTGTGTAGTAGACCCACGATTGTGTTTAAAATGTACTATACAAATTATATCTGAAACAAATTAACAAAACATACTTTACCATTCTTTGAAATCGAGTTAAAACAACCTATTTGGCAACAGTTCATAAGAAGGCTACTTAAACATGATTGAGAAATGCATCTTTCCTGATCACATAATGCCTTGATTCATGCAGGAGGCATCATGAATTCCTGTTAACATTAGTGAAACTGTAGGTTGCAACATGTTTCTCTACATATCACATTTTATTTGTATATACACTTTAAAGATGTGTGCCTCACTATAAAATTCTCGAAAAACCGCAAGTGTTACAAGCAAAACAAAATCCTGTGTTCCTGGACTTTTAAGCTTGTTTGTAACTGAGAAACGGCACTTAAGTTGGTGCCAAGTCTTACTTGGCAATGAAATATGGTGCCAGCAGTGTAATGTAGACTGCATTTCCGTACAAACATGTGAACTCTAAACAGATGTTTTTCTTTATGGAACAGTATCAGAGAAACAATAACTTTTTTTTGTCTCATTAATATGCTTTGCTCTTTTTTTATATGCTTTGCTCTGCTTTTATATCCCTTTTTTTGCACAGATTGGATTACTCACACTCACTACTGGGCAAGTGAAAAGGCACATTCCTTGCTAGTCCCTGAGCACTAGCCTGCAGCAGCTCCCTCCTTTGCACATGTCCAAAGAGCCTTGGAATACTTACATAATTTGCAGATGTGTGCAGTGCTAACTTCTTCTTGTCATTCTGCTGCATCCTGACTTGGTCGAAATTACCCTTTTTTCTTAAATGTTATTTTATAAACAGCTGAACTAATGGAAAATACTGAAATAAAAATGTCCAATAAAAAGTATTTTACTTCTCATTTTTTATCAGTATCATCAATACGTTTGCTATTTGTGAGGATAGTTGCACCGACAAGCTCTGTCGTTACATTCATAAAACCTGGACTAGATTAACACCCTGAGCTCAAAGACTTGGTAAAACCACCGTTTGTGATTTTGTTTAATTACCGGGTTTCACAAATCTTGAAAACAGGGTTTGAAACAGTCTTCAGGCTAAGTTATGCCTCTTGAACAGTAGAATGTGGTGTAACAAATGAAGCATTGCGTTCATGCAGGACACGGAAGTCATACACCCCCAGCTGTAACCAGCTGACAGCCAGCAGATCATATCCAATGGGCCACATACCAATCACAGCCCACCCTCACTTTAAGGAGGTTCATTTAATATGACTCCCCCCTCACTGATCCTTTCTACACCAATGCTGTTACAGACCAAACTGCTGGCAAAGCTTTGCCTCCTCAACCCCAGCCTCCACCCTTTTTTAGTTCAGAGTTCATTTTGCATAGCAAATAGTATTCAAAGTTTACTTCGGACTCATTCCTGTATACCCGGGGGGGTTATGCATGGTGCTCCCTGTTTTGGCTTAGTAGCTGCTTGGCTAATCCAGGGAGCATTTTAAGAGCAAAGCCACCAGCGCCAAGTCTAAATGTATTTCCATTTGTTGCAATAAATGGTTAGAAATCTATGTCGAGAGTGTTTCTAACTGAAAGGAAATACTTCCATCTAAGTTTCGCTTAAACTCTTGAATCAACAGCTTTGATTAAGAATCCAACTTCACCTGAGTATGGTCTGGCCATAGCTACCGAACCAGTAAGGAAACTGATGTACAACTGTGGCAGCTGTCCAGATTGTAAAAGTGGATTCAGACAAAATGCAAAGCAAATCCTAGATGTGGCACGATTGCATAGAAAGTCCATGCAAAAGATACAAATAGATGCAGATAAAATCAAATTCAGGATGGTGCAAACTGAGGCTAAGGCCCAGCAAAACGCATGTGGAAGATTTGTGAGGATTGACACTGAGGTAAACATGGAATGATCTGGAGAACCGAGTTCTGCAGTCAAAAGCGAAGTGGTCACAGAGATGCATTCTGCACACACACGGTCAGCATGCACTTTGCTAGCTAGCTTTGCAGCTAACATCTTTTTGGGGCAAATGATCCAGGGAGGGGAATAGGTAAAACAAACCGGTGTTCTAAATCAGTGTTTGTGTCCCAATGTGTTAATTTATAAGTTTTGTGTACTATTAGGTTGTTTATGTCTTACTTTTTTTACATACTTTTTTTTAAGCCTGTGCATGAACTGCTGAGGCTCGTACATGTGTGGTTTCAACACAGTCTGCGCCGCTGCTGCAGCACTCCTTGCTGCCAATTTCTTTCAAAAGGGCCATTAAATTTATTTTAAAATGTCATTATCTCCAGCAGTGTCCACAGCTGATCTTGCATTCTGCTGCAGCAGACAGCATAATAGTTTGGGTGCCCATTTACGGTGCTTGATCAAGGTAGTATCGTGGTTGCGGTGACTCACACTTTCTCAAAACACCTTTTATTGCCTGTTTTGTTCTGCCATTGACTGCCTGCTGACTCCTCAATCACTACTCAACCAGCCTCCAGTCGGTAGAGACGTCTAGTGATAACAAAGCTGAGTGTATCGCCCCCCCCCCCCCCCCCCCCCCCCCCCCTCCAACTATTCTGACAGTTTGCGGTGTGTTTGGTAACAGCTAACAGAACTACCAGTACACGCTCTGTACCTCTCGGCCGCTGTTCTGTGGCTCACTATTATCGTTTCAGACCAGTGTGCGAAATACAAGGCACTTTTTCAACACTTCAGACCTGATTTCGATTTCGCACACTGTTTTGGACGGTGTGTTTAGCTAAATGCTAACAGGAAACAGAACTACCAGCAGACTGACTACCTGGTGGGTTAATTTAGTTTTTGGCAAGAATGTATGAAGCGTATTATTAAACAACTTCAAGCCAATTGCCTGAACACATCACCGCTTGTTTTTGAGTTGAAATGAAGTGGCTTTTATGACGCCTTACAACCCATTGGTGTCTAGACTGTTAAGTAAAGGTTAAGAACTGTGTCATCTATAAATAATAATCCACAATCAAAAGTTGGTGCCCCAGTAATGTTTGGGCCTGTGCAAGTCACTGCATTTTAAATAGCACTTGCAAAGGTTTCAGATTAAAAGCATTGTTAACAAAATAAACACAAACTTTTCAAAAGACTTTGACACAGGAAGTGTTAAGTTAAAATTAAATAATTACTTTTTTTAGGTGTATGACATGTTCTGCAGATAATGATATTGAAACTGTAGTAATGTTGTTGGTATGATAATCTACTGTCAAAAGAAAATGTTTTTTTTGCTATGACACAATGAAAAAACGGGCAAGACCTAAAATCTCTAGAAGACACAGAGCAGAGCTCACCTGAGCTCGGGCCACACTGTCTGAGCAGCGTGCGTGCTTCACGGAACCTCTTGCTTTTTATTTCGGTGCCCACAATAACAGGTTAGAGCAGCCATGATGACTGCGTGACCTGCTTGTCACATGTGTCTTGTCTAGAGATTCAAGGTCTTGCCTATTTCTTCCCTTGCCGCACGGTTCACAGTAAAAATACAGTAAAAACAATATTTATATTGATTGATTTATTGATCTTCATACCAACAACATTACTTCAGTTTCTATGTCTATATCTGTAGAACATGTCACAGCCATGTAAAAAAAGTTAACGTTTATGTTGAATTCATCACTTCCTGTTGTAGCATCTTTCTATAAAATGAAACATTCTGGCCATAATGAAAGGCCAACTCTATGTCGAAAGGACAAGCAGTAGCTTGGCAGCAGTAACACTGTTTGTGTGGACACGACATGGGTGCTACTGTACACTTCAAATAAAATTGGTGTGCTGTCTTAGCTGCCTGGAAGGACATAATACAACTGAAAAACAGCATGCTTTGACAAATGGTCAGCAGTTATGTCCACATATATATGCTTTGTAGTATATGGATTCAAATATGTCAAAGCACTGGCACATTTTATAATGAGGGAAGCTAATAATGGCTTATATCTGGAGTCACCTGATCATCATGAAGTCACGCTTATGAACAAGCATTTAGTTCAATTATTACAATCTTTGTCCCACCCAGGGAGTCAGCTCAGAGCAGGGATGATGCATGAAACTTGAGGCTGATTAGACTATCCACTGGGTCCTGGACTTGCTAATGCGTAGAAATCCCAGGGTTTATTCAGCTGGAGCAGCTGGAAGATAACCTGCACTAACACAGGGATCCATTACCCTGGCCTTCATCCCACTACCCAATCCAACCCTAATAACTGTTACCAGTCAGCTGGTCATTGCCGAAGAGTGCCAGCTTCTCATTGAGGTTAAAAGTCTGGCTATTAATGAAAAGCTGTGTGTATTGATTCCTGGCACTGACAAGCAGGCTTCCACCTGTTCAACCCTTTATACCTCTACGTTTCTGCAAAATACCTATGTGATAATTAACAGGGAACAAGGGGACGTCTTAGATTATTGACATGACATTAACAAATACATTAATATTTCTGTGAGTGGAGGAATCAGGTAACAAAATATGGAACAGCGTTAAAAGCGACATATGGACAATATGAGCTACAGGCATCCCAGGGAAAAGTGCAAACTATGAAATTATGCAGTCGAGATTCCCACATTTAGGGTTTTTGCAGAGGTCAGCTCTGCTGGAATGCAATGGCTCCCCTGCCAGGTAAATGAAAATGAGGATTATTACCATGATTACAATTTTTAAATAAAAAAACAAACCATGAACATTTCACCACTCAAGTCTCATAAAATGGCATCTGTTATTGACAGATGTGCTTCCACTGGGTGGATATTTCATCATTACCAGCAGCGGACTCCTTCACTTGTTTATTTGTGTGCTTAACAAACCAAACCACCAAGTATTCCCATACTAAAGTCTGCCTACACAGTTTCTCTGTTGCCATTTATCTTCTGGCTACATCAGGTAACGACAGAGTAAGAACACCTCTTCTTCTCCAACTTCTACTTCAGTAACACTAACAGG